>NW_020897691.1:1955814-2300485 GCF_003984885.1 Neopelma chrysocephalum | reverse complement strand
AAAAAGAAAAAGAAAAAAGAAAAAGAAAAAAAGAAAAAGAAAAAGAAAAAAGAGCAAAATCTGGTAGCCTGGTCACTACACAGGCTGAAATTAAAAGAAACAAACAAATGCAGACATTTTTTGTAGGAGATGCAAAGTAAGGAATTAAGATAGCTTATACATAGGTAACTCACAAACCAAAGTGAAATGTAGCTATTGGCATATTTTGCCTTCACAGAAAACACTCACAAAAATATTAGCTATAGCAGAGCCATGATATACTCATCTACCTAAAACAAAGTGGCATTCCCCAGTGGAATACTTACACTGACTCCAACATATTGTCATTTAATTCTAAAGTCTTCAAAACCAGATGTTTTCTAAATTGGTACATCTTTCTTCTTTGTGTCATCTGTTACTAATGGTTTTAAATCTAAATTTGTCTGGTTGGAATCTCTTTTCCTTGGTCATCAGATGATCCCAAACATTACAAAGCCACATCACAGCAGCAGATCATTTTAGAAGAAGCTACTGCTGACCAAGGAGGAGACCTTTTTAAAGAAGTTCAATATCATCATCCTTCAAACACTGAAGAGAGAAAAAGTAATTATAAGAAATTTTCCAAATTACATTGACAGAAATAACATTTCAGGGCAAACAATGATAAGAAAATGGAATAATAATTTAGGAAATGACTGTGAGGTATCATAGAATCATAGAATAGCTTGGGTTGGAACAAACTTCCAAAGATCATCTAGTCCAAACCCCCTGCTATGAGCAGAGACACTTTCAACTAATGCAGGGTGCTCAGAGCCCCATCCAACCTGACCTGAGATGTTTCCAGGGATGGAGCATCTACCACCTCTCTGGGCAACCCGTGCAGTGTTTCACCAATATAAGGACGAAGATAAAGCCTAATTAGTTTGGTGATTTCTGCATTGCTTTCTGCCCTATGGAGGGAGAAGACTGAAGGAGGCAAGATGGTCTTCTACTTCTTCAACATCTAGAGAACAGAGATACTTTATAAAAACTAGATTTCTAGTTCTCTTGGTCCTTTAAATTGCTCCAAGGCATCAAACCCCATTAAATACAGAAGCATAGCTGCAACCATAAAAACAGATTTTTGTGACTGACTTTTAAATTATGCTCTTATAAAAAAGTTGTTCTTCATTGCATTACAGCACGGTAAGCTTTCAGTATCAATTCTATTTGGCATTTAAAAAAAGAGGCTGCTGATGTAATATGGTAATGTAGCATTATATGACGGATTGGTTTCACAGTAGTCTGTTCACCCTCTGTTACACAACTTACTTGAAAACAAGTATTTTATTTTACCTAATCTGAATAGACAGAAAATAGACAGTGGTGTGCGTTCTGGCTGCGTCCGTTCTTAAAGCATGTCAAATGTAAAAGAAAGGAAAACAAAAGAAGTATTGAACTACTGATCTGCCAAGTGAACAATACAGATAAAGAATGGAAAAAGTCCACCAAAAATGCAATCATGGTACATTCCCTGTGCAAAAAAAAAGAACATATCTAGAAGAGTACTGAAATAAATGAAACAGAGCATTTAAAACATTTTCCATAAAAATTTAGCTACCAGCATTCCAATAACACCAGTATGTTTTCCCTCCTTATTAAAAATCTTATCATCATCTCCCCTTTGAGCCAGCAGAAGCTCCAGGTCTGATCATCTTTTTATTCCTCTTGAGAACATGCCACACACTGTAGTAATTTTCATGCTAAAACACAAACCTATCTCATATGGCTCTTGCATGTAGCAACTCAGGAACCGTAATGCAAACTATAGGTTTATGTAAGACAAGCAAAGCAGACAAATATTAGCCTGTCCTTCAGTGACAAAAATTATGTATTTCTCCACGTCAAACAATATTTCTTCACCTCTCATTGACTATACAGATTAGTCAAGCTTCTCATCAGAACATTAGAAAATTTAAGAAAAATAGGTCATAGGTCTTCTTATCCAGCAAGGAGAAATAAAAAATAAGTTCTACTTGCATTTAAAAACCAAAAATATTGTGGTGAGTTTATATGGAAGGTAAAAGTTCTTTTTTTTTTCTGCATTGTGTTTTACAGTTTTGAAACATATTATAATGTGAATGAAGAAAAAAAACAACCAAACAAAATGTATTTGCTATGAAACAAAATTTTAAAAAATATTTTGTGTCAAACAACTTTTTTCATTTGAAAAAGGTATTTCTGTCATCTATTACTGAGGCATATAATTGATAAAAAGAGTAATTAAAATAAGTGAAATTTGCAAAGAATGTCAAAATTGCCGCTACTTGATTTATAACTTCTCAGCATCCCCAGAGTTATTCCACTATAGGATTCTAGCTATATAAGCCTGACTCTAAGACAAATTTAAAATTTTGTTATACTAAGAGTAAATGTTTCTATGGCATTCACAAAATCCTGGCATTCTGATAAAAATTACTTATATCATAGCAAAAGGAACTTGATTAACAGAATGCAGCACATTGCTTCCTTTAGCAGTTATTTGGAAGAAGTGAGTTAGTCAGAATTTTGATAAGGGTTTTTGATTCTACATAGTGAATGGACAAAACAGAAATGAAAGCTCCTTTTTTAAAAAGGAAAGCTTAGTTAGCCATATTCTTCAATCAAAGCAGGCTTTCCCAGGAGCTTTCTTAAAAGGAATCCTTGATAAAGCACAGTAGCGCCAATCCGCACCTAATTCCATTGCACATAATAATAATGGCCCATCTTCGCGAACGAAGATTTGGGGAAAGGTCTTTTTACCTTTCCAGCCTGCGCAATGGATTTTTTAGGTGAGACACAGCCTGCGCTGAACTGAGCCCACCCTTTAATCCTAAGGTTCATCTGCCGGGGCCAAGCAAGCTTGGACAATGGCAGTGAGGTCCTCAGGACGTAGGTTTGTTTAGAGTGTCCTTCTCATAGATGGATGGCCACACAGGGCTAACGAGCTCCATCAGGCCAGGAGACTGGGGAATCGAACCCGTGGTCGCAGCAGTGAAAGTCCTGCACGCTAACCACTAGGCCACCAGGGGTCTCTCCATTGCACATAGTTACCTCACAACACACCCAGATTGACCTCTTGGCTTCATATCTTATAAGTAAAGTTACCTGATTCCCTTCTCCATCCATCAAAATGGGCATGGTTTGTTCTCAATCCCACTCTACATTCCTGTAGTTTCACAAGGATCCTCTGCCATGTAATGACTCAGGAGCAATTTCAGTAAAGCCTTATTTATCAAAGCACTTAAACAGTTGGTAAACTTTAAGGTGAAAATTTTCTAAGAAAATGGAAGTAACTAAATACCTAAGTCTTATTAAAAACCAGCAGACTGACATATCAAAAGATGGTGGGTGACACAGTGAAGAATCTGTACGTTCCAGTGTTTTGTGAAATAGGAGCCCATTTCAATGTGACATTTCCTAGTTTATATTTTGGCTGGTTGCAGTATAATTAGGAAAAGTAGAACACATTTTGTGATACTTCCTTTCAATTCTATGTAGCAACTACATCAGCTCTAGCACACCACTGGACTTGTTCTAAAGGAATTAAGGAAATTTAAAATGGACTGTCTGCCTCTGTCTTATTTAATTTTTTCTCTGCTTTTAAAAACATGAATTTTTCTTATGAATTCATGTTATATTTTTAGAGAAAATCCAACCATATTTATACTTCCTTGAGGATAAAGAGAGTAAAAAAAGCCATTTTGCCATCAAACCACTAGAGCTTTTGAATTCTCATGATTTATACACTTTAAAACAAATTAGGTCTGAATGTTCTGTACTTGTCCAATTTAGTCATAGTTTGAAATTTACAGTATTTACATTTTATTTTCCTTTGTAGTAATTTTCCTTTTGATTAGAAATATTCTATGTCTTTATTGTCAAACCATGTTTGTGCCACAAAAGAAAGTAGAGCAGCAGTCACTAAAAGATTTGAAATATGTGAGCTCTGAAAATTGTGCAAAATGGCTATAAAACCATTTCTTTAGTCTATCTGATACATGATTGGGAAAGAAGATATTCTTTTGTCAAAAAAGAGTTTTGGTTTATATTTATATAAACATACTATTATATGCATGCAATGAGATAAGGACAGTATTAAAATCAGATACACTGTAACTTAAGAAACAAAAAGTGAAAATGGATTTAAGTGAATTAAAATTAAAAAAAACCCAACCAAACAAAAAAAAACAAAAAACACAACAACAACAACAAAAAAATCAGGATTAAAGCCCAGAAATCCATTTGTGAAACTATTTCTTAATCTGGAAAAATATTAGGCATAACTCTTCAGAAAAAAATTGAAAAATGTTAGTTTTTGGGCAAATTTTATTTTGCCAGAAGGACAGGCTCATTCTATTTATTTGTTATGGTGAGCAGAATATATGATATAATGCATACTAGAAGTCTGTATGCCATACACACCATTCTGTCAGCCATAGGGGTGGACAAGACATCTCAACTCAATCTCAAATCTCTCAGCTGATATGTACTTTGAAGAGTTGGAAAAGTCAAAATCTCTGTACTAGATCGAGTTAGATCAAACTGGAAGCTTTAATGTGAGCCTTAGAAACCCTACATCACAATTTTCATAGAGAGTTACGTTCAGAACAGAAAAGCTTAATTGCATTAAAGCCATTTCTCACTTGAAAAATCACAAGCCTTTTGAAAGAAGTCTCTTTTTCCATCACCAGTTTATTTGTTTTACCAGTTTATAGGAGGGAAAGTAACAAGGTTTAACAACCAAAGCATTACTTCAGGGAATCCTGTATCTCTGCTAGGGAGCATTTAGAATGACCCGTCTCACACTACAAATATATTAGATATGAATAATTGCTGGAAGAAATGAGACTCTTACTAAAAAAAAAAAATCCATATGTTCCTATGGAGAGCGATTACGCTGCAAGAGATCTCCACACTAATAAATTAAAATATAATAAATAGAGGTAGCCTGCAAGTACCTACATCTTCCAAGCAGAAACCACAGATTCCTACCTTGGCTGAAAAGAGGTAATACATTACACAACTAGTCTTTATCCAGGAAAAATTAGGGGACTGCAGATATTGAGTACAAATACAGTAAACCCTAACTCTGTTCTGATTAATTGTTTAAAATAAGGTGGGAGAAAAGTAAAATACCTAAACATATCAACAGTGATAAGATTCCTCTGGTATTTGGTAAAATTGAACAAGTTGCATTTAGCAGAGGAATCACTTAACTAGGACTTGAAAATCCTCGGTTTTCTTCTCCACTTTGCTACCAACTGATATTTGGCAAATCACTGCAATCTCCAGTGGCTGAAAAATAAGAGACACAGCTAAGGAAAAAAACATTAAATAAGTTACTTTCTAAACACTTTTCACTTGTTGGAGCATTGTAATGTTAGATAATATTAAAGCATTCAGATTTTCCACAGACTTGAGTTTCTTTCAGTTCCAGAAAGCTAGAGAGTCATGACACTTTTTCCCACCCTATGTCTTCTCAGAGGCATGAATTAAAGCCTTAGTGTAGTGAGTGAAGACATTTCCCTTGATATTTTAGGGAATAAATACTAGTATCTCTAGGCACTGGGCTTCTAAATATTAACTACTTCATGACTGTCACAGCATATGTCCTCCTTTTCTATGAAAAGCTAAACTATTTATAAAGTTCCAGAACTCAAATTTAAGAGGTTGCATGCCATCTACAAAACCGCAAAACTGAATTTCTGTATGGTTCTCCCTGACAACTAACTTAACATCTCAGATGTTGATGTCTTGAATGCATTTAATATCTTAAACTTCATTGAGAAGTTCATTATTCTGAAGGAGCATGTTTAGAGACATCTTTGTTTACTGTATGCCTCTTTGTTCCATCATTATGTTATCACATCTTGTTGCTCTACATCATGTTGCAAGAAAAACATGAGAAATAACTCATACACTGTGATTGTTTCAAATGGCTTTTATATGTTAGACAAAGCAGAAAGGGAGGAGGAAATCACAAGCAGGACAAAGGAAAGATCCATGTTCATATTCTTTTTATCTCCTTTGAAATGGTGTAGTTTGCATTTTAGTTTATGGTCATCATACACTCTCTTACCAAGATTTATTTCTTGGTACAAAGTCCTACTTAAAGATAACTAAATAGGATCTTCAAACTCTAATACTGAAAAATGCAGTTACAAAAATATTCACTGTTTCAGAACATTTGGCAACACCTCCTGAAATTCTGCATCCATAATAGATAGCTTAGCATGTACTCTTAAAATCTATTTTTAAAGAAATCTTTATTTAAAGATATAAAATTCCCCTTTGGGCAGAAGTTCTCAAAGTGGTGTCTAGGGAAGTCTGGTGTCAAGGACCCCAGATGTGATTGTTACGACAAAAATGACAAATTCTGACAAATTCAGGCATTACATTTCAATCATCCCTTGCTCTGAAGTAGTTTCCATCATATAGTGACCATGGTGCTTCTAGTATTATCTCAAATATATTATATACCTATTTTCATAAGAACTACTCTTGAAAGTTGAGAGTTAATATAAAAAGATGCTGACCAAAGAGGCTGGAGATGCTGGAAATTCTGAGAAAAATCTGCTGAGATTAGACTGAGGACAACAGTGACTTCTAGGCTAGTATAAATGGGTAAAATTAATAAAAGTATTTACTGGCATAACCTCTGAATGCTATTTATCCAGTGTAGACAGTCATGATATCAGGACATCCATGATACACTCCATTCAAGAACACTGTCTTGGACATATTAACACATAGGGTATACCTCTTGAATCCAGCCTAATGCAAACTGAATTGAAGAGACTTTTGCATCAGTGTCCTGGTTTCAGCTAGGGTAGAGGTAGGGTAGCTGTTACCATGCTGTGTTTTGGATTCAGAATGAGAATGGTGTTGATAACACACCAGTGTTCTGGTTTTTTGTTAAGTCATGTTTATCCTCAGTCAAGGACTTTTTTCTTGTCTCAGGCTCTGCCAGTCAGAAGGTATGCAGAGGAACCGGGAGGGAGTATAGCCAGGACAGGTGATCCAAACTGACCAAAGGGATATTTCACACCACAGTACATCACGCCAAGTATATAAACTGAGGGGAGATACCTGGAAGGGCAATCGATCTGGGTGCAGGAATGGGGATCTGGCATCAGTAAGTGGGTGGTGAGCAATTGCATTGTGCAGCACTTGTTTTTCACTTTTTATCATTACTATTATTATCATCATCATCGTCATCATCATCGTCATCATCATCATTTACCATTATTACACAATTTTACTTTATTTTCAATTATTGAACTGTTCTTTCTCAACCTACAAGTTTAGATTCTCCTCTCCATTCCACTGGGGAGGGGGGGAGAAGAGGGGAGGTTGCGGAAGCGGCTGCATGGTGCTTAATTTCCAGCTAGGCTTAAACCACAACAATCAGGATGAAATAAAGTTCCATTCTGACTCGGTTTTGCTCTTGGTAACATTCCTAGAAGTGAATTTAAACCTTGACATCGCTTTAGAAATTAGTTCTAAAACTTCAGAAAGTGTTTGAACTTTATTAAAAAGATCAGACAGGCTGCTTATTTGTCTTTCTGCTCTCATTAATATTTATGGCATTCTTGGGTGACTGCTCTGAAATTATTAGCAATATTAGCCAAACTCAATTAATCTGAGACCTATCACTTTTTATTTCTTACTCAATTCACTAAATTTAGTACAATGAAACTAAAGGTCCATTTCTCAAATCAAATATACCTCTACAACAAGTAGCATTTGGTAAATTACCTTTAAGACCAAATGCAATGAACTGGAAATTATTTCTCTCTTGTGAGAAGTTTGCTTTTAATCCTTCCTTGTACAACTTTCCAGTCTCTGCCCAAAAGAATGGGCTTTACCATTGTTTACTAGTCCTGCTTAGCACTAAATAACAGTTAGAGGGGAGGGTAGATTTGGGGCTACATGCTGGTCTCTCTGTTTTAAAGTTGATCAAACATAACAATAGCCTTGCTTAACTTATCTTACAGAAACAGCAGCACCATATTCTACATCATACATTCCTACAGTACTTCAACTCTGACATTCATTCCAAAGCAGTAGTCCATTCTCCATATACCAGTAGTTGTGGACATGTCTCGATGGTGATAATAAACATAATGAAGGGTTCATGAAACACTGTTCATTTTGGATCAGCAGGAATAGGTCTTCCGTACAGACAGCATATTTGAAATTTTCCACCCAAACCAGGTCATGTTGAATTCTGTTCTCTACATAGCATCAGTTTTTTGCAATCTTTTCACATGCAACCTCAATGCAGGCCCACTTTTGCAGAATAGATCTTTATTCCAGTACTTTTATACAGTGCATATGTATATGCACACACAGACGTACACACAGATGCATCTAATTATGATTTTTATTCTGTATTGTATAAAAAATGATCTTGAAAACTTTGATGCAAAAGGGGTTCCTTGGGGATGTTGGAATATTGTTTTTAGCCTTCTTATCAAGCCATAGGCTTAAAATTCTAGAATTTTTGTTATATTTATGAATCCACACAGTACTTGCACATTTAACTGTACTTTCCAATCAAAATACATTAAAAAATGCCCAGACACGGAAAGCCCACTAGAAACAATTAGAAGATCAATTTGTACCTTGTCTCAAAAGTGAGGCAGTGATGCTTTGCTTTATTGCCTTCTTTTATTTTTTTTTAATGTCAGTTACGCTTGATATCCCATCAAAGCATCCCCACACAGTCCTCTAAAGCATCTAAAGGACTTGTAAAAACCAACTGGAAAGTGTGAATCAGAATTTGTTCAACATCATACATTGCAAAATGAGTTGCTACTACGAAGGAACTAGCAAAAATTACAGTTTTCAATCTCAGAATCTAGACTTTATTCTAGGATCCAAGTCATTCCAATGACTACATATTCCAAACCAGATCATAAAACTGTAATTGCTTACCCAAAGCTCAAAAGCAGCGCAACACATGTTCTTTGATAGTGCTCAGAGCCATAGAAATTGAAAGATAAAGCAGGTGCTAACAGATAGAAGAACATGTGGTAACTCCCATAGTTTGTTACTACTGAATATTGTTGTCCTCAAATCAATAACCCTAGAAGATTATTGCACCAGAACATCCCACACATATCCACAGCAAGTTATTTTTCAGACTGGTAAAGTAGTAAGTCACATTTTTTAAATCTATTGAAATCCATCTTGGAATTCATTTGAAATACAGGGCTGAGCTCTCCCTGGCCTTGCCCTGAAGCCTGACTAAGGTTCAGCACCAGGATGGTCCCACCTCAGTCCCTCTGCAGTTCATATATAGGCAATTCGGACAGTACAGTACACCAAGGGCTGCTCTGAGGCAGCATCAAACTGCTTTTGCTGCATTTTCTCTTGCCTTGCCAAGCACATACATAAAGCAATAATTAGTTCTTAGCCTCACTAGTGCTCTCTTAATGTCATCTCAGATGGTGTCAAATCCATGACTCCAGCACTAAAAATCAGATTAATATAATTCATAAGTGATTAACATGAAGTTTACTTGATTGGCACGAAGCTTACTTTAGAACTTCAGGCACTGTAGCAAGGCTTATATACTTAAAATATTCACAGTAGTTTAGTTACATTGATTACAAACCTAACAGCACTTAAACATCTTTTCTAGATTTTTTAAATTCAAAAACCTACCTTGCAGAAGGTAAATTAAAATCAACAGTAGCATTGCCTCTTCTGATTAGACAGAAGACAGAAAGAACTTATATTTATATCTAGAGAAGATGTAGTAATGAAAAGGTGAAGTGTGGACAAGAACAAACAAAGTTAAGGAATGGGGTCCATGAAGGAAGGGTTTAAACATCTGGACTGAAAACATCAGAATCAGGATGACCAAAGAGAGGGGACAGATGTGAAAGACATAAGACAGGGTTTTGATCTAGTGAAAGACCTCCATGTCCGTGACAGGGTGGGTTGAACTAGATGATCTTTAAAGGTCCCTTCCAGCCCAAACCATTTTGTGATTCTACTGATCCATGAAAGGCAGAAAAAGTGAATATGGGAGACAATATTTCTCATGACACATGAGCAAAGTGGAGATTGGCGGTTTTTCAAATCCGTTAATGGCAAAAGGCAGTATAGAAATATAATTAGTCCATTACAGGATAAGGATGGTCACCTCACAAACAGGGACAGAGACAAGGCAGAGATGTGTAATGCTTTTTTTGCCTCTGTCTTCAACACAGACGACAGACCAAGGGGGTCTCAGTGCCCTGAGCTGGAGGACCATGACTGCAAGAATGCTCAGCTCCCGTTTGACCCTGAAATTGTTCAGAACCTGCTGCTCCAGCCAGATCCCTACAAGTCTATGGGGCCTGATGAGATTCATCCCAAAATCCTCAAAGACATGACTGATGCTGTCAAAAAACCTCTCTCAATGATTTTTGAGCAGTCTTGGGAATCTGGAGCGGTCCCAGCTAACCAGAAGCTGACGAACATTGTCCTGATTTTCAAGAAGGGCAAGAAGCAAGACCCTGGAAACTACAGGCCTGTTAGTCTCCCTTCAGTGCCCAGCCATGTTATGGAGAAGATTATTCTGGGAAGTATTGAAAAACACCTGAAAGACAATGCTGTCGTTGGTCACAGCCAGCATGGCTTCATGAGAGGGAAGTCCTGCTTATCAAATTTTCCTTTAATGACGAAGTAACCCACCTGGCTGATCAAGGGAAGCCAGGTGATGCAATCTTTTTGGATTTCAGCAAAGCTTTCAATACTGTCTCTCACAAGATCCTTCTGGACAAAACATCCAGCACACAGCTGGATAAACACATCATGTGGTGGGTGAGCACTTGGCTCATGGGTAGAGCACAGAGAATAATAGTGAATGGGATGAAATCAGACTGGTGACTTGTCACTAGTGGGGTTTCACAGGGCTCTATCTTAGGCCTGTGCTCTTCAACATCTTCATAAATGACTTCAATATGGGACTAGAAGGGATACTGAGCAAGCTTGCAGATGACACAAAACTGAAAGGAGCTGTTGACTCCCTGGAAGGCAGAAAGGCCCTGCAGAGAGACTTTGACAAATGAGAAGAGTGGGGAATCACTGACCATATGAAGTTCAGCACGGGGAAGTGCTGGATTCTGCACCTGGGATGGGGCAACCCTGGATGTATGTCCAGACTGTGGAATAAGATGCTGGAAAGCAGTACCATGGAAAGGGACCTGGGGGTCCTGGTAAATGGCAAGTTGAATATGAGTCAGCAGTGCCCTGGCAGACAGGAAGGCCAACCGTGTTCTGGGGGCATCAGGCACAGCATCACCAGCCAGACAAGAGAGAGTATTGTCCTGCTCTGCTCTGCACTGGGGCGGCTTCACCTGGAACATTGTGTGTAGTTTTGGGCACCAGAATATAAGAAAGATATTAAGCTGTTAGAAAGTGTCCAAAGGAAGGCAACCAAGATGGTGAAGGGCCCTGAGGGGAAGCCATATGAGGAGCAGCTGAGGTCACTTGGTCTGTTCAGCCTGGAGAAGAGGAGATGGAGGGGAGACCTCATTGCAGTCTGCAACTTCCTCACGAGGGGAAGAGGAGGGGCAGGCACTGATCTCTGCTCTGTGGTGACCAGTGACAGGACCTGAGGGAATGGCCTGAAGTTGTATCAGAGGAGGTTTAGGTGGGACATTAGAAAGAGGTTCTTCACCCAGAGGGTGGTTGGGTGCTGGAACAGGCTCCCCAGGGAAGGAGTCACAGCACCAAGCCTGACAGAGTGCAAGAAGTGTTTGGATGATACTCTCAAGCACATGATGTGACTCTTGGGGATGGTCCTGTGCAGGGCCAGGAATTGGACTCGATGATCTTTGTGGGTTCCTTTCAACTCAGCATATTCTGTGATTCTGTGATATTAGGCAAAAGGCTTAGGACAAAGAACAAAATGTGTATTGTGAGACACAACTTCAATTTAGCCAAATAAAATTGATGATTACTTGAACTTCTGCAGCGCATGGGAGAGTTCTAAAAATTTAACTGAGCTTCATGTTACCTACACTGGGAGAAAAGCACTGCTTTCAATGCTGTTGCAAGAACATCAATTGCAGTTTTTAAAAATGCATAAGGAACAGTATAGTATTTTAAAAACATTATCCAAATTTCGATCATGCTTCCTCATCCTTGATATCTTCAAAATTTCACCGTAAAGAGGTTGGTAGGTGTGACTGCTTCTGAGAGCCTTGATAACCATTTAATGTCTCAGTTAGGATGAAGCGTGACAGAGGAGTGTCTTTTGTGCTAAATGGAAACAGTTCATACATGGAAGAAGACAGGAAATGAGGTAGTGGTTTTACAGTGAATTCAAATAATAATGAAGTGACTCAACAACAAAAAGATACAAACAGTTTCTGAAAAGAACCTTCAGAACCGTGCATGCTGACAAATAGTGCACAAACAAAAAACGTGTTTAATATTATTTTCCAAGAACTTTATCATATGCTCATCCTTTCCCCACCCCATCAGAATCTTCGAGAACCAGATTATTGATCTTCAAAAGCCATTTTAAGTAACAATATTTAAAGTATTTTGAAATGTATCATTTTATTTGTCTTTATCCAGTAATTACATTTTAAATTACTGAAGTTGAAAAATTTCTAAAATAGAACATTTTTGTTGCAAGCCACTGTCCATATTTTTTTTCCAGACATAGCAATATCATTATTTCAAGCTATTTCTGACTAAATGGGGGAAAAGCATTTTTGCTATAAACTAAGACCAACGGGTATGTGAAAGGATGATCAACAACTAAGTGAGGAAGCAGTGGACCAGGTTGGCAAGCAAAAGTTGTGTGGGGTTTATTAGACACCAGAGTCCTCATAACCAGCAACCTAGGACTAAAAAGAGCCCAGCTCAAGCATATCCACATAATTAAGGATGTGCCTACAGGACAGCATTTTGAGGAAACCAAATAAATGGCATATGAAGGACTTTCTCATTAAAGGGAAATTATTTTCAAGTTGACAATTGAGTTTACTACATATCTGACGAAGTGTGATTTGGAATGCTTCATTTAGTATGCTCCCTGTTTCTGTTCCTCTCCAAGAACATGAAGGGATTCTTTGCTTATTTTTCATTTGCCTATTTCTTGATTTTTTTTTGTTTATTTGTTTCTTTATATCAACTCTTATCTAATGTTCCATGTTACGACTTTATTTGTAAAACAGTATTTGAGGGACAATACTATGTCCTTGAATATTTTGTCTGAAAACTATATAAGGAAGTTTTCTGTGAACTCCACCTACATTATTTGTACTTCATTACTCTCTGTCACTCGAGACTTCCTTTACTGTTGCTTAAAGCTGAAAGATAGGGAAACTCTTGCTGTACCTCCTTGAGTAAAATACTGCTCAAGTCTTCTGTTTGCACTGGCTTCGAATCTCCAAATTTGAGTTCTGCTTCTTTATGCATATATTATGCTTGTAGCTTATCAGCTAAAAAAAGGCTTCTTATTTTGAGGCTCAATCTTCAGCACATTAGGTAAGCTATGTGAACAAGTGATACTGTTAAATAACAGTGCAAAGGATAAAATAAAACCCACTCAGAAATGGTTTGCTTATACTGCAACACATGTTACCATGGAATTCATTTTTATTTCAGTCATAATAAAGAATTATTCCCAAGGTATTTAACGGCTTATAAAATTCATAAATTCTTTCGTACTTGGAAATATATCCACAGAGCCTCTCATCTAATAGTATGCAAATTTTTTTAAAATTTAATTTGGGTTCATAACCAACTATTCTGATCAATTAAATGTAACTGAACCAAGCAATACATAACAGTGGTAGCAACAGATATGAATTATAGGAATATCCATATTTCAGCAGAGGGATGATTGCTTAGTTAGGAAGTTAAATGAGATGATCAATTCTTAACATAACATATAGCAATTTTTCCAAGTTGCTGATTTCATGTTTCACAGCTATGGTTTATTAGATACATGCAGGAATTTTTTTTGTATTGCCCCATGCAATTCAACTCTAATAGTGTTTATATCTGGTCTTCTCAATAGTTCATATTCAAAAGTGTGTCATTATTGTCGAAGCATCATACATCCTCAAATTCAGCTAAGATCCCAGCCCTTCCGAGTCAAAGTAACAGCACATAGAACTCAGCTCTGCCCTTCAGAATTCAGGTTGTGATATTGCCAGGCTCCTACACAGTAAGTGTTCCCCATGTCATCGATTGTTCAGCTAGAGACTATAACTGACACCCCCAAATCAAGTAGAATAATTTGTTTGTAAACTACACATAAATAACTTCCAAGCAGCATCTTGAAATTAAGTAAGCTACCAGTAGACAGATGGTTGAGCTCTGTTCCAACTCAATTATTTATGATTCTGTAGTTATGTAGATTGATTTCTACAGTTTCTGTTAGGTGTCTGAAAAAAAATAATTCTACTATTGACAGATGATGAGCCAGCTAATGAACACTGTGGAGTGCACACAGTGCAGGATGTACTGCTTCAGAATGAGAGGGGGAAAATTGCCTGATTAAAATAGCATAAAAAACTTCTAGTGGTTTCTTTTTTATTAGTAGTATTAGTGTAGGGCTCGATCTTTCCTCAGTACAAACTGATTAGTACTGTAATGAATCCTCTCAGGAAACCATCATTTCAGTTCAGGCCTTGAGGTAGAAGTTTTCCAATTTCTTTGTGCTAATAAGGGCCTTTTTATAAATGATTGAAGATGTTGCTATTCACTTCTTCCACAACTGAAACACGCCACCAGCTCTTCTATACAAATTATTGAACAGACAATCTTTAAAAGAAAGAGGAGCATAAAGGAGAGGGAAAGGAAACACCAAGTTGGTACAGCTGGACAAAAAAATCATGCACTTAACACATTTCATAAAAACTGCAAATACATATTCAAAATACCTTCAGATAGTTTGTGGTCATTTATGGAAGGATAACCTCAATACGGTCATATCAAAAGACTAAACCAATAAGTGCATACAGTATTTTAAAGTAAGACTCACAAAGACTCACAAATAGTTTCAACAGACATTTTACAATTTAATATTTTTCTAGTGTAAAATAAATATTCTTTATGATGTATAATCTCAAAGAAACCCATACTTAAGTCAAGATGCAGTTACCAGCAATGAGTTTTCATAAACTCAATGAAAATTTTAACTCTTATCTAGAGATAAGAACCTGCTCCTATTAATAATTTCCCACTTTCTGTTCCTTTTATTGAAACAAGGCTTCTTTTGTTTATTTTAAACTTTATTTTTTTTAATTTTAATTCTACTGTATTTAAATTTAGACACTAGATACCAATATAAATATTAAATATTAGATAATTGATATACTATATAAAAGTCACAATAAAAGTTTCTCTTAATTTAATTCCGAATTATGGAGATGGGAGAGAATAATATTTTATTTCAAGTTTAATGTTGGTTTGTACTGGTAAAATTGCTTCAGAGAATTCTGAACTTCAACCAGTTACAATCACTTAATGTGATGAAGGTAATTTACAACTTTTGCAGCAACACAGTGTCTCAATAACAAAACTGAAATACTGTAGCAGGACAACAAGCTCTGTGAGTAATTCTGCATACTGAAAGTCTGACTAATGATTTTTCCAAAAAGACACCACTCAAATATCAAGGATCCTGAATGCTACCTCTTCGACAGCCAGACATCAGGACATCCTGCCTTCCTCTCTGTCTCAAAAGGTGAGTCAATGTACTTCAGAGCTTTTCAAAGAATAATAAGGTTGTCAATGTTGTAGCTGTAAGCATCATAGGCACCACTGATATCAATGGAAAAATAATATTTCACCTCTGACTGAGAACTGATTTTGCAGGCAGCTAACTTCAGTGTGTAAGAATCAGGAAATTAGTTAGTAGAGCTACCATTGATGGAGCTCATTTATATTATTTTATCTATGTAGAAGTTTTATAAAACCAGAGAGACTTTGTTATTCTTATGCCACACTTTCTCTACTACTGATGATTTTCACATCATTAGCTGTGCCATAACAATCACTTTAATGCTGTATGGGCTAATGTGAGGGCAGAAAGCTCAGTTAGTGGTAGCAGACAGGAAAAACCGTTGGGG
Organism: Neopelma chrysocephalum; assembly: GCF_003984885.1. Lineage (NCBI taxonomy): Eukaryota > Metazoa > Chordata > Aves > Passeriformes > Pipridae > Neopelma > Neopelma chrysocephalum. The sequence goes on along the minus strand of NW_020897691.1, from coordinate 2,284,391 downwards.
CAAAACCATGCATTCCTAGGGACCATTGTGTCTCAAATAAATAGACGTACAGAGAGCTAGCACCCAATCCATTTAAACTATTGATTCTATCCAAGCTAGTTATTTGAACATAATAGGAGGATCCATCAGCAGAAAGACTACAGGTATTCTCTCATGTTCATTTGTTTGTAATTCTGAATTTTAATAGCTTTTCACTGACCCTTTTTCTGTAACTCACCTAAAATACCCAGAAGACATTTTTCCTCTATCATAGGACTATCAGCTTTAATATTCAATTTATTACCCCCAGGAAAAATCTCAGCAGTAAAAGCAGATTGAGTGAGAGAATGCTATATCTAGGTATGAGTCCTTTCATAATCTCCTAAAGAAAATCCAAAGCACAGTGTCATTTGTAATTTGACATATGACAAATTTTTTGATGTCAAGCTCTCACAAGAACAGATAGTAATAGAGAACACCTTGCTACAGCTATGAAAATAGAAACATACTAATACAACTGCTTATCGGAATTCCCACTGCCACTACGTTTACATGGTAGCGAGCATTTTAGTGGTACACTTGCATTTTCTGTGAGAACAAGACTGAAAGAAACAGGAGTTTAGTCAGAGAGACAATGTGATAAAGAGACTTCAAGTGTAAGCCAGTGTCAATGCTGTGTCATCTATTTTTACAATTACATTTGAATATTAACCGCTCTCATTTATATACACATTCAAATTTATATGGACACAGTTTATTCACCATAGCCAGGGATAGTTATATATGTTATGTATCCAGGATTATATACAGCATCAAAAAATAAAGTATTTTAATATATCCATTATAATACTAATTGTAATAATAAAATTGAAATATGACAATCCTTTTAAACAGAATTTACCCATAAAAACTGAAACAGGAAGAGACTGCTTAGCTTCTACCAAAGAATCTAATAGTTACAAAATCCAGAGGAAGACAATTGCTTTACCTTAGCATTAGAGTAGACAAACAGTATCCATTTCAAAGATAGCATATGAATGCATTTCTTTTGGGAGACACATTATATATCCAGATTAAATCCTAAATCTATGTATGTCAGACTTTGAATTTCTCCACAAGGTCTTCCCTTGCTATGTTCTCAATGAGCCAAGTTGCTGTGAGAAAAATTGTGCAAGAGCTCATGACAACAGGCCCTGTAATGATGCATATATTCATACTGTGTGGGTGTTGCAGATGGAGTGACGCACTTCATTTGTAAGAGGGAAGTAGAAATAAGTTTATTGATATAAAACAGCAAATTAACAAAGCTGGATAGTAAGAGCCTCAGTGGTTTAACAGGATTCGATAGCAAGGTACACTTGAATATTTACTCTAGAATACAGAGTCAGACAAAACTGTCAGAGCGACCCTCCTGTTGAGTCATGAGGCTCAGAAAGAACCCACTTGCTCTCTAAACTCCTTTCTGAGGGGAGCGTAAGGTGTGCTAGATCCAGACATAGTCCCAGACTTAGTCAACGGTTTATGTCTAACGAATTATATGTGCACAATCAATTCTTTATATCACTTAGAAAAGATTTCAAAGTTTCAGCACACTTATTCCCAATTCACTTACTAAGTATCTGACACAACAAGGATTCTCTCACCCTCAAGGAGTAACTTTTAGAGGCTTCTCAGTTCCAGGGAAGATCCTGGTCTGCAGCCCACTGCCATGCATGAGAGCTCAACAGACCCTGGGCTGTCCACTATTTATGGAGTAAGGTGATTGACTTATAGTCACATTTGCACACCAGCTGTATTTTGGTTGACACATGCTCAAAAGCTCTCAGCTGTTGAGAAAGACTTACAGCCCCTAACTATTGTGTTGTTATCTATCTTAGCAGAGTCCAGCTGTGGGCGCACACCATCATAATGGACAACTTAGCAATGCCTTGACTTTTGAGATTTTCCTCCTATATTCTCAAAACTACTGTCTAACACCAAGTACAGAACTTCCTAAATTTTTAAACACTGAAAAGCTTCAATTTCTCAACCCTTCCTCATCTTTATCTCACTACCAGAAACCCTTCAAGCCAAGACCTCAGTCCTGCGGCCAGTCCATTTCAAACCACCACAGCTTTCTACTTGAGTCTAAACTTGAATTTTATGGAATGATGATGTACACTACTTCAATAAATCATAACGGAAAACTTTACTATTCCAACTTGGAAATGTTCCTATCATTTATTGTTCTAAAGTGTTACCAGCTTATTAGTAAATATCATAACCAGGGATGGCACTTCTCATGGATTTTATTTTTTTTTTTTAAGTTTAAGAGGTTCGAGTTTGCTGATGGATAAATGAGTCATCAGTCTGTCAAATAAAAGAAAGCAAAAACAGTAGGTAAGAAAATCTCTTTTTTCAAGGCCTTTGGAAGTCATGTAATCAGTGAGATTTTAAAAAGAAGTGGCATTTTGTTAGGAAAATTAATACTCCTTTTATAAAGCTACTTCAAGCTCAAGAAACAACTACCTGTCACTGGAGCCATGCATGTCTTAAAAACTGCTGACCACACTAGATGCCCAGGCAGCACTCAGCGAAGGCTAAACCCAACTCTACACATCGTTCATCACTTGTCACAGCCTGCAGCAACCCAAGACCTGTGCCCTCACCAAGGAATGTCCTCCTCATGCTTGAGATCACAGCAGTGGTGCCCATGCTCTTCTCATCCTGCCTCTGTTTTAACTCTGAAAGTTTTCTGTGTTTCAGTATCACTCAGCTAAAACCCACACCATGTGAAGCCTGATGGAAACTTCACTGGGTGCAGCAAATGCAGCCAAAGTGGAGAGCACAGGTACTTACCTTCAGCTGGCAGTGCTGTGCATCACTCCCAGCCTGTTGTTTGTGGCCATGACTGAAATGGCATATTCCTTTCTCAGTGCTCTTCTTCTTTGAAAAATCACAGAATACAATATCAGCTGACATTCAGCTGCTATAAGATTACCTCTGCTCTGGGCATCTGTGCCCAGGTGCCAGAGGGCTCCTCTCTGAGAAGAGGTGGGGACTGCCCCATGCCAGGTGCAGCTGGTTCCAGACAGCTCCAACCAACCCACTGCAGGGCACAGCTGAGCCCCACGGCCGCCCTTGGGAGTGCCTTAGGGAAAGCGTTTTTCAGAAAGGCCAAAAAAATGCCTGAAGAGCAAAGAGGAATGAGGAAAAAAAGTGTAAGGAACCACCCTGGGAACACTCAGGCCACCCCAGGAGAAGGCAAGGAGCTGTGCCACCTCTGCTGGGGTAGGATTTCCTGGCAGCCCAGAGAGGAGTCCAGACTGAAGTAGATACGGCTGCATATTTACATGGCCTTAAAGGAAAAAAAAAATGCTGACCACCATTATAAAGAAAATAGTACCGGTGTGGGGGCACTTCAGTGGTCTTGAAATGAGTTAATTAATGTTATTTTGTTATTGCTAATCTATCTGAAATTGTCAAAGGACAATAACATGTATTGTCTTTCAGAGGCATTTAAAGCATTTACGTTTCTAATTGTGCCACTGTCAGTGATAAATGGTTACTTTGTTCCTCTTGTCAGCCCTTTCTCTTTCCTTTTCTCTTTCTGTTGCATGATGGAAGAATCTAGAAAACTATTCACATTCACATGGAGTGTTTCTACCCAAAGACAGCACACAGTAGCAGAGAGCTCACATTTGAAAAATCTTATCCACTTGCCTGATTTACTTTGTTTTTGTGGTCAAATGGGTCCCCCGAGATTTTTTATAAGCTCAGACTGAGCCAGTGTGTGGTCAGAGGTCAGAGCAGCATGGTACCTCATCTATACATGAAAGCAGTACTGGTATTTAACTGAGTTAGAAAACTCACTTAGACTTTTGAAAAACATTCATGATGGCATTTTGATTTAATGTGATTTGCATGCTAATTCCATCATCTCAGTGACAAAGCAAAGATGGTGTCATCTGGAGTATTCTGAGTATTGTGACAAATCTTTAGATATTTATATTATTTTCTATTGTTTTCTCTAGGCTTTCTTCACTGCTGTGAATCTACAACAATTGGGCTAATTTAGAATATCATCATGTTTTTGACACAAGATTATCTTAGAGAATGCAAACTGAAATACTTAAAAGGCATAATAAGTTTGCATTTATATCAGTAGTTTGGAGGCGGGGGGGAAGGGTTACCAGTGATTTAATCACTGTTTGATTTGTTCACAAAAATCATCACAGATTCAAGGGCTGGCATGTTAAAAATGCACCCAGCCACTGCTTCACTAGAATACAGCAATTGCTCTGCTTATGACAAAAAGGATTAGGGGCAGATTTTGTGCTGAAGACAATGTAGTTGAGGAAGGACAGCTTTTGTCATGGTTTAATTCCTTTAAACTGGTTATCTTAATGATTCCTATCTAATTCAGTATAGACATGATTTTGATATTTACAATGCTTATGCACTGCATTTTACATCACCTTTCATCTAGCCATATGAACTGCACATACCTGTATGAGCTGTGTGCGTACTGTGCAAGCAGATAATTCAGTATTAACCAGTATTAATGGTGGTATAAATCATGAAAGTTAAACCTGTAAATAGTTTATGCTTGTCACACAAAACAAGTACAGAAACTCCTTTTACAAATCTCAAAATGCATGATTGAGAACACTGGCAATGAGCAATGCTTTCCTGCTATAGTTACTCTACTGTTTTTCAGCCCTGCAAAATAGTATATACTGTGTTTTTCATATTATCTTATGCATTAATATACCTTAAACTTAACACGTGCACTCTATACGTGCTCCATTAACAAGAAACTATGCATGAAATATTTCAGACTTCATTTTAAGGTAGGTACAAAAGTGACAGAAACTGAAAAGACTAAGTTGGAAGTTCCTTTGGAAATTCTACTGAGAACTTGATTTTTTCATCTTAATATTCCAATACTGTTCATCCTTTTTGTCCACAAAAATAGTGCCTTTTCCAGCAAATGCTTTCTTTGTGAATTGTTATGAAATGTCACTTACCAAAACACATTTCAAACAAACGACATCTAATTTCTTCCAGATTATATTGTCATCTGAAAGACACTAATATGTGTGAATGAGATTAGAAATTGTCCCCTCTGTTCTTCAGTTTCTCTCTTAGTTTGAGGATTCAGAAATACCATGATCACCTCTGAAAACAATGAAATAACATCTAAAATGAACATTGAACAAACAATGAGCATTTAAAAATCTCTAAGGCCAGGCTAAGTATAAAGATAAATTGAATGGTGCAAAATTATAATAGGGCTGTATTTTCTTTCACAAACAAGGCATTTATTATTATTTGGGTTTAATCTACTTATACACAATTGCATAATATAATAATCATATTATCATTGCACAGATATAAAAAACTGGTAAAAAACAATAACATAAATTGTAATTCAGTCATTAGAAACACCAAACAAAGCCAAAATCAGGGTTGCCAGCACAGTACTGCCTAACTGCCCTCATGTTCTCCCTTTCAGACGCTAGCATGACACTGTACTATTTTTGCCTCAGCTCAAAAGATGAAAGACTAACTGAAAACAGTGAGGCATAGCTGACAACTCCATAGCTTTTTTTTCAGCCTACTGCTCTACTGCTTTTGGTAGTACTGAGTTTTTGTCCAACATTCTCAGGATTAAAAACCATTTTTCAACAATGAATTTCACAGCTTTTCAAAGCAGAGTCCAAACAGCCTTTTTAATTCAAAAGGCATTTTCAACTTTTTGGAAGTTTGGGCAACACAATTGCAAACTGAGAGATTTCATAAATCAAAATGAAGTAACATCAGTGTATTATTAAAATTGAACAGATTTTTGATTGAAGAAGCTATGCTGCAACTCTACTTTCACAAATTATAGTTTTTATACATAAACCTAAGCATCAATACATTTCTGCTGCTTCTTTTTTTTGCTGTTGATATTAAAAAAAATCTGTAATACTCTTAGATGTGGTTACACAGTCTTCTGTGAGTCCTAGAGAAGACAAAGCTCTGGGCTGCAGGAAAAGTAATTAAGCCTAACTAGTTTGCACATAAGCTTAGCAAGTTTCCACAAAAGTAAATTGTTTCTTGAAGTTTTTGGATATGAATCTAATAGCCCAATTTGTGATATCTACTATAAATTATGGAATATAAAATGCATTGGGGAGAAAATATTCAGCTTGATTTTATTACCTTTATCGTTTCAGTGGAAATGTTTACATATATCAGGCTATCTAGCTCTTAGTCATTTGCTAGACAATTTTATTTGTCATCATTTGCTCAAAGAAAACCTAAATGAAAGCTCAATAAAAACTATACAAAATACATAGAACTTTGCATGAATTCGGCATTGCTCATCACCAAAGAACCAAATGTTGTCAGTAAAATTGCTCACTTACAGATATCAGAAAAAGCACACTGCCATCTTGTTTAGTGCAACAATCCCTTCAGCTTAGGTAGAGAAATCAGAGGAGTAGGCGGCCATCTCCCTCTTCTCCCACTCTCTCCAGGAGAAGGGAGGAGGTGACGAGAAACTTTGTAGCTGAACTGCTTAAAGTAGATCTGTTCAGAGTACAGAAATATGGTAAGAGCTCTGCATGTAAAAGCTTTTAGATATTCTGCCTGTAGAGAAATAGGTGACTTCTGCTGCCGCCTCACCTAGAAATGGTTCCAAAGCACTTAACCTAAACCTTATATGCATACCTGCCCGCTTTTGCCAAGGCAGAAATGGCATGAGATGGGAGATGCGCCAGCAGCTGCTAACGAGTGTTGCATTCATTAGAGACACAGGGGACTTGTCTGTTTGCCACTGTAAACATAAAAACAGAAACAAAGCAGGCTTCTTGGAGACCTATCTAACTGTTTTATTAATTGGGACTAAAGCAGTAAAAGTTTGATGTCACATGTAACAACTTACCTCTGACGTACAAAAGGACATACAAAATGGTCTGATGGGGCCATAAAGCATAACAACTTCTAACGTGTGTAGAGTGGGTATTTACAACGTCATACAAAGACATTCATGGTTCATCACAAAATCCTTTCAGATACTTGTGAGGTCCAGAACTAGAGACTACTGTGATTCTATTGTAGCAATGCAAATGTAATGTTTAATCAGTACAATGAAATTAAGTTGATACAAAGTGTCATATATAACCACGTGGAGCTTATTATTTGTACTTTGAGTCATCAGCATGTTTGAGACAGATTTTTGGATGTTGGTTTTAGTGATAATCCATCATAGCTACCACAAGAAGGTATGTTAAATGAAAAGACAAACTGTTAATATATTCTGCCTATCAAAATTATCTTTTTAATTAGTGCACCGGTGTCAAGATATTAAGATAAAAAGGTTGGCGCTTTCTTTACATAATTATGTAGAACTGCTTATAGCTAAAAAAAAGCAGCTGTTATAAGTGCACAAGATGTTTTATATTTTCAGATAGTATTCTTCTGGAGTTATTAAAAAAAATAAAAATGTGTTTTAAAATTCACTATGATCTCCTTAATTCATCATAAAGTAGATAATTTGAATATGTTTTATTCACTTACAATTACCCTGAAAATGAAATTTGTTTCTGCTGACTCTTTTCTTTTCCCCTCCCCTTTTTTTCTGTTTCATTCTGGAGAATAATGAGTCCCCTACATTTTCTTGTAATATTTTTCTTTAGCCAGAGACCCATGCTATGATTTGGAACTCTTTTACTGAATTGAGGTATTATTAGGCCTTATCAACAAAGTGAGTGTTGCAGACAGGAATTGATATTTGGATCTAAGTTAATCCCCTGTATAAATTGAGGGCAAATTGTGCAGTTACTTTGGAAGGAAGAAAAAGAGGCTGTTCCACTAAGAAAAAACAACTCTCATGTGAAGAGGATTTGGTGAGATAAGCATTACAGAAGCACTCACTCAGAGCAGTCCAAGCTGCCGTTGACTCCACAACCCCACTGACAGAGAAGTTCACAAGCTATTTCTTGCATTATACTGTTCCTTGTGAGCAATGAGAATTAACCACTGCTAGCCAAAAGCACTACAAGCAGCTGCAGCCAGTACTGGAGGTCAAGAGGTGTCACTACCTAGTTACACTATTGCCCATAGTTTTCATCCCAAATATGAGGCATCCCTGCAAAAAAAATACAAGTGCAGTTCCCTTAGTTCTGTTAGAAAGTGTTGGGGTTTTTTTCCAGAAATTTTGCATATCACAACAGTACAGTAAACATAAACTACACAGCCATACTGACTTGAATCTGCAGGTAGCCTGAAGCAGTACTTCAAAGTGTGTGGACTAATCACCTAGCTCACATTAATCGCTGTCCTCATGAATCTGATTATCACCCCTCTCGGGGACACATAAAAGTTCACCATTTTTACTGCAAGACTATTACCCTAATGCAATAATCCAAGTACCATTTTGTTTTCGTTTCCCCCTGACTGACAGAATCTGCTCTTCCTCTTTTTCATAAAGAGGAAACCATGTTCCCTGCACTCTTCTTTGTAGATCACCTTTACAGGGCGAAGACAACAGATTATTGAAGCTTTCTACAAACATCTGCCTCATCACAGTGCAGCTAGGAAGCTGGAGCTGGCTGAGTACATAGCAGTATCCAAATAGAGATCACAGCAGAATCCTCCTCTCTATCAAAGGGAAAAAAAAAAAAAAAAGCCAGGAAAACTCAGGAACATTTTGAAACAGGAGAAGTATCTGGTATGTCTTGGAAGAGTTATGAGACATAGGAATAAATAACACAAGCTAATGAAGAACAGAATATCTTGAAAAAGGCATTTCACATGCACAACATGGAACACCTCAAACTTGCTATGCACTACTGAGTGGCTCATGAGTTTTAACAGCAACAGACTCCTAATAGAAATGATGAAAACTAGAAAAATAATTACAATAGGATAGAAATTACAGAAGATACAGGTAACACATACATCCTTCAGTCTCATTAAAAAGTTCTCTCTGCGGTCTTTACTTACAAGCTGTTTGAGGCAACAGAACGATGAAGGAAAAAGGAACAGCAAAGAATGGGGCTGAGGCCTGGCTTAGAAATGTGAGAGAACCTTAAAGGCCTGGAAAGAAATTCCCTGAATTACCTGCCTTTTTCTTTTCAGTAGCAGCTCAGTAAATAAAGAGTATGTTTAAAACAGAGAAGAAGCCCAACAATGTACATAGCTCTCTAATTGTGTCTGATCATTTTACTTAGAAAGAAAGAAAATTCCTCCACCAACTCTTTCTGGTTTTGGCTTTTGGGGTTTTTTTTGGTCACACCATGAAAGAATGCAACTAAGTTTTCAAATGCCAGTACCAATGGTCATTTTAAGAAAAATTACAGCATAATATAAGTAACAGGAATTACAGTTACATGAATAGTTTTAAAAGCAAAGGCAATATACTCCTCTTTCGAAAGTACAGTACTGTGGTCAAAAGCACATGCAGAGTATCTCTAAGAAGTGAATATTTTTTTTGAGAAAAAAATGCCCAAAACACCCAAACAGCTACACACATTTAACATGTGTCAGCAAAGAAAGTGAAAAATTATATTCTAAATAAACTCATACACAATATTCTGATCAAACAGGAGCAGGCAACTGAACAGTCCATCATCTTGACACCAGACATATAATTTTTCTGCTTCCCTTGGAGAAAGTAACTATGCACTATTTCTTGCCAATCGTATATGCAAAAAATTTTTCTTGATACTTCAAAGTGTGAAGACTTCCATACTTTTATTTCATAGCTTTCATTAGAAAATATTTCTGAAACCTGCAACACTTGAGTAGTACTAGTTTCCCATCTAATTTCCTTAGATTACCCAAGAATTTTGTGAAATAACATGTAGGCAGTAGAGCAAACTACAAATTTAAAGAGAAAGTATTAAGTAACAGTTACATTACTTACTACTCTGGATCTAATTCACAGAGAGCACCTTTAGTAAGATTTTTACTTATATAAGCAGCATTTCTCAGAAGTAAGATTTCTGCTCCATGAGCTGTCAGTCTGAATCAGGTTACACATAGTGTGCTGACTATGACACACAAGGTTGGGCTTAAGGAAAAGAAGATAGGTTCAAAATAAAATAATGTTACTGCTGTTATGCCAGCTGAGGTATATTCCATAGGGGAACCGCCTGATGTAAGGGCAGGAAGAAAAAATTTGGCAGTTTATGGAACTTTTTCTCCTTTTAGGACTTAGTTTTAGCAGACAGGAGCAACTCTGAGCAGCCAGCTTGTACTACTTCAGATCCAGGGATGTAGTAACACATCAATGACAGAGTTTTTGGCTTAGAGCTGGCTCAGTGTCCAGGTCACGCCTACTTCATTTTTCTTTGATTGGGTGAGTGGGGCTTTTTTGAAGTGGGAGAAAATAATTTTTTTTAAATAAGTGTTTCAATAATAAAACCCAAACAGTCTAAGATTTCACCTCAGGGATGATATACCAATATGCTAAGGCATTGCAAATCACTTCTCCCCCAAAGGGATTTGCAAAGTATGGAAATAGATTCTTCCTGTGACAACTCCTACTTGGCTTCCAGACCCTAAAGTCTATGTAGAAGACATCTGCAGCCTTTCCCTCATCCACTAAGCAGGTCACCCTGTCATAGAAGGAGATTGGGTAGGTCAAGCAGGACCTGCATTTCATAAATCCCTGCTGGCTGCACCTGATCCCCTAGTTCTCCTGCATGTGTCACATGATGGCACTCAAGATGATCTGCTCCATGATCTTGCTGGCACTGAGGTCAGGCTGACAGGCCTGTGCTTCCCTGGATCCTCTTTCCAACCCTGCTTGTAGATGGGTGCCACATTTACTAACTTCCAGTCAAATGGCACCTCCCCAGTTAGCCAGGACTGCTGATAAATGATGGAAAGTGGCTCAGTGAGCACATCCAACAGCTCCCTCTGTACCCTTGGATGGATCCCATCCTGTCCCATAGACTTGTGCATGTCTAAGTGGTGTAGCAGGCAGCTAGCCTTTTCCCCCTGGATTGTGGGGGCCTCATTCTGCTCCCTGTCCCTGTCTTCCACCTCAGGAGGCTTAGTACCCCTGGAACAACTGGTCTTGCTATTAAAGACTGAGGCAAAGACAGCATAAAGTACCTCAGCCTTTGTCACTGTGTTTCCTCCTATATCCAGTAAAGGATCGAGATTTTCCTTAGCCCTGCTTTTGTTGCTTATGTATTTATGAGAAACTTTTTTTATTGTCAGAGGACAGCCTGCTCCTCCATCTTTAAGATTTCCTCCTTGAAGAACGTCCAGCCTTCCTGGGTTCCTTTGCCCTTCATAACTGCCTCCCAACGGACTCTCTCAACCAGTCTCCTGAACAGGCCAAAGTCTGCCCTCTGTAAGTCCAAGTTCTGCTGACCCCGCTCCTTACTTTCAAGAATTGAAAACTATAATTTTGTGATCTCTGTGCCCAAAATGGCCTCCAACCATCACATCACATTGCCCACTTCTGTTCACAGACGACAGGTCCAGCAGTGTGTCCTCCCTAGTTGTCTCACTCATCAACCATGTCAGGGAAGTTATCTACTACACATTCCAGGATGCCCTAGACTGTTTGCTCTCTGCTGTATGCTTTTCCCAGCAGACATCTGGTAAGCTGACATTCCCCAAGAGAACAAGGTCCAGCAATTGTGAGACTTCTCCCAGTTGTTTACAGAATATTTCATCTGCCTCTTCACCCTAGTTGGGTGGTCTATATCAGATTCACACTGTAGTGTCTCCCTTATTGGAGAGACACTCCCTTATTCTTCTTGAGTCTTAACCATAAACACTTAACTATATCATCATAAAGCTCTGGACAATCAAAATATTCCTTAACATACAGAGTTAGCCCACCACCTCTCTTTCCATGCCTATCCCTGAGAGAGCAGACCAAAGGACCTTGCTAGCACACTGTACCTTCACTTGTACTTCACAGTTCTGTACGTCACAGTTGCTCACTCATATGATGACACAGGAACAGCACCACTGAGATCAGAAGGGACTTCTGGAGACCATCTAGTCCAACACATTGCTCAAAACAAAGTCAATTACAGTGCAATTAAATGCAAACAGCTTGTAAAACCACAAAACCTCAGTGTTCTACTCAGTAATTTTAGGCACTTGCAAGTAGTAGCATTACAAATTCTGTGGTGTGGTCTAAAGTTAATAGCTTAAATCCTTTTGTTATTCCTGCATGTGTTTGTGTTATTATCTCCTGAAGCATTATGAACTTACAGTTAAAACTGTTACATTTTTGTAGAAAAAGCTAAGATATTTTGTAACCAGCAAATAGTTTTGCTTGGTTTAAATAATAGTTCCTTTTAATTAGAGGGAGAAATGTATGCTATAGCAAAGCACAACACATTACCGAAACTTTTACCTTTACCTTTCTCACTGATAAAAAAAAACTTAATTAAACAATGGTAAACATTCTAAAAATACACAGTAGAGTAAATATTATGTTTACTGATGAACACTAAGCAACAAAACATTAAACAGATGTTAATGAATGCGAGATAGTTTTGGGTTTATGCCTGTAGGAGCTGGAGCTCTAAAAAAAAATCCCACTGTATTGGGTCTGGCTGAGCTGGAGTTCATTTCCCTTCAGTAGCCCTCACAGTGCTGTGCTTTGCACTGGCATCTAGAAGAATGTTGATAACACACCGGTGTTTTGGCTACTGCTGAGCACAACACCAACATTGTAACATTCCTTCCTTAGTTGAGGGCAAAATCCTGAGAGGGGACCCAAGTAGGCCAGCTGACCCAAACTGACCAAAGAGATATTCCACATCATATGAGGTCAGCTCAGATATAAAAGCTAAGGCTTTTATAGGAGTAGGAGAGTGGGCATTCATTGTCTCCAATGGCTGCCTCCTGAGAAACCGCCCAAAACTGCGTACCAAAGCCCTGTTTCTCGGGAGTGGCAGATCATCACTGCCCATGGGAAACAGAGAATAAAACCTGCTATCCTTCACTTCTGCACACGCAAACTTTGCTTTCTTTTTTGTTTTAAATTAACTGTCTTATCTCAACCCACGAGTTGTTTTCTTTTTTTTTCCACCTTACTCTCTCCACTGTCCCTCTGGGAAGGGGAGTGATAGAGGGGCTGGGCGGGCACCCAGTGTCCAGCCAAGGTCAACCCACCACACGCACTTTGGCAAATATTTTTTACTTCTTGCACAGCTGTTTATCCTAAAAAGAATACTTTTTTCAAACTCACTTCAAACTACAAAATTATGCTAAGTGTAGACATAGTGGGTATTTATTTTCTCTTCTGTCCACATCCAATGCCCAGAATCTGTCCAAAACCATAGCACTGGTTCTATATAGAAAAGATAATGCAGATTTTACCACTAACATTTTTATGTATTGTTATTTTCCTGATGCTGAAGAGCCTGAAGAACTTTAACCATCTCACTGATAGGTCAACCTTGCTGCTATTCTGCTTGAATACTCTAAGAAGGTTACGACAGGAATTTACGTAGAATAACATTATATGAAGTAGAAAGTTTGTAAAGTATCAGTTGGGAAGTACTTCTTGAAGCGGACAAGCTAGAATTTACTTGAAGAAAACACAGGGAGGAAAATCATAGATGCATTTGTTCATTTACCTTCCACTTCTGCAAATACCTAACTTAAAAGATATCCAGTTGATTAAGAAAACCTAGTGCATACAAAATGCTGCTGATTTATCTGTTTTTTCCTTTCTTCTGCATATTTAGTAAAGATTCCTGGTCTCCTTTCTTGTAATTTGTTTGAGACTGAAACTCTTCAGTACTTAGGTGATTACACAAATTTTCTTTTCAATGCCTTGAAGCCTAGGGGAAAAAAAGCATTGACTGGCTATGAAAAGCATACTGATGCTGTATACTCAGGAAAAAATCAAGATCTTAATTTTTACTTCCTGTAAGACTTCAGAGCTTATAGAAAATTCCAGGGTATATCCCACAAGCAAACACAGCAGTAACTAGTAACCACAATGAGCCAGATCTTGGTACAGCATCTCAGCAAACTTAAACTCCTTCCATGCCTGCAATCTGACAACATGCATGCCAAATATTTGTGTATCACTGTGTAATCTACACACTCTGGCAACAGATCAGAAGCTCTTAGTCTGTGGTTGTGCACTAAACCCTCTCTGTCTCAAAAAGTTTGTGCCAGCAATCATTTTCTATTGTTTATTGTCATTCCCAAGAAAAGTTCCCTGCTAAGTCACTGTTGATGCCACCTATGGAGAAACTTCTACATTAACGTCTTAGAACTGCTTACAGTAGTGATGTAATAACAAAAATTATTAACTATTTCTTCCAACTGACATGGGGAAATAGAACTCCAGGAGGTTTATACGCTACTGAGAATATGCAAGTGTTGCACAAAAACAGAAGCCAGTTTATTTATATAAACACAGGAATGTTTGTTCAAATCCAGTTTAATCCTAAGAAAAGGATTCAGTAAGCCCATCAATTGCTTTAGGTTTAATTGGACTGATGTTAAAATATCTTTATCAACATCGTAGCGCAGATCTTGATGTGAAGCTTTGCCAATATTCCAGTAGTTGGTTTTCAAAAACGTGATTAATGAAAAGACAGAACTCTGTGTTACAGTACTGTTCTTAAAAATAAACACAGCCATTCAGTTTTCCTCTGTCAGTAGGAGGACTGAAAACTGCAGTGTTTACAGATCTCTTCAGTTTCTTGACAAGAAATGAAATTTATTTCTTTTTCTTTCCCCCAAAGTTCAATATTCTTTCTAGAATCCTATGTTTCACCTAACTTTAATTAAATTTCATTAGTGGAATCTGTCTACAAAGAGCTACAGTCAGGAATTAGACTGTGGCAGTGAGGAGGACAAACAGCAGTTGCACTTTATCACCTTTATGTTTTCATTACACTTATCTGAACTTTTAATGTTGTCTCTATACATCTAAGGACAACTATTGACTTGGAAAATACATTTCTTACTTGTCAAAAACTGAAAATATGCTGCCTTTAGTGTTTTTGAGAAGACAGTATCCACCACTGTGGATATGTACCTCTTCCTGTTCTTGTCCAAGACTTTTATTTCTGCTGCAACAGCAATCACAGCAGAAAGAAAGTAATCAGGTATATACTCATGCAAACATGACATGGAGGTTAATACATTTTCAAATACTGTGAGTGATAATTGTTGTTTCTAGTTAAATGATTAAATCTACTACTCACGAAAGCCTGTGATATGACATTCTTACTTAATTAGCTTTTCGTCATGTAGAAATATTAATCATTAGATCATCTAGTTTTCAAAATGTATTTGGAATAAAGAATATGAAATGAGGGACACATTCTGTTTAGAAGACCTCAGTGCACATTTCAAACTGAACTTCCTAAGCAAGACAGAATTATTGAACCGTGGCAGTTTTGAGATGGTACCAAAGCGAAAACCCCAGTGACACAGCATCAAAGGAAGAGACTTTACGATGTTAATGAGTCGATAAGCACAGACAAAACAGTGCATAAAAAGCTAAACATGATGCTGGGTATCTGAGCGTCCAAATGTTAACTGAGCATTAAACAAGTTCCTTCAAACAGGCACTCATTCTGAAACTTATTAAAAGGGGAACAAGATCTGTCACCATTAACCAGCCAGAGAAATGTAGCAACACCTTGCTGTGAATGAAAGATCCCAGTATAAACTAATTTGAAACTTGGAGACAAAAGGGTTTGTGAATCAGAAACATTTGAGGAACTTACACCGTGAGAGGTAAATGAAGAAAAAATATCCATAGTGAAAGCAACAGGCAGAATAAAAAAAACCCCAACATTTGAAAGGTATGAGTAGATTACGCTTTTCCAAAACAGAGGGGAAAGTATTTCAATAACCGAAATATTTTGGCAAAGTCTGGATTAATGCTGCATGGCTGGAGAGGAAAAGTAACAAAGGAAATATTGTGCAAGAAGGCACAGCCAGATTCACTCATTCTGAATTGAAGAAGTTTGACTTCAGTCTGAGGTCTCCAGAAGCCAATAAAATTTTTTTTAAAAAGGCTTAGAAGACAAATCTGTTTGCTAGTGAAACTTGCAGCTGCACATGTAGGCTAGACAAACAGATTTAGTTTGGACACAAGATTTAGTTGGAAACAGAAAACCAGATTATCAATTTGGCATACTAATTGTAGCTAAAATCATATCACGAACAAAATTATTCTGTGACTATCACTGAAGCAGAGGATCAAGAATTATGGCCTATAGCTCCACAGACAGACAGGGATGAAGGAAGTAAGATCATATAAAGAAAGAAGGATGAGTCATGAGCTAAATATAGCAATTATTACAGAGAAGATGGCTTAATTTTTAAAGTGAATGTTAGCTTTAGAGTCAAAGGTATGTCCCAGTCCTGCACTTCAGCCAGTGGGAAACCATGAGAGACTTTACGGGTAGCAGAGAACAGGAGTGCCATTTCAGAGTCTGAAGGAAAGCGTGGAGGAACTGCTTTAGACTGCTACTCTGAACTTTGACAGCAAGGGAGAGAGGTTGTAGCTGGTTTCCAAAAGACATCAATGTTATGAAGTTAATATCATGTACTTGACAGTTTTGTGGCCTTTCATCCAGCCTTATTAGTTTTTACATCCAAGGGCCAATTTTAGCCCATTCTACCCAATGGTAAATTTTCTGAATGTTATATTCTTGCAAAGTCTAAGAGAACCAGTGGCTAAAGGAAGAAACTAATTTGAGAAAAAGGCATAGCTTAGCTATTATTCATTCTCTGTGCTGGCAACTCAGCACTCATAAAGCTCTAGACATTGAAGAAAATTTTCTCATCAATAAGAATAACAAATGGAGGTGACACTGCTGTATAAGGATGGAGGATGGCAGTTCCTACAGTTTTTTTCTCTGGCTACCATGTTTGAACAGAATGTTTTAATAAACATATGTACTTCTAGGGAATCGTGTAAGTTTAGTCCCTTACAGCTAATAAGAACAAACTAAACAGAATTGCTCCTTTTGCATGGCCAAGGGGAAGATCAGAAAAGTCTGAGTTCAAAGTTAGTAGAAAAAAATTCTAGGAAGAGAAGCCAATAAAATACATTCTATTCTAAAAGTTTGCTTCTTGTAGTCAAAATGCCAGGATGGTAATTTATTAACTCTTGAACACTGCAAGAATTTTAAAAATAGAAGCAACTCATACTGTTTAGCTTTTACGTAAAATACATATAAACAAGATAGGAGCTGGGTTGTTTGTTGTTTTTTTTTTTCAAATTTGGCTGGCACCACAATCAAATGTGACTATATTAGAGTTTGCAGATAGCTGGATTGAGGACTTTAATGGGTTATATTCCAAGACTAAGGAATTAGATGCACAATCAAATTGTGAAGCTGACACATATTTAAAATGCCTGGTGCAGGCCGCTAATAAAGGTCTGTATGCAGTAACATACTGATACAGGCTTGTTTAGAGTGACCTTCTCATAGATGGATGGCCTCACAGGGCTAACGAGCTACCATCTGCCCGGGGGACTTGGGATTCGAACCCGTGGTCGCAGCAGTGAGAGTCCTGCATGCTAACCACTAGGCCACCAGGGGTCCTGAGGACCTCACTGCCATTGTCCAAGCTCGCTTGGCCCCGGCAGATGAACCTTAGGATTAAAGGGTGGGCTCAGTTCAGCGCAGGCTGTGTCTCACCTAAAAAATCCATTGCGCAGGCTGGAAAGGTAAAAGACCTTTCCCCAAATCTTCGCTCGCGAAGACTGGCCATTATTATTACTGATACAGGCTTTTTTTTTCCTTTTTAATGAAACTTATGAAGTGCCACATCAATCCTCTGCCATAGGACAGCTGAGGTCCACCACTGCTCATTAAAAGAAACTGTTCAGCATGAAGTCAGAAGCCATATTGAGGAGGAAGCAGGCAGTAAACACAGTAGGACAAGAGCTGGCTGGGGAAAGAAGGTTGGCAAGCAGCTTGTTGCCAACAAGAGGAACAGCAACAAATCTGGCAGACGACTGTGCAGCAGGGGCTGTGCAGCAGGGGCCTATGTAGAAGCCATGTGAATGGGTATAAAAAGGTGAACTCTCACCATGACAACTTCTCTCTGCATGTGTTCAGCTCCCAGAGAGTTTAAAACCTGAGAGTATCGCTGGCATTAAAGTGAATGGGTCCATACTCTTGTACTAAATTGTTCTTAGAAATTGAAATGGTGCCTGTTCCATTTATATCTCTAAGCTCTTAAGTTCAGAAGCAATGACTGAGATGCCATCCATTTCTCCTAGTACTAGTGAAGGAATTCTCTTGTGCATTCAAAAAATATCTGTGTCCCTGCGAACCTGCCACAAGCCGAAATAAAAGGAATCTACTGTTGAGAATAAAGAAATTCAAATTTCATTTTTCAGAGAATTATACCATGTGCTTAGACTATGCGTCAGAATTTCAAAATCATTTTTAAAGGAAGGAAGCAAAAGGGACTTCAGAGCAGGAAAAGAAAAAAATAAACCTATTCCAAACTGTTTGGAAACCACCTATTTTTTTCAGAATGGCTCTGTTGATATTATCATCTCATTTTATACACATACTTCTGTCCTAGGTCTTAAGACCTTGAGCCTAACTAAACATACATTTGATGAAAAGCATTTCATAAGAACTCATCCTAACCTTAATCCGTCACAAGAAACCAGATTCCACCTTACCACTTTTTGCTCATTATTAAAGTATAGACTATATATTTTTAAACTCTACTTAAGAATTATTTGAGAACATTAAAAGAATGGATTACTACAAATAAATGGATTACTAAAAGAAAAATTTACATTTTTTTACTTACTTCACTTTCCAACATCACTTAATATATACATTTGAATTATAGCTATTATTTTGAGAGGTAAAACATTAATGCAATTATTACAAGAATCCTGAACAAACTATGATTGAGATGTGGCAGTAAATTATACACATATGTACACATATTATACACAAACCATTCTCAACATATTATACACAAATTATTCTGGACAAAAGAATACAGTCAAAGCATAAAAAAAGTTCTTTGAAAAGTCAAGAACTAGAAAAGCAACCAAAATGCTTATTGGAACTCAACCAGTGCCCAATAAAAACAGTTCAGCTTTGTTGAAATAATACTGTTTGTAGGATTAGTAAAAAAGGATCACTTAATATCACGAAGTCTCTGTAGATATCAACAGTTGATTCAATATTACATGCCATTCAAACTCTGGAGGATGTGCGCCTTCTGTGCTCAGTTGATTTCTTACCAAAATTTTAAGTATTATTTTTGACTTCCAATAGTTATAGTATGTCTTGCTCTCCTACAGAATTGACTACCCAAATGAACAGAAAAAAACAGCTAAAACACCTTCAAATTTAAGTGAAAGCTTAGAGAATCTAAAACATCTTTTTTATATAAATATATATATATATATATACAGGCTTCCTATGGAAGTTGAGTTGCCATCTCTGGAGGTATCTAAAGACATGTAGATGTGACACTTAGAGACACAGTGTAATGGCGAACTTAGTAGCATTAGATTAACAGTTGGACTCGATGATCTTAAGGGTCCTTTCCAGCATTCTATAATTCTGTGATTTTCAAGTACCTTTCGATGTAATTGCAAGCATGAATAAACACATTTATAAAACATAATGAAATTTAAGAGCATTTTTTTTAACAAGTCAGCTGTAGCATGTTCCAGTTACATAATCATGGATCAGCTGAATATTCAAATAGGAAGTGTGAGTATATACTAATACTGTATTTTCTAACTGGTACTTGATATTGAAAAAATATTTGTAATGCATTATGCAAAGTAACTACTTATAAAGATCTTCCTTATATTCTACAGATTTTAAAATTCCAGTAACCCACATTAGTATTACATTTCTGAGGCAAAATAGGCAGCATTTTTTCAGAAAAAGCTGTAGAAACTCACTGCAACCAGATATAGTCCATGTCTTTGTTAACTAATGCTCATGATAAAAAAAAAAAAACTTGTTAAAGTGATGAATAAGTAAAGCAGATTTCAATTTGTATGAGTCATAGCACCTTTGGTTTGCTGCCATAAAACTGGGTTTCATAAATTCACATCTGTGAAGATTCTTCCAACATGTGAGCACAGCTGTCCCTCATATCCAACTTTCTCCACATTTTATGAGCATCCTTTTGTCTGTCTGGCAAAATCAAGCCTCCAATTAGTATTGTACAAAGTTATTTTGTCACACAGCTAGCATCTTTCTCTTCCACTAAACATCTGTTAGGAAAGCTGAGTTTTTGTGTGCAAATTATATTTCCTTTCAAACATATTCTTTTAAGATTATGTTAATAGATAAACTCCTCACACTCAATGTGGGAGGTATTAAATTGCCTAAAGAACAAGTGAGTTCAATTTATCAATGGCTAACACTTCTACATGTACTTCAAAAGCAGTTTTACCTATCAGACAACGTATGTGGCTCTATCAATACAAAATCTACTGAAATAGTTCCCATACTTTCTAAATCTATCCTGACCAGTTTTTGGTTTTGTTTTTCTTATGACAATCAGGAAGACTGAGATAATTCTTAAAATCCACTCTGATTTTTAATTTTCTTTGCTATTGATGAATTGCAAAAAGTATTTACTTGGTCATTATATAAATTTTAGTGTAAAAATTAATTCCAGCCTAGAATTTGTAAATATTTTGAGCATTCATCTCCCTGCCACATAATTTGTGATCCAACAAAATTTTATTTCCAGGTTTTAGTTAATCCTTAATAAATCTTAGGCATGTCACAGGCAATGTATCTGTGTATTTCCTGCAACACATTGTTGCAAATTCTTTTCATTAATTATTATATCATTATTTCCATTGTTATTTCTTTCCCATAGAAATTGTATTTTTCATTCTGCTGCCGCTTGAGGAATTTAAAACAAAATGCATGTCGATGATAGAAAACACTACAGTTTTACATCACTACAAGTACTTCTCTATTCTTAATCTCTGTTGATTTCTAAAATTCTTTGAACAAAGCAATGAATAAAAACTTCATGAATCTAATCTGTAAAAATCAGCAGTTTTGTTTTGTTGGGCTTTTGGGCTTGGTTTTTCAAAAAGGAGAAAAATTCTGATACCTTCGGGTCTTATTATACTAAATAGTAAGTGAAAGGTGTTTTCAAGAAAAGGTACTGGAGTAGATGAAAGCTTATTCTAAATTTCTTTCTCATTGTAAGGTAAGCATGAGATGTATTCTAGGCAAATGGGTACAGCAGATTTTTTTTTTAACACCAGCATTCTAGAGAGTAGATTTTTAACACTATCTTTATAATTAAGTTTTTTTCACACTAAACAGCCTAAGAAAACAAAAATGCTACTATTTCTTATCATGGGCCAAGAAAAAGTCAAGATTTATCACATGGGAAGGATTACTGCTTCTAATATGTTACATTTTAACAACAAAGTCTGAACAATGGAAACAAAATACTACCATTTGATCTGTACTCCCTATAACCAATAAACTCTGCTATTTTGTAATCCATGAGCACGAATTGTCATTGTGATTAAAGAAGTAGTGGAAAACAGCTTTGGCAAAATTTAACAGTGGGTTGATAGCAAGTAATTAATTCCATACATTTAAGCACACTTGCCATCAATCTTTGAATCTTTTTTAGCTTTAAATATAACCTTTCTGAGATAAGGGAAAAAAACTACAAAGGATATTCATGTTTTAGATTAACCATGGATTTATTTTGAGGTATAATTATTTAAACCATATAATCGATAACAGTTGAACAGGCAGAATATCAGTCTGCATCACCTACTAGTCTGTTTTAGGATGTGTTTAAGCGTTAAATGTCTTAATGACTATAGAATCTATGTTATCAAAAACATGCCCAGATGCTGCTACCCATACAGTCACAAAATGAACACTCAGAAAGAGTAACTGTAAACTCAAGAATTACACTTGTTAACATGTATGACTCTGAACTGGTTTAGACTTTGTCTCTAAATACAGCTCCACATCCTGAAGAGTGTAAATCACTTTTCCACATCTTCTGGGTTCCACAATGTACTTACATAAGCAAATAACAATTATTTATTAATTATTTCACTGCTGATTGCTTTAGTAAAAACATCTGATTCTGGGACTGAAGAAGCAGCAGAATTCAGGGCAAAAATTGAATAGGCAGTCTTGTTACTTCTTATCTATTTTGAGCTTTAGAGTATTGGCACTACGGCCTAACAATTGTATAGGGTTATTTAGGAGATAGAAATATCAGCACAATTGATTGGGATTAAAATTTGCCCCATATATTTCTCCTCACTTCAGTGAAACACAAGGGATGTATTGCACAGGAAGTTAAACAATATCAGAGACAGTAAAAATAAATTACTGAATCTAAATCCATAATATGTACATACAAGATTTTGAACCATTCTGCTACATCTCACAAATCTCCAGTTTGGGTGAAGAACATTAGTTGAACCAGTCACTCACGTGCTGCAGGTGAAGGGGCAAGCACTTCACTGCTTTGCATATGCATCTCACCTTTGTTTAACTCCATGTACTCATTTCCACCTGATGCAGAACATAAGAGCTGTTGTCTGCAGAAACACAGGTCAGAATGAGAAAGCTAAATAATGTAGAGAGGTTAAATATATTTCAGTCAGCAGAACTGATTAATTCATCTAGAATATTTTAAGAGTCAGCTAAAGCAATGTCTTTGATATTTCAAGGAAGACCAATGAAATCCCAAAGGATTTGTGAAATGCAAACATAATACTTTCCTTTAAAGTCAGAGAGCAACCTGTAGACACTATTACAGGCTAGATGGTCTGATTGTGGCACTGAGGAAAATATTGGGCAATGTTAAACAACTTCAGAATTCCATAACAAGATAACGTGATGTTCAGTATGGGGTTTGTAAGAACACCCCCCTCTACAACCACCACCACCCTACTCCCCAATAATTAATCTAATTCATATTTCCTCATTTCATTTTATATAAGGTGACTCTTAACAAAGAAAGGGGAAATAAAAGATACCAGGCTCAAGTCAGTTTTTGGTGCTGCTTATGCAACTGTGTTTTGATTTTGAGAAAGTAACAGCTTAGGAATGAACTACGTATGAAAATAAGAAGAAGGGTTAGGAAAGAGGAGTTAAATATTGGAACAAGAGTATCAAGAGAGTCTGCAAAGCATCTCCAAGATGAAGGCTGTAGCAAAAAAACTAACAGGATTGGCCTAGGATTATACTTGATCTTGCTTCCACATTTTCGGGAGGGACTAGATCTCTTGAAATCTCTTTTGGTATCCATTTTTATGATACCACAGTATCTCATAAACAAGAAGGGAAATCAGAATCAAATTACTGAAGGTGTAAACATATGTACCTATCCAACTATCAAGACTTAGTCCTTGCCAAGCTGGAAGTCTGCCTGGGATCTTCCTGCAGAGGACTCTATTGCATTAGACAATGTTATTTTCAGTATTCAAAGGATGATGGAGAAAACATAGTAACACAGCATTTGCAGATAATTTGAAACTCAAGAGCAAGCCCTTCAAAGATCAGAATTAAAACTCCAATTTACCAAAAACTAAAAATAAACATCCATATTCAATCACATTGAATCCAGTGATGAAAAAAGCAAAATGCTGCACTATTCAAAGGTAAAAACCCCTTCAAAATGTGTAAACACATAATGCAGAAGAAGAAGGTTTAGAAGCAAAAAGTCATTCCAATCAACCATTCATGTAATTTTAATTTCCTGGCAACAAGGTGAAAAACAATCTAAACTAAATTCTGTGTCATTTCAGAAGAAATTGTCTCAAAGAAAAAAATAGTCACTCTTGACACAGTAGTCATCACGTGCCATCTGCCTGTGACAGAAGTCTAGAGGAAAAAGAAGTCTGATACCATCTCTGGTATCAGGAGCTGTTTTATTAGTTGAATGAATCAAATTTTTCAAATTGAACAAAGGTGTTCTTGAAAAATATTTTCATTATGCCATTTAGCTCTAATACTATCATGTCATTATTCCTCTCATTTGGCCACTGAAGTTGACTCTTATCAGGTTTATTATCAGTAAATACTGACATTTAGTCTCAGAACACTATGTACTTGGAATCCTCAACTGAAAGAGTAATTTTGTAGCTTCTGGGAAGCAATTGATAGAGTTTCCAAAATTATTAATGTTCTAGATGACACTGAAAATGCTAATGTACTAAATATAACTTCCAGTTAGAACGTATTGAAACTGTACAGAAGCATTCAAGGTAATCTCTGAGAGAATATGAAAGTTTGCTATATTAGTCTTTTGAATAATTTAAGATATATATTTTCTCATTCTTCTATAAAAAATATTCCCATAAAATTTTGCAGAGGATTTTCTTCATCTGTACCCTGTTCTGGATGAGTACAAGGCTCTCACAGTTTCCTAAATTCCCCAAAAAATGGAAGTGTCTGAAGGAAACGAACTTCAGTTCATGCAAGACAGCCCTGTTAAACTTCAGCAGTTAATGAAGGATTAATAAAAAATATTTCTTCCACATCATAAGGGAACACGGTGTGGGTCAAGGGGAAAAGGGATAAAACAGAAAGAAGGAACTGTGTCAAACATTTCCTACCAAGAACACAAATACAGATAAACTAATATATTACCCCTTATTTCAATTAATTAAAAATTGTTATTAAATATATGGATAAAACATGTTCCAAGCTTTTATAATTTCAGTAGTGAATAAAAAAACAAACTTGATATTTTTCTCTGAACCAAAGTTTTTTGACATAAATCCAATAAACTATGTATAAATATATTACCGTTTTTTAAATTTATTTTAATACATACATCATTGTTATTAATCCTACCGATAGCCCCATTGTCTTCAGCTAGGTTAAACTCCTGTTTAAATACACAAATGAAGCCTAAAGACCATGAATAGTCAGGGTTTTTTGGGCTCCAGGCTTTCCATGGGCATTGAAGATAATAAAGCAGAACGTATCGCTGATGGGCCAGATGTACAACTTCTGTTTGTCATATTCCAATTCACATACCTCACAAACAGTATTCAAGAGGCCTGATGATCAAAAAGCCACTGATGCTGTCAACAGATGTTTTCATGGACCATGGTGGATTTTGCCAAGTTGATTTTTTACTGTACACACTTTGAATATTGTCTGAGAAGAACTTAGGACCTTGGATAAATACGCTTTCATATTTCCCAATTAATGTAAGTAGGAACACCACAAAAAAAAAACAACCATCCAAACCAAAATCAAAACAAACAAAAACAAAAAAAAAACCCACCACCACACAGGAACATGTGGAGAATTCAAATATTACATATGCAATATATTAATTTACTGTTAATGATCATGAATATGTCATCCAAGCCAACCACTTGAAAGCCAGCAACATATCTCAAAATTCTTTCATTGCAGTGGTGCAATAAAACACTGAAAAATGGTTGGAGGAAAAATGTGAAAATTAAAATATGATAAAGGACAGCAAAATCCTTTATCACCTAAACAGCACACCTTAAATAGCTAAAAACTAAGCTAAAAAAAATATGTCCACAAATCTGTAGCAGTCTTAGTTGCAGTCTCTAACACAGACAACGCTGTAGCATAAAGCCAAAAAGAAGTTAAGAAACAAAGCTATATGCACAACTTCTAGGAGATATAAATTTAAGGACGCTTCTCAGATTTGGTCCACTTCTTAATTCTGTCTAATGTGAGCTAGTTCCTGCTGTACACCTCCTGATTCACAAAATCATAGCTACAGATTAAGGTATGAGTTATTCCTGCTAAATAAGGCAGTCTTAATAAGTATGATCGTACAATTTGTGTTAGTGATGCTAGTTTTCAAAGAAACAAGGCACAATAGCCAGTTAAATTACAGTTCCACAAATAAAATTTTGCACATATTAATTATGCCAGTTACTGAAAACCCATCACTTCACTAGGTATTACATTTTTCCCTTCTTGCCAACATCTCACCTATACTTTAAATTTAAAGCTAATATTTGATTTAAAAAACAGTTTCAACCGAGTTCTATTCATAATTTATATTATTTTAATTTTTCATTCAGGATAACTATTCACAACTGATTCTAAACAAGTATCAAATTATTAAATTCTTAGAAACACAGTGAAACATATTTCCTAAAAATCATCAATTGCAGGTTTTACAGATATAATGTTAAAATCTCGGTAGGTACTCAATGTTATTTGACATGGATGAGGTAAACTTAAAGACTTGCTCTCTAATTACTATAAATACTGAACAGGCTAGCATCTGCACATAAAAAGGATTGATTATACTTTAACAAAACATGCAAACAGACTAGGAAAATGCTAACAGGAAGCACGGTTATACTTTTACTAGCAAGTTTTACGCCAATCATTGCATCAACTTGCAACTACGCTGTAAAAGATTTGTGTCACTGCATTCACTAGGAGTATTCTGAAAAAAGTAGATCCAAATTTGGAGACAGCACAAGTGATTAAATGTCCATGCCCCAGCTGAGCAAACTATCACTTCTGCATTCGTGGCTAGGCAATGCTTAGCACAACAGGTTTGTTTGGGTTTTTTGGGATTTTTGTTTGGTTGGGTTTTTTATAAGGACAAAGAACACCAAAATTGTTCTCTTTTAAACTCAAATTTATTCTATCAGGAATTAAACTTGATCTCAGTATCACCAATAAAACCAAAGCAAAGTGTTCTGTGCTCGTAAGTCTTGGTCATTAATGTGCTATCATAAAACTTAACAGTATTACAGTACATAGGAAAACCTGGCAAATGTGTGCCCAACCTAGAGTTGCTGGTGTAAGTAACCTCCAGGATGCAACTGTCAGAGGACTCCTAAAGGGAAAAAACAGCATGCTCTTCTGTCAAATACAGCATAACAGTGTAGATCCTGATTGAGGTTTACAGGCACTGTTGCAATCCGAGCAACCAGGAGTTTTAATTCCAAACAGTGTACATAGCAGATAAGTAAAGATTTAAACCTATGAAGGATATGGGAAGGACAGAGTGGCAGGACAAGTCTGGATAAAGCAAAAGGAATGCACAATTTAAAGTAAATATTAAATAAGGTTCAATTCTTTCAAATGGCATCAGTAGTCACAATGGATTCAGTGGGAGCAGACTAGAATACCAGTCACATCTGAACTTCAGTTACATGGACTAAGAGTAATGTCAGTTTTAAATCACAGTCTCCATATTAGGAAGGAAGCTGTGATGACTTGCAGAATCTAACTATCCCAGAACAGTTTCTTCCAGAAGTTCCTCCAAAAACTATGTAAAATAATGGACACTTATTAAACTGATCAGGTATTTACAAAAATATCAGGTAATTAATAAAACTCTCAGTAAATTAAAGGAAGAGGAGGAAAAAAAATATCCCAAATGAAGCACAATCTTAAAGGATGAGTATACAGAAACCACAACTGATTTTCCATCATTATACCACCATTTCAAAAAAATATGGAGTGGTTTCCAAAAGAAATGGTTTGGTTTTAAAACAGATGCTTACTCTAAGGGGGAAAAGAAAAAGAAAGGAAGAAAGGAAAAAAGCTGCAGAATTCTTTGCTATTTAAAATACCCAGAAGCTGTAAACAGTACAAAAACCCACTGAGATTACCTCATACTAAATGCACAGAAGTGTCTAAAATTCTGGCTGCATTCTACTTTCTTGAATTCTGTGCAATATTTTTAAATGTCACAGTCCATCTAGCCTGCCAATTAGTCTTCAGGACAAAACACTTGCTATGCAACTGTGACAAACAGGGCTTACTTAAGGTAAGGAGCCTCAGCAGGCAAAAACATTAATTAGTAATTTTTTTCTTTTTTGTCCTCACACTAAAGTTGCCAAAAGCAAGAGAAGGCATCTGCTTATACTTGTTAAAAATAATGTCTCCTGCCAGTGATTGAAATGCACTTTTAAATTTCAAATAATAGAAAAATGGAGAAACTACCTCATATGCAAATGATAACATGAAGAGTAAGTAGCTGAGATTTGCAAAAACATTTATTGCAACTAGCACTGGTTTAACACAATATTGTGTTATGCAATATACCTCTTTTCTGCATTTCAAGATGCTACATATTTTCCTACGTAAAGAACTAGTAAAAAACCTTCTCAGTCTTACTCTTTACTACATATTTCACCATTGGATTCTCCTACGCACAGTATCTCACGCAGACATTGGCAATAAGAAGAGCAACCTGAAGAGTGATGAAGGTTTTCAGAAAGGCCATTTCTTTCCCACTTATGAAACAGGATGCAGGCATAAAAAATTGGTTTTTTAGGGTAGACCGCATCCAATGGACATTTGGCAAAACTGCCCACTGCTTATTTTCTGCTGCTTTGTTAAGTAAGAACCCAAACCCTAGCCCAGCCAAAATGACATATTCCATCACCAAACATGTTTCACAAACTGTGTGTGGGATATGTATGGAAAAACATAGAGAAAAATACAGCCTCAGTTCTGCTCCAAGGCAACTGTGTTCACCAATTTCTCACAGCAGGCTCTTCATTTGCTCTGGGATGCCTGATTCCAGGCCCACTGCAGTTCACGGGAACCCAGCCAGCTGATGTCATTAAGCTCTGATTCAGCTGCATCCTGAAAAACTGCTTGGAAAATATTTTAACATTAAATGGATTCATATTGCAATTTCCACCAAATTAGGCATACTTTGGAAGTAACAGTTTAAATTCCTATCTGTAAGAGACTAAACACTAGGTGAAATATTGTGGTTTCATCTTATGGAACACATAAGCAACAAGTTTCCTCACTGGAAAGTTTTGCGTTGCTATCCTTATTATTTTTAAATTTTCTCCACTCTTTTCTCATCACTGTTGAGAAGAGTAAAAATATGCACAGAATTCAGAATGCTGACAAACCATTGATTTCTGCAACACTGCACTGATGTTCTACTTTGCTCTCCATTCTCTTCCTAATGACTCTTAGCATCTTATTTTCTTCTTTGAGTGATATTTAGCATTAAGTTGATGTTTCCATGACTATATGTTTAATGACAGGTTGATGTTTGTCCTTATTGGACAGTAACTCATTATTGTGTAGCAAGGATCAACTCAGAAGCCATCATTTTATATAAAAAGTAATGGAAGAAAAAAGATCCCAATATTTATCTACTTGAATTTTACTTGCCATTTCTTTAACCATTTAGACTATGTTTTAAGGTACCTCTGCCATTCCTCACAGTCAGCCATAGCCCTTTTTCCCCATACTAACTTGCCATTACACTGTCCCCTTTTTCAGGTCACTTAAAAATATACTGAATAGATCAAACAGATCAAACCCCTGTAAGGCTTCTCTCCCTCCCTCCATCCATCACAAAACCGAATCATTTACTACTATTATCCTTAGGTTTTGGCTTTTCACTCATCATTTATCAAAGGAAAGATGTTCTCTCTTAGATCTTGGCTGCTTTGTTTTCATAAAAAGCCTCTGGTGAGAGATTTTGTCACTGGATATTGGGATGTCCAAGTATAGCACATCATTCAGGTCACCCTCTTTAACAAGATATACCAAGTCCTTCAGAGAACTCCAAAACAATAGTTATGTAAGACTTGCTTTCACATAAGCCATGCTGACACTTCCCAAGTCTATCTACTGTATCTAGATCATATTTATCCACTTGTTCACAGTCCACTCTAAAGTAATTTCTACTATATTGTATAGCACAGAGACTTACAGGCTTATAGTTCTTTAGATTTCACATCAAGTCCTTTCTAAACACTGTGTTTACCATTCTCTAATCCTAGGCACCAAGACAATTTTAAATGAAAAGCTACACATCAGCAATCGTAATACAGATATTTCCCCCTTGAGGTCCTGTAGCACGCCTGGGCGAACACCATCTGTTCCAAGTAGTTGGTTATCAAGGTAGTAGGTGCTCTCAGGACATACTGAAAGACTCCTCGAGCTCCATATTTCAAAGCGGTAACACTTCAGATTAGCAATTCAATAAACTGAATGAATCAAATTCACCTGCAGTATGTTATTATTGTTGTCCGGCTTTTGGCATCACCAGCATAAATTACTCAACTAACTTGGGATGCCAGAAACTCCACTATCCCATTGGGTAAAGGCAAAATTTATGGAGAACTCAATGTTTTATTTAATCATGTAATAGTAAGAGTAATGAGGTCCACTGAGCTACAGAAATGCAAAAACTCACACTTGTATTATTTCATTAAAAATGCACAGAATCTAAATATGGTGCTTGTAGCCAACACCTAGGAATTGGGGTTCTTGGGTTTTCTCCGACAAAATAGAATCCTCCTGAGCCTGACAAGCGAGCACAGGAAAATAAACAGAAAGAGTTAGGTAACATTAACACGTATTTGCATATATAAGATTATCAGATGATCTCATATTATTTTGGCCTTTTATATAACAGCAGCAAAACAACAAATGCAGACATTGCTTTGAAGACTTTCTTTGCTAGCTTTTCTCCACTCACAAATACACGAAAATGAGCACAGGCATTTTGACTGCTAGTGTGCACGGGTAGAAAAATTTCTAGGATCCAAGTCATTCTGCTCCATAATAATAACAGCTTGACTGAAAAATGAAATTGAAATATCTCCGTTACCTGAACTATCATGTTTTATTGGCTCACCATTATGAAGGCCAGATTTCTTTTACTTTCCTGATAGTGGAACAGCCATAATACACAATGGTCTTGCTTCAAGGTCTGTGTTCGTTATGCTAAAACATTTATTATCAGTCTTAAGTTAATACTGAGTGCTTTCAGAAAACTTTTTGGCATCTCATGAAAACTGAAGCTGCTTTGTAAGACACAATAATCATACTAGATATGTAATATCAAGTACTGTCAGAGTGATATAAGTAAATAAAACATAGAAATTCTAAACATATTTTTCCTAGAATTCCCTAGTTATTTCTGCTAAAAAAAAAAAATTATTATTCAGATTTCTGAGCTTCTTCAGGTGTATGAACTTGCTTCCTTACATTTGATAATTGAACAACATGTATATTAATCAGATACCATTGTTTTAATACATGCTATAATTATACAAAGGAGAGTTTTTAAAGAATAAAGGGCAGTCAAGCATGAAATTGATATTCACAAGTACTTCATTCTGGTCTTTTTTTTGAAAATCCACATCTCAGTTCCAATTTTTTAGGACATTTTTATTAAAAAGCTCTTGTACAATTCCAGGAATAGTGTTCCATATTTTAACTAAAAAATTCAAAAGGTACCTAGCATCCCAAAAAATGCATTAACTTAAAAGAATACTTTCTAAAACCTATTCTCTCCTGCAGAGTAATGAGGACACAGAAGTGGGCCTCTTCCTGCCAGTAGACTTCCTCCAAGACATTCTTCAAAATTCTCAACACAAAAGGTTGCAAGTAAAATAAAGATATCTGTTGATGTAGGGCATATATGCCAAGCAGACTGTTCATGCCATGGGATATTCACAACTGAAATTTGTGGGTTGTGGAAAAGTGTGCCAGGTGTGTCTAACAGAGGACAGCAGCACCCTAGGTTTGCCAGATACTGGAAAGAAAGTTATGCCACAGTTTCTGTCACAGAGCTGGCAGTCTAGAATTCCCAAGAGTCTCAGCTTGCAATCAGGCATGCTAGGGAAGTCTAGTAAGGATTTTGGCACCTTGCTGTAGAACTATGACTCAGACCCTCAGGAACCCTTGGCTGCTATCTTCATAATGTCACTGAGCAACTGTAGCACACAGGGGGAATGCTAAAATTTAGAAACATTACATTTCAGTGTTTCTAGGAAAGAGAAAACATGAATGTCTGATCAGAAATTACATAAAAATAGTATTAGCTACGTAAGACCAAAGCCCACCCAAAATAATGAAAAACACAGACTTTCTTATGCATAAAACCCCTAAAATATGTACTCACTAATATATTCAGGAATAAGAAACTTGCATTTTAAAACACGCACCAAAATTAATAATTTCACTATCAGAAGCTGACAACCCTGGTTAGATGCATATCAAGCCCTTAAGGTCTGTAACCTAAACTCTTTGAACTGCTCTTATTGAGTAGTAGAACTGTGTTGCAAGTGATAGAGCTAAAGTCTAGATTTTAGGTACCATTCTAAGCAATTTGAATTATGAATGGTGGAAAGAGGGAGCAGTAACAAAGAAGCCAGTAATAATATTTACAAAATAAAACCATTAGAAAACACCTACTACTTCTCATATGTTAAAGACAGATTTCAAACATTTGTAGCATCATCCTTTTAGATGTCTGCTCTATTAATTCACACTGGTTTGAAAGTCCTTTCCATCAACTCCCTTTATTTCATTTCAAGGTAGAAACTCAGAAACCCAATCAGGTTTACCTTATACTTGCAGTAAGATTAATTTCTGAAATGATCTTGTCCTATGTTCTCTAACATGTCATCATATCAGATAATCATTTATTGGAAGATAGAAGCTAAAGGAGCCACAGTTTTTCTACTTTCCCACAAAAGGCCACCACAAGATCAAAAAAAATTAGCTACAATCAATTGAGTAATTGTGCATTAAGATGAGAGTGTGTTCAGGGAAAACAACACATACTAAATATACCTTTTAAACATCATCTCTAAGTTGCTTCCAAACTTTCCTAAAATAAGTCATGATCATTTTGTAGTGAAGACAGATCTCTGAAATGCTTTTGGCAGCCTCGTTTGAACCCTTCTTCATTCTCCAACTCCCCTTCTTCCTTGAAAAATGCATTATTCTGCCAGAACAAATGGCAAGTAAACACCATTTTCTTACTGCCTAGGTCTAGCTGACAGTGGAACAACCTTTTATATACTAATTACCTCAGGATGATTTAAAACAGCACAAACCAGTTCCAAGTAGTGGAACCATTTTTACACATCTGAAGACACTTCTCATGAGGGAAGATTAATACCTGCAAGAAGTTAATGTGTAGAAGTTAAGACAAATTACATCTCTTTGCCACCAAACCCCTCACAACAGAAGGCTTTTTGCCTTTCTCATATTCTTCAAATAGGATATATCTGAAAGCCAGGTGACTCTATTACAGAAAAAAAACCAAAAAAAAAACCAAAACAGGCAGTCAAAAACCACCACAAATTATGGCCTCCCAGAGCATATATTATTAGCCACCAACAGCTCTTTGAAACTTTCACCTTGCAGAGTGACAGAGCTCAAAGAGCCATCCTGGATGATAAAGCTGTATGAGGGAGCAAGAGGAGGACACAGTTATTACTCAGGAGAAGGAGAGAGAAAATAAAGCATTACACTTGAGAAAAACATTCCCATTGCTCAGTGAAATAGTGTGTGTAAGTACAAAACTGTCTAAGCTTATATAAGTTTCATATGCATGTTTTTCCTGTCAGGTCATGTATGATGCACGTGAGTTAATAAGATATTTCTTTCTTCTCCTCTACCTCATTTATTATTTTCTTTCACAATATGTGCGGCATTATGGGAAAAGAATGAGCTACAGGTATTCAGAACCTCAGAGAGACTATTTTCTCTTTCTGACAATTTATAGCATAAAGTGTATTTTGAATTAAAAAAAAAGGATAATTTTCTTTTCCAGTCACCAGGAAGTTCCCCAAAGCCCACGGTGCCACTCTGCAAATGACACCAATGTATCGTACATCATCCAACACAACGACAAGTTAGAAACACAGTAAGTGCAGCATGAGCATGCAGGCTGCCCATTATCTCTAGTTTTCAGAGTCTAACTGAGTTTCCCCTCAGTAGCATTTTAGATTTCACTTCGTAATCAAACAAGAGACTCACGTACCTTGAAATCCTTAAAAAAACTAAGCTTGTCAAGCAATTCTTACATCTTGCTTTACAATCTAAGAAAGAAAAACCCTGCCCTGAAGCAGCTCTGCTTCCCTGATGAGTTTCACCTATAAAACAAATTCCATTTGAGATTTAGTCTCCTTTTTATTCCATATTATGGAAAATCCTCAAAGATATTAAAAATTTCTTAGAAATAAGGGCAAAATAATTCAATTCTTCATGTATTAAACTCCACCAGTTTTTATAAAGGCTTGATGTTTAGCTGTACAGCTAAGTGTTATTACCTTATGCCAACAACCATAAGTTAATGAGAGCTGACAGAAATGTCACTGACAAGGAGCCACCAGAAGCAAAAGTGTTCACTTGGCATCCTCCAGCTTGCCAAACATTTCTTTTTAATATTTTTCTTTCATTGAATAAAAAAATTGATTGAACAGCTGAAAAGGGCACTCTTCTAGATGTCTGAATTCCGTTTCTGAGACACAGCGTACATAAGAAAGGAAGTGGCATGATGTAATTAAAGCGTTATTCCAGCGGGAGACAGGACTGATAAGAACTTGAGGCAAGGGTCAGTATCAGCTCAGCCTAAACAAGTCAGCAAGCAATTCTATGGATCTGCAGGCTGCTTTGATACTTTTTAGTTAGGAAAATTCTTTTATGCTACAATGCTTAATCAGTATTCCAGATGTATTTCTACTTCCATAAAAACACACCTTTAATACAGGATTTTAAACAGATATTGATAATGACCCTTTTGCTAGAAAAGCTGACTTTATTCTTAAGTTACTTTCTCTGAAGAAGAAAAACTAATGCATAAATCCAAATAAAATTTCACTTGACAAGATGCAATTCTCATGAAAAATACAGATAGGGTAAACTACTACCACACAGTTAGTGTCACCTCCCAGATACAAACCCAGGCAACCTTCATACCTCACACCTCTCTCTCCAACCAGTCAGTAACTGAAGGAAATGAGCTATACAAATTTCCTTTGCCAGCTATAAGCTACTTGTAACAAAGGTTCAGAAGAAAACTAGAAAATACAAACCTTTTAAAACTTTTATTGGGTAGCAATATTATACTGACCCTTCTGCCAAACTGGTCCTCAATTAAAGCATGAGATATGAAGACACACAAAGAGAAGTGTGAGTACTAGCATCAGAAAAATCCTCAGTTCTTGCCCTTCTTTAAGTTGACAGAGCCTGATTAAAAGCCTTTAGAATGCTACTGCTCTCAGATTAAACTTTGCTGCCTCACATTTGGTTGTTCAGGGTTTAACCAATGCCACAGTTTAGGTTATTTAGGTTATTTAGGCTATCTTTGTAACAACCAGGCAGAGGACACAGTGTTTTTCCCTGTGAAGTGGCATAGAAAGCAATGAGGTAGCGTGCACAAACATTACACAGGGCCTTTCAGCTGTAATCCCACCCTGAAACATATGTTGTGGTTCACATCTTACCTAAGTTTCACTGACCTTACAGACCTTTTCTCTATGTTGCAGATTGATGTTCAAAAACCCTGCCTTGCCAAAGCTTGGACAAGTTGTGCTCATTTACATTTAATTCCTAAAAAAATCATCAGTAGAAATTATTCTAACCATCTCTGCAGTTCCACAAGCCTTTAAATTAAGTGGGGTATTGTGGCATTCCTCATAAGGAGGGAAGGTGGCATTGCAGGTCCTGTCAGGTTATGAAAACAAAGACTACACAGCTGTCAACAATGACGAGGTGCTTTCAAAAACTTCACACCCCTTGATAGAATATAAAAAACTCCATTCTGTATTTTATTTGCATTTTATCAGATAAAATCTACTCTGAGTTAAAATTCAGTTGGAAAATGGGGTTTTCATCAAGAGTAAAATCACTCACTACTCTTTCCAAAGTCAAGACCAGTTTTTCTGTCTACAGTATTAACACATTATTTAGTTTAATATTTATTATTCCATAGGTTTGTAAAAAAAAAAAAAAAGATAATGTTTTCACCTGTCAAAGGAAGAAAAATCTATCCTTCCTATCATCAGCCTTGAGCTATTTTAGCAGCCCATTAACACTTTGAGGACTATCACCATGAAAGATTTAACTTTCTTCAAGTTTTTAAAAAACCCTCTAGGAAACAGAGACAGCACTTCCTTCACTGCTCTGTAAGGTTCTCACCTACACTGCAGTGCTCAGGTGACTTTGTTCACCCCTTTTTTCCAATGTTTTCTGTATTTCTGATATCATGTAACTAAAGACAGGCACATGGTTTATTTCATTCTGTAAACAGACTCTGTGAAGGACTTGTTCAGGAAGTTATAGATTCTCAAAGCCTTGAAATACATGTCTCACATGAAAAAAACTTCAATCTGATGACAGATTTATTCTCTGGCTCCTCATGTCAAGTTTTTATTGCACAGTCTCTTGCCTCCAACAAGTTCAGCTACAGCAACAGGACAAAACAGGGTTTAGGCTGGACCTGGATAATGCAGTGAGGATGAAAAGACTGTGAAGCTTGTGGCCCTCTCTTGTGAGGGCTGGTAGAGGAAAAACACTTATCTGGGATTTGCTGACATCTGAATAGATTTCATCAGGCAGTGCAGACATCTGCCTGTAAGCTAATCCTTCTGAGCTTTCTTTTTATCCCAACGGTCTTCTCTAGGGTGTGATTTCCCTGTTCTAAAGGGAACATCTACATTTGGCGGGAAAAAATCAAATCCCACAAAGTATCTGTTTATACTCATTGACCATGAAGAGCATCTAAGGGGACTAAATCAACTGTATGTCTATAATAATTTAAGAAGAGTCCCAGCCCTGGTCTGTAGCATTCTAGCAACTCCAGGATAATTCTGGCCACTGAAGGCCATCCAGATGTTGGGTTCACTGAGTATATATAGCAGTTGGATCCCTAAGAAACTTTTTTACATCATGTGTACTCTACAACAGATCCACCTGCATGTCTGCCTAGGTTTCCTCAGGCAAAAATCCAGCAGTCCTAAATATATAATTCTGGAACATCTAACGTGCTCAAAAGAACATCTTGTTTCTTTCCCAGTCATCAGGGCTTCACACAGCCTTCATTTGGCTGAGGAGATGGGACACTAGACATGAAGATAGAAACAAGGAGAATCAGGCACTCAGTCCTTTTCATTCACACCAAGAGATCCCAGCTCCTATTCAAGTCTACATACAAATCCCAACCCTTACATACATATTAAATTAAATAGAAAACCAAACAGTTGCTGTAAGAGCTAGATCAAGACTTTTCCTGTCCCCTGAAGAAAGAGACGAGATTGCAAATGTATTTGCAGTCCTAAAATGGAAGGAAAAAACAATTCACATTTCTGTTATGCAGAAATCTAAAGGCAGTTTGGAAAAAGTCTAAAATATTTTGGGTTTACCTACATCATTGTTAAAGTTCAAAGCCAAATTAAATAACTTCAAACTAGGCTGGATTATTAAACAATTTTGAAGCATTTGAATGAGCTGAAAAGAAACAATATTTACTGCCATACTTTATGTTTGATAATTAAAAATTTCCATGGAAAAATGAATCTCAAAACACAACCATCCATCTCCAAAGGCCATTAATGCCTTTAATGCTACTTTAGGTTTAAATATCTACTCCTTTGTATGGCAGAGGCTCAAATTCACCATCATCTTTAGATGACAGGACAGAAAAGGATTCCTGCTCCCACCCGTTGTCATGTGCTTCCCTTCACAAGATTGAGCCTTTGTCAGTTGAGCTGCATTCAGGTCTTTTGTGAGCCCGAGAAGATGCTGTGTAGAGACAGAGGAAGCAAGTTACTCTAAACTGGTAAAAGATCACTGAACAACTGCATATTTACCAATTAAGATGAAATTGAAAAGAAATATTGACGAGAGTGGCTGCAGGAAAGCACACTAGAACATTGAAAGAGATTATGTTCAAGGCATTTTATTCCTCACTGCACCCCAATCATTCCTAATATGTGACACATTCCCTATTGAGTTCAATGTTTTTTCCCCCTCTGTTTCCAAATACTCTTGGTATAAGAGTATTCCCCAGAATGGCCAGAGATTTGCAAGGCTGACACCAAGATGGGTACTTTAGACTGGCAAAAGTTTGCATGCCCTGCATCAAATGTATGAAAAAAAGAGTACTTATGGTGGGGAGATAAAACAGAAGATCTGAGTGAGGTGCTTTATTTTGCAAAAAATATAATCAGAGAAAGTCAAAGCTTAAGAAATTTATTCAAAACAAAGCAAATGTATTTCAGGTTTCTTAAAATTTGGAAGTGACCCTACCTCCCACCATGAGAACTGCTTTTACTTGGTGAGGAAGCACAAACAGACCAAGGGTAGAGCAAATAGTCTGTGAAAGATATATTTGAAGCAGTGGTCTCTTAGTCTTTCAAATCTTTTTTCTGAAAAACATATCTGCTATCTATATTAAGGTACAGAACTGCTTTGATTTTAACAATAAATATGTTACATCATCTTACATAAGCAGAATCCAAAAACTGATTAATTTTTGTTATGATTGAAGTGCCACTGGACACATGAAATTGAGGAAGGTGCCAAGTGTTAACTGCACCCCTCTAATCTCTCCCTGAACAGACTACTCATGAAGAAGCTTATTAAGACAAATTGGAAGAAGGGTTCCAATATCAGATTAAAAATGGAAAGAATTTAAAGCTTTAAAATTAGGAAAGTGGCAAAAAGCCAGAGAAAATGAAAGAACCAGAGGGTGAAATTAAAGAGCTGGAGGAGCAATAGAAGCAGCTGGGTGAAGGGGTGGAAAAAAAAGAACTGGTGCTGGAGAGCGAAGTCACGAAAGTATGGGGGAAGGTGTGGGAAAGAAGTGAGCAAGAACCTGAAGGAAGGAGAAAAATAAGGGAAAAAGGAGACAGCATACATTTTAAACTATACATTTGAAGAAGCTTTTCATTTTTACCATCTGGCAGCATATGCAGTTTATTATGAAGTGCTAGAATGTGTTTTGTGGTGCAGTGGTGCAGAGAGAACTGTTTTATGACCTCATCAGAACTGGATACCTACTATGTAGTTACCTTTTGAGAAGTGGAAGAGGGCCCAGTGATGACTTGGATGATCATGTCTAATCCCATCACCAGTAAAAATTAAAAGCGAGTTCAAACCAAAGCCAAAGACTCATGCTGATGCAAATCTCCCTGCTCAGCAAATTCTCCTACCTCTAAATAATGCGTCACACAAGCATTTTGGCCAAATAACATTTTCCAGGAAGCGTGCTATCTGTTAGTCATCATAGTGTTGCATGGAGTGCACTAAGCCTGAAAAAAAAATCTGATTCTGTGACTAATTCAGGGACAATTTCACTCAATGATTCTTCTACTTTTAAGTTTTCAATGTTGTTAAAGATAAAATGCAAAACAGAAAACAAGAAAAAAATCCCTATTCTTGCATCTCAATTCTAGCTATCTCTTTAGAGCCAGACACACCTTGCAGTGACACTTGGGAGCAGAAACGGTCTCAATTAAACTTGAGCATACTTCACAGGTCTTCAAGGCCAGTTCCCTTATCAAACCTGAATTCGTGTTTTTATTTACTCTGTCTCACTTAGATACACTCAGTCATTTCAATTCCTAGTAGAAAGTCTTTTCTGTTCAGGGTGCTTGGAGCCATGTCATGGAACAAATCATTCTGATGGATAGACTCATCTGTTTCAAAGATTCCTCTCTGCTTACAGGCATTAACATATTGAAAATATGCCATGTCATATAATCAAAGGCGTAAGAACAGTCTGACATAGGTAAAGTTATGCTAAAATTGTGTTAAGACTCCCAATTATCTGTCATGCTGTAAGTAGCTTTCATTTATCTGACTTAAGGAAATACAGTTACAAATGTTATAGGAGGGGGGGCATAAGAGGAAGAATTCCTCCTGTGCAGCTAGACTTCCATAGTTATACCTGTAGGCCTGTAGGCAGGGTAGGACAGCTGAAAAAAATTTGTATTAAAACTATAGAGGGAAAAAAAGATCGTTTGTTATCTAACAAAACATATTAAAAGAAATATGCATACTTTCCTGAAGAACATATTCCAAACCTTTTATAAAAGAGTACAGGCATAATTAGTAAACTACCAGAATCGAATAACAAATCATACTAAAACCTGTATGCTTTTTAATTCTGCAGCTGTAGAGTTTGCCACACTATCTCTGTAGAAAATCAAGATTCTGTAGCATACTGAAAATACAATCCTAGTGTAGCTTTTTGGTAGGAAATAAAACCTAAAATCACAAAGTGGAATTAAGCTGTTGAAGTCATGTTTGCCTGAATTTGCATAAAGCCTGACATAAGAGCTCAGAACTATGAATTCTGCAGTTTCATTTCAGCATCCCCTTTAACTATCTCGTGGTTAATCAAATATGCCTTTTCAGGGAAACCAATCTCTCTTCTACATCTTCTTAGAATAAGAATGTGAAGAATAAGCCTCGGTTATTTCTGAGACATTACGAAGATTTGCCTTCGAAAACATTTTTAGCAAGAAGGACATGACATGAGATGACACTACTCATTTTCATATTCGAAACCTTCATTACAGAACTAAATTTCACATTTTAGTCTGAAATCAACAAAAAATTCCAGCTGCAGACCTTCCTGTCTTGCAGGGAATACATAAGACTTAGTTCTCAGTATTCAACACAGCATGTTCTCACAATGTATATTTTTTCAGATATGTATCATTTTAAAAAAGCTTTTTGTTTCCCCACTGCAACTTAAAATTTTTACAACAACTATAAAAAACATGCCATAATCCCTGACAAACTGGTGCCAGCAGCCACTTAGCAGCCTTGGCCAAATTCAGAAGAGCCTTACATACCCCATTGCAAGCTTAGTATGATTGCAGAACAAATATAACTTTGACTTTAAATCATTTTGGAGGTGGTGTTAAAAATGATTGGAGAACTGGGGCAAATTTGGCAGGAACTGGACGTTTGTACTCATTGCAAATTACTTTGAATTTAATCTTCAAACAAACATAAGCCTGATTCTGAGTGACAGTTTAAAGTGATCTGACCGTTATTCTCCAAGGCTCTCAAGGTAGATGTATACTATATTTGCTCAAATGTCTCATGGATGTCAAAAAGCAAAGTAGTTCCTAAAAGGGGTTTTAAAAAAAATCCAGAAAGCAGAACATATGCTTTCAATTCAGCTCTACATTAACAGGAACATTCATACCTCTCTATTTACTTGGCTCTTGGTATAGAGGATAAATCTAAGGCAAAAAATCTCAGTCTATGGATTTCATGCCAACAAGAAGAACTGTGGGAAGAGAGGGATGCCAGTTTGTGTTCTCTCAAGCATTCTAGGGATTCAGGGACAAATTTTGCATACTTCATGCATGCAAGTTCTCTCAAAACTGAAGAAGAGTTCCACGGAAAAAAAAATTAATTAGGATAAAGAACACAGGATTTATTCAAGTAGAGTTCCTAATGCCTTCAACAAGTATAAGGTCTAGAGGTCTCCTCAAAAATATGGTCCCAACCCATTCCTTTAAAAAGGATTTTGTTAACGATTGCTGTAAGTAGACAATCTGTAGATATCAGAAGATCTAGAATGAAGTTACAAATGGGCTAGACACAATATAAATTTCACATTACGGGTCATGAAAGCTTAGAGCCAGTTCAAACCCTGAACCAGTTATACTGATTTTTCTGGAAGTCCACAGTTATTTGATTTTGCACTCTGCAGAGTAGGATTCTACAGCATCTAACAAAATAGGATGAACCTCTAAGGGGCTCTAGGCTTTGACTTCTTGAACACAAACCTGAGTTCACAGGGGTTTATGACAAAATCAATTTTCTGTAGTATCAAATTAGGGACAAACAACTTTCATATCTTCAACAATAGATGGAACTTTACTTTCCCTTGAGAAACAGAGATTAGTTTCAGGCCTACACCATTAACTTATTTATTATACAAAATAGTTTCTTCTTAGAGGTAACACACACCTTCTTCTTAGGTGTGTGAAAGCCAAGTGGAGAGGAGTGATGGTGAGACTCAGACTATCAGGAGTTTCAAAGATTTTGTTACCACAGGGTAACCAAGTAAAGAAGCTTAAATATTAGCAGAATGTGTTGATTACCAAATATTATCTGACTTCAGATGTCAGTACAATGAACATCTAGAAATGGTACTAGATGCCTGAAGCAGGTCTAGGTGTTCTGAAAAGTTTCTTGTAATTAACAACAAAATTGAAAGCTACAGTGAATTCTCAGTGATTTACATCCTTGTTATTAAGGCATTATTTCATTTATATCAGAAATTTAATGGATTCCACCTCATAAGAAATGTGTGACAAGTGATAAGAGAATAATGTTGACTGTCTGCAAAGAAGAGATGGGGAAGGAGTGGAATAAGCAAGCAAAAGGGTATCATGGTATTCCTAGCGTGTTTATCTGCAGAGCTGTGTTGAGGCAGAGACAATACAGCTCTGGAGATGTACAGAATAACTCTACATTTGTAAAGCAACATCCACTTACCAGTAAATTAGAAAAAATAATCAATTAAAATACCAAAAAATATCACCTCAGGGCATATTTGTATTTTTGTAAGTTGATATCTGCCTGTGTCCTACAGTAAAACTTGCCTAACAGAGCAGAGGGGTGAGAGCACTCCTTATCAAGTCTGCCAAGGTTATTATGAAGAAATTAATTTGTGATGGTATCACAGTGGGGACAAAAGGAACTTCTGCAACTTTGATGGTTCCCAAGAGATGGAACTCCTATTTAGTAAAATGGGAAGATATTATTTCCACTCTGTCCAGCAGTGAACAGTGTTCAGTGATAAAATCTGCCTAACAGAGAATGTGATGGAGCATGGCTTGTTAAGACTGACCTAATTTTCCCATAATAAGACACTTTTTCTAGTTGTTCATAAAATTATACAAAATAAACCAATAAACTAAAGGGGCCAAATGCCTGACAAGCACTAAAGACCTTTGTTTAAAAATATTTCAGACAAGCCAGTAATTCCAAGAATCAAAAGAAAAGAAAAAAATATTGTGTCCATCTATGTAAAACTCCTACATTTTAGAATAGAGGTCTGAAACCTGGCCAGTCACAGAGGCCATTTTACTCTCAAGTGCAGTGAGCTGTAATGGGCACTTTTGTTCACCTACATTTAACTGTAGGTGAATCTTTAGGAATTCAAAACAGAATGTCTACTCCTAGGCTAGAACAACAGTTCTGTTCACATTTGCAAATTAGACTCATTTCTGCCATAGATCTGTTTCAGGACAATCAAAACTTGAAACTGCACAGACACTAGAAAATTCTGTATTTGAATAAAGACATGAATTCTTAAAACTCATCCCTGTCTGCATTTCTATATTGATACAAATGAGAAATAAGTACAGAAATAATGAATGCTTATTCAGCAAGCACCTTTTGTCACATTACTGTTTCTTTCTATGAGGAAAAAAAGTAAAGCTTAAAAAGCCTTTTGAAATGTTACCAATACACAGTGTTAAATGCTGTAACAACAGCAGCATATCTCAATACCTTAACTCTGATATTTGACTTTCAGGCATCTTCGAAAAACCCAAACTGCAAGCTCATTCAAAGTAGGAAAATTAAGTTACAGTTTCAATGTAATCATCCAGACAGTGTCACACTGACGTCTTATAATTTTCTAGGTGTTGGAGCAAGGATTGTTAGAGCTCTACTATGTCTGCCTTTGGCAATAATTACTACCTACTACATTTGTGGAAATGAGAGATGAGAATATTAAAATATTTCTTTGAATATATTTGAATATTATATATTAAGGCAAGGGAAACAAGGAGGGAGGACAAGAGGAAAAAAGACAGAATATAGGCCATATATGGAGGTTCAAGTTGGGATCAATGAAGCCCGTTCACTAACTACAATGCAAAATGAATCTTTGTTTGACCTTCACTGAGCTGTCACTTGAGTACATCACCAGAAAATATTCTGGTATAAATGTAATTCTGTAATTTCTGCCAGT
Organism: Neopelma chrysocephalum; assembly: GCF_003984885.1. Taxonomy (NCBI): domain Eukaryota; kingdom Metazoa; phylum Chordata; class Aves; order Passeriformes; family Pipridae; genus Neopelma; species Neopelma chrysocephalum. Next base: position 2,240,705 of record NW_020897691.1, on the reverse strand, counting down.
TATAGGAGGGAGCTGCTGGTGATGGTGTTAATAATTGCCTAATTGTGCTTATCTAACCAAATGTACTTACCTAAGAGTGCAAGTCTTGTTTCTGACAATGAGCTATAACAAGCAAAATAAAATCCTTGAAAACCTAATGCAACTTCACAATAAAATCTCCAGATTTTTCAGATCATAGAATCAATTAGGTTGGAAAAGATCTTCAAGATCATCAGATCCAACCATTAATCATGTCCACTACTAAGCCATGTCCCTAAGAGCCACTTCTACACATTCTTTACATTTCTCCAGTGGTGGTGACTCAACCACTTCCCTGGGCAGCCTGTTCAATGATTGACAATCCTACAGGTGAAGGAATTTTTCTTAATATCCAGGCTACACCTCCCCTGGTGCAATTTGAGGCCATTTGCTCTGGTCCTATTGCTTGTTACTTGGGAGAAGAGGCAGACTTCTATTTACAACCTCCTTTCAAGTGGTTGTAGAGAATGATAAGGTCCTCCCTCAGCTTCCTTTTCTCAAGGCTAAACAACCCCAACTCCCTCAGATTATCCTCATAGGACTTGTGCTCCAGACCCTTCACCAGTTTCATTGCCCTCGCATTTTATATAATTGTAACATTATGCAATTAGAACAAAGAATTCCAGAATAAGAGACCACATAGAAGTCAGACTGGAAAAGCCACTGGGGCCACAGACATTAAATCAATTTTAGTGTCTTCTTTACTGCTTTGGAGATAATTCATTCTTTTTAATCATGATCACAGATAAAAGTAAGTACTTTTATAAATGCAGCAACTAATTTTAAGGATGTCCACATGATTAGTAAACCCTCCACTCTGCAACAAAGAAAGTCTGAATCACGTGATAACAGGCAAAAATTAGGCCACATTCTTTGTTCAGATGGCTACAGACGAGAACAACAGTGGACATCAGCCATCTATGATTCTCCTCAAATCCACAGATATAATACAGGGCAATCTAAACCCTTCTGCAATTCAAGACACATTTAAGGATCCTCTTCATTTTGCCAACCATAATACACAACCAAGGCCCTTGCAGTAGCCATGATACACTTAGAACTCTAATCATCCCTTCCTTTTCCAGTCACATGGGCCATTTGGAGAATAAGCCAGAAGCATAGCATTGTTTAAAGCAGGGTTTTGCCTCATAAAAAAAAAACAGCCAAACAACCTAGTTTTTATACAAAGACATACAGGGAAATATGCTTACACCAGAATTAGCTCTTGCTTGCAAAGAGACGTGCTATTTCTCACATCTCACCTGGTCAGCTAGTTCAAGTCAAGACTCTCCAAGTTTATTGCAGACAATGAAAAATTGTTCGAGGTAGGAAAATTATTAGACCTACAAATCATGGTTAAAGTCCTGCTTGAAATGAACTAAATAATCAAATTCTTCTGAATGCAGGAAGACACACACAGTTGCTTTGCTCACTTGTTCAGTTGGAGCCCACTATTATTCTTCTGCATCAACTCCACTACCTCCAGCTCTCTCATTGTCTTTGACTCTTTCTTTGGTTCACAAAAGTTTAACTAAAAAAAAATGCAACTTAGGGACAGGAAAAAGGAAAGAGGAGTGATATTTTCTGTGTATTGTTTCAAGGCTCCACTTTAGCTTTCTGGTTGATCCAGAAATGTAACCATTTCCTACATTTACCTCCAATAAGTGGATTGGTTTTACACTCATTACTTCTAATCTGACACATAACATTTCTCTCCATGGAAGGCAAATGCAAGGAATATGTGAGACTGCTCCATGAAGCTAACAATGTCAGTGGGGAAGAACAAGGACCATGCCTAGGAGTCTAATGACAAGTGATACAGTTTTCTATTTTCCAGGTGATAGTCATTTCCATTCCATCACTAATTTTACCTGAAGACAATGTTAATGTACTTTATTCTGAAATTTCATTTTTATATTGTTTTATAAACAGCAAAGACTAATTCTTCCACAGTCAAATATTTTACTTTTTAACAATCACTACTACTTCTGTGTTCCATTCTTCACTGAAAAAAAACCCAAGGATAATAAAACTCCTTACGGGTAAATTGGGTAAATTACCTACAGGTAAGCAGAAGTTTCTTCTGCTCCTATTTTTCCCGTAACATGAAATCCCTTCCTGCAAAGCCAAAACAAGCTGCAGGAAGCTACAGTTTGCATATCAATAGAAAAAAGCATTTGTGTGCATAGAGGAAGATGATAAAAAGTGGGTTTGACAAGGTCAAATACATGAAGACTTACACAAGAATTTTTTAATTGATTAAAATATAAAGCAACAGAACTACATTATTGCATTCATTCTCATGCACAAATACAATTGCATATAGGAAGTTGCAACTTGTTGCCCCTAGCTAAGTTCAAATACATTCCAAGTCTTAAATAGACATTGAAACATAATTAGATTCTATAGTCAGGCTTGAGTAAAGTTACAGTTTCTATAATGATAAAAGCTTTAACTGGGTCATCTATAGCTTAGGCAAGTGCCTAATCACGGTTTCTCACTCGTCTTAGAATAAAAAGTAGGATTTACTGAAATGCATCACTTTATATCTTTAGATTTTCTGCTATCTTTACTATATTCTAAAGAGTTTGCCATTTTTCTTGACATCACCATACCATGTCACATGATAAGCATGGAAATTCATGTTGCAGAAAAGGAAATAATTTCTCCCTCCTGGTACTACTTAGAAAAGTCTAATCTCTTCCTTTCCTTTTTCCATTTCGTCCAAGAAAATATGGATTTTGGCATTTTGTGAAATTTCATTGAAATTTCAAGTCACCTTTTTTTCTACTGTATGTTCTTAGTGGGTAAAAACACTTCATAGACACTGAGAGCTGTTTAAAAAAATCTGGTTTGATATGGAGTTTCATAATGTTGCATGCTCTGGACTAGGTCAGACATATTTCGTTTTACTGACTTACTTTCTATGTAGGCTGCTGCATGTAACCTCAGGACAAATTGTCCTTACATTGTTACTCAGACTTGTAATGACTGCAGAAGAGTAACGCATCATTTTTGGGCACTATGAGGTTTGTACATTGCAAACTTATTCTAAATTGACTAATGATATGAACATGATGTGTCCAAAACCCTAAACAAACAGAATCCATCTATGTCCATTAACCTAATGGGTTACAGAGGAAAAAGAAATACTCGTCTCAGGACAAGAAGGCTAAACAGCACTGAGATAATTCAGTAAAATATTTAGCATTTAGCCCATTTGCTCTGGTGTGCTGTGGCTTTGTTCCAATCTTCTGTCTCATAAAGCTGCTCTGCCTTACAGCATTCTCAAAGATCAACAGAAATGGCTGTCTTTGAAGTCAAGCCAAACTCAACTAGAAAAGTTTTATAAGAATGCTGATGCAAGTTGCCATTTTGAATGTATGAAGTCTTCTAATTTTGAACACCCGAAATGCAAGCTTATTTCAAAAAAGGAACATATATCATTAGCATTCAGTGACTTGTACTGAACTGAATATTACTCCAATGCATATGACTTGAACTACAAAATCTACAATTGAAAAAAATTTCTGCTTAGTAACCACCAACAAATTTCCACAACAACTAAAATCATTATCTTGATTGTATTTTCAGTGAGGTATAGCAGGAAATTTCAGGGATTTTTGAAATTTGCAAGATTATTTGATTACATAGAAAGGACACGAGCTGTGCACTGCCCAAAGGAAGATACTCTTTCCAGCAATATAGTTTTTGTCCTAACTGTCACCACTGGACATTTTACAGTCTGAAACTCTGCGGTGGTCTCGCATAGTTACATAATCATTGTAAGGTATGCATGACTCTATTAGGATTGTTTTCTTTTTAAAATCAGTTTTAAAAATCATTAGAGAATACATACATATTAAACTAGTTCTTCATAAAAGCATGTCTTGCCATGTAGAGGTATTTAAAATGCTAAATTTATGCACCTGGTCAAAGTCTACTAGTTAGTCTTAAAACCTATTTTGTAATCCTTTAAAAAAATTTACTAGGAATTATAACATCTCTTTCTTACATTCTTTCCTTCCATCAGCAGTGGAGAAAATCAGAGCCTCCTCTAAAGGCAGTCTTGATTGCCCACCTAGATTCAGAGGCACACTCCTGAATTTTGAAGCAGTACAAGTGAAACCAAAAAGGTTTTATGAGACAATGGCCACCTCCTACCTCCATAGAGATTCTCACATTCAAGTCACTAAACTTAAGCTTGCATGTCTTTAGTTCCCTGCAGGAACTGTAAGAAAAACATTTGCTATACCATTTATCAAGTTGTCCAAAAGCCTGCCACACATAACACCTGAAAATAGGAGATTGACTGATAGCACATCTATTTCCTATAGCAGAATTTTTATTTTGGAGCCCATTTAGCATGGCTAAAAAAAATCTTTTAACATGTGCAACAAGTGAAGCAGCCTTCAAAATCTTTGTCAAAAGTGCACATAACACGTACTAGAATGTACTAGAAGAAAACCCAAAAACCTCTGAAAAGTAGAGGGGGTCTGTTACTAGTACTGGATGTGGGACTCAAACTTCACAATTGGTTGAACTGAAAGAAAAATAAAAGGTGTAGGCATTATCTTTAAAAGCAACACTTTGAGGGAAGTAAGGGTGAAAAGTGACACTAAATATTACCATACCATATTTTTAGGCTCCTTGCCAAACAGAGGAAGTCAAGGTCTGCATAAGCAGAACAGCCAAAAGGTTCAGTATTTTATAAGTTTTTAGAAAATTTTTAGTTTTGAGATAATTTGGTCACAATGTGAACCCTGACATGTCAGATCAGATGCTTCTTTAATATTAAGGTAAACTAACTTTTAGGATGGCTCCTGCTTCAACCATACCAGTTGCACTAGAACCTCAACTATGGTTGAAGCATTAAAATCTTTGCTTTTTTCCATGTCCCTACTGCCCCTAGAGAGAAAAAAGAAATAATAAAATCTTCAGTACCAATGTAGACATTAATATAAAATGAAAGCAAAACCCACATATTGAAGAAAAAAAAAACAAACTCAAAAAAACACCAAACATCCTTAATTCTGCTCAGGGTAATACCAGCCCAAGGTGCCAATCTCAGCATGCTCAATCATATACTGAGCACTTTTCCGACAGATTTAATGATGGTGATAATGAATTTTGAAAATACTACCCATAAGCAGACCAGTAAGGACAGAGATACTTAAAAATAGGCAAAGAAGGCAGTTGTCAAAAGGCAAGAGTTTTTCAAGTCTGCAAGTTTACAGGAAAAATTATTTGCATGCTGCATTTACTCCTGAGGGTCTGTTTTCATAGAAACTACTGCTTCAACTAGATAGGCTGGAGAAAGTCTGTTCAAGACTAACAATCCACTGCCAAGACCTGAGCACCCAGGATGTGACCTTTCTAGTATGGCATTAACCTACCTCGTCCGTTCTTCCATTTCCAGCCAAGGCGAGGTATAAAAGCTTCCACCAAATGCACTACACCCTGCCAAGATTCTTCCAAATTTCCTCTTTTTCTTTTAGATATATTATAATGACAGATTTCACAAAGAAGCAGTCTGGAATATCTATCTTATACATAACAAAAATAGGGGGTATAATTAGAGACATATCGAGATTTTTGGAAGTAGGCATCTGTATTTGCCAGACAATCCTGTCATCTAAGTATTTTGATTAGCAAAACTGATAAAGCATCATACTAAATTTACTTCATTCAGCAATTCATTGCTTCATAAATAAGTACTTGTGAATTTAAATATATTAAGACTTTTTCTCTTGTGTAGAGATATGTCAGCTTTCTAGGCTGTCTCATTACTTCTACGTAACAAACAATTTCTCAAACTGTAAGAGCTTAATAGAAGTTTAACAAACTTCAGATACTACTGAATTCAGTAAAAGGCAGTATGACTTTTTTTTCAGACTTAATAGAAATATTACTGAAAGTCTGAGCTTGCTGTGTCATTTTATGGCATAAAAAGTCATCATACAAGGAACCTCTCTGTGGCGATAAAAGCCCTGGAATTTTTCAAGGCTTGTTTTTGCTCCTTCTTACTTTGAGGAGGTAGTTCATGTGTACAGCTTTTCCATATTAGCAGAATAAAAATAGTTTATGAATGCATTTATTTTTCACTTGCTCTTTCCATTCAGCTTCATGGATAGGCTGCTGTTTGTTGCAAATGATTGCACAGGCAAATGCACTTTTAAGATTCAAATCCTGCTTCAAAGTCTCCAATTAAAGCTGTGCATACTCCATTTGTATTTTAATAGTTCTCTGTTTTACATACTCTTACACAGATCTAAGGGTATAATTAGTGCTGTTTTTCTGTCAGCATAAAGTCGTGTAATGCTTGATTTTGGGTATGACAAGGTCAAAGAGCATTGTTTTGTTAGATCAAACATTCATAACTAGCTATCTTGATATTGCGTATGCATGCAGTGCTGTCACTGGTCACATTTATTTCCTGAAGCAGATAAAACACAGCTTAATGCCAGCCTTAAAAGTATAGTATGTGCTACTCCCTACTCTGCAAAGTTAACCGTGCTGCCAGTCACAGCCAGTTTTTAAATAGATTCAGAAGCACTGTACAGTGTGGGTACCTGAAATTAGTTTTTCATTTTTTTGAATAATAATAATAATGGCCAGTCTTCGCGAACGAAGATTTTGGGAAAGGTCTTTTACCTTTCAAGCCTGCGCAATGGATTTTTTTTTTTTTAGGTGAGACACAGCATGCGCTGAACTGAGCCCACCCTTTAATCCTAAGGTTCATCTGCCGGGGCCAAGCAAGCTTGGACAATGGCAGTGAGGTCCTCAGGACGTAGGTTTGTTTAGAGTGACCTTCTCATAGATGGATGGCCTCACAGGGCTAACGAGCTCCATCTGCCCGGGGGACCGGGGAATCGAACCTGGGTTGCAGCGGTGAGATTTTTTTTTGAACATGTGAGTATCTAAGGTATGGCAACTGAATGGGGAGCAAAGATGAACAGGGAAAGAAAAAGAAGGAAAAAAAAAAGGAAGGAAGGAGAGAAGGAGGGAGGTAGGGAAGGGGGAAAGGAGAAGGGGGAAGAGGAAGGGGAAAGGGGAAAGAGGGAAGTGGGAGGGGGAGGGGGAAGGGCAGGGGAAGGTAAGAAGGGAGAAAGAACTCAAATCTTCGTGGACAAGCAGAAAGAATGCCCAAACCCTTTTAGGAACTTTATTATATGCCATGTAATTTCCCAAAGCTGTTTGAATTATGTGTTTGGGGTTTTTTTCCAGAATACAACAAAACCAGGAGATATTTGTCATATGTACTTTGAGTTTCCATTTTAAATCAAAATTAAATTCTAAATCAACCCAATGCAATATCTGTAATTAAAATTCAAAAGAAAGTCAGTTAGCTTTTTAAGCTGATTTTTATTTCAAGGCTTGTGGAATAGCTAAAATTTTCCTTTGGTCAAAGTAAGGCCCAGTTAAGGGATAAATAAAATGGATAAATGTGATCTACATTCATTTGCTTTAGTCTTATATATGACAGCAAGAAATAAAGGAGTGTGTACTTCCTCATGAAGATTATGACCCTTATTTTTATTTTGTACATCCATACAAAAAGGGGCTCTCAACCACTTAAAACAGGGCAAACTAACTATTTGTTGTTAATTCATGCTTTATTACAGTGAAGAGTATTAACACTTGCCTTAGTCAGGGTAACAGGGGCTTTGAATGTCCTTGGAGAGAAGGTAGATTGATACACTTAATCAACTGCTAAATGAAACTGATTTTGTCCATAGCTCAGCACCGTCACACCACGGACACTTCCTGACCAGTGCTGCATTGCTTCTCGGCTTCTGGACTCCATACTTAATAGATGAAGTTTTTATAGGGACTGTAGGAACAGAGTTGCTCACTGATTAGCAACCTGTCCCATCTGAGTAACATAATCAGAATGAACAATGCTGCCTCAGAATGGGAAAAACTTCTGGTCACAGGGAATGGACTAAAATAGCCCATTATTCTTTCCTGTTCCACCGTAGATACGAACAAATTATTTCAATGTATGTACCTGCCATATGTACCACCTGACATATGCATGGATTCATATCCATAGAACAAAGACACCCAGCTTCACAGATAATGTTGCAGGTTAAACTTATTACTGTTTGGAGACCTCAGAAAGTAAAGAATATCAAATGAAAGGCAAATAAACGTAACGTGTTAGGGACCACATAAGCTTTTTAACTGGTAGAGCTTCAAATCCATCATTTTACGCTGTCATGAACCTTCAATGCTGGTGTAGAAATTTCATTCTCCTAGAGTGAAAATTACAACATTCACTACTAATACTCAGGAAAAAGTTGCAATCTCACCACAAAGTTCAAGAACGAAGACAAACCCAACCCTTTCAGCTAGTCATATGCTCTTCAGCCTATACACAAAACCACTTTTGCAAGTCAAGTGAACACGGAAGTGCTTGGGCTTCTCCTTAAATAGCCGGTCTCAGGGTATAAGGTTACAAGTCCTACAGTACTTTCAAAAGCAATGTTAGAATGTTTCGAAAAGTAGTATAATAGTATCGTCTTCTTTAAAAAAAAAAAAAAAAAAAGCTGTTTTCCCAAAGATCTCAACCTTATTTTGTAAGCAAAACCATAAAACGATACTGCACTTAATCATTTGATGGTGAGAAACACCATACTGAAGTCTTATTCCTACACAACAGCAAATCACATTCTGCAAAAATTAAACAAAATAGCCAACACCCTATACTAGATAGCTTGGGCCTTTCTTTCTCTTTTATTACACTGCTAGCTGTGCCTGTCATAACAGATCTTCTGGTTTCTAGAAAAGAGATGCATAATGAACTGCTTTGTGGGTGGGCTGCAAAAATGCTGACAAACTTGACCATTTTAAATTACTTTTCTGTAAATCTCCTGACTGGAGTGCTCTGCATGTAAATTCCAGCAGCAGCAGCAGTTGCTGCCATAGCAACAGAGTTATTTAGGAAATAATTTAAAGTGAGTACCACATCATATTCAGCCTCTCATGAAAGAAAGCAGACTTGGCAGGAGGATAGGAAGCGAAAAAAGAGATATAAGGTCTAGGACTTTCAACTGACAAATGAGTTTGTATGTTTCCCATGTCTACCAATACATTGGAAACTATAAATCAATACTTATCTTGCACTGTGCTTAGGTGCTTTTATAGTATTTTTTGTTATAAAATCAACTAACACTCATGAACAACTTCACAGCTGTAACTTCATGAGGTTCTTGTCAGCCCATTTCTCCAGCCTGTTGAAGTCCCTCTGGATGGCAGCACAACTTTCTGGTGTATCAGCCACTCCTCCCAGTTTTGTGTCATCATCAAACTTGCTGAGGAGAAACTCTGTCCCATCATTCAGATCATTCATAAAGATGTTAAACTTCAGACTCTGTAAAAATCCCTGGGGGACACCACTAGTGAATGGCTTCCAACTAGATTTTGTACTGCTAATCACCACCCTATGGTCCTGGCCATTCAATCAGTATTCAGTGCACCTCAGTGCCTGCTCATCCTTCATCAGCTTCTCTATGAGGATCTTATGGGAGACAGCATCAAAAGCATTACTGAAGTCAAGGGGAACATTAACACTCCTCTATCCTAGTCTAGGAAGCCAGTCAATTCACTACAGAAGTTTATCCAGTTGGTCAAGCATGACTTCCCCTTGTCAAATCCATGTTGACTACTCCTCATTACATTCTTGCATTTTGTGTGCCTGGAAATGCTTTCCAGTATTATTTGTTGTATCACTTTCCCAGAGTTCAAGGTTAGGTTAACTTGCCTGTAGTCCCCTGAGCAATCCTTATTCTATTTGAAGATAGCAGTGACATTTGCTTTCTTGCAGTTTTTGGGTGCCTCTCCCTACTAACAAACTCATTCAAAGATAATTCAGTGGCCTCACAACAACATCAGCCAGCTTCCTCAGCACTTGTAGATGCATTCCATCTCAAGTCCCATCAGAAGGATCTGGATAAAATCTCTCTAAATTCTACAGCAATCTTCCAGCATAGTGAAGCTTTGTTTTCCCCCTCAATCAAAAAAAGAGAAATGAGAGCTATAGGAAGGATGAGGAAAATGTTATTATAAGTAAAAATATTTCAACAGTGAACATCGAGAAAATTTAACAGATTCTCACAAGCAATGTCAGTTACAGCATACCATAATTCTAAATTTTTCCTTATTTGCTACACTGACAGGAGCTGAATTTCCATATGCATGCCTCTATTGTTTTTGTTCCATCTCCTGTACTTCACAGAGATAAATGAGTAACAGAACTTGTTCCTAGACGTGATTATGGCAGCTACATCCATGCAAGTCAATAGGTTCTCATTTCCCTACTCATCATCATGTATTCAGTCAAAGTTATTCTGCATTTCTCTCAAGGCATGATTGTTTGCAATAATAAATGTTCTTCTCAAATCTATTATTACATGACTTAGCTTTTTATATATATTTTAAAAAGTAATATTTGTCTATGCACGCACGACTTCAAAACCAGCCATATCAGTGTTTGCTCACCTGCTGTAGCACTAGTGTAAACAGAGACAATTGAAAAATATCCTATTGTCCATGATAGTCTTGAAAACAGTCTCCTGGGTTAGTTAGAAATGAAATGAAAGAGCCAGTCACAACTCTCAGCTTTCCACCTATGCCACCTTCATAAGTTGGCACAAGTAATGAACTGTATAAACCCATTAAAAATACTGTGTAAGGCAAAACTATTTTCAAGACAAAATTCTGTTATTTAAATACTGCAGACTACTTTGTATCAGTTCTATCATACACTAATGTTCTGAAAGGATGCACGCTTAATACACCTCTTCCTGGTTGCTCAATCTTTGTATAAAATTTGTATCCTCAACTTGTGAAAAATGAGTTCATAATAGAGGTATTGCTGTATATTAGAATGTTCCAGCACTAGGGTGGGCAGCTGATAGGTAATATGAATGTCATAGTGTGCAATAAGTACTCTCTACCTCACAGACATATGCTGTTGACATGTAATATCATGAAGACTTGTTCACCTGAATGATACAACTGTGCCTGAATGATACAGCTCTCACACAGATCTTTTTCTAAATGGTATTTAAACTGAAAATTACACTGCAATGCTTCTGAGGATATATTATTAGATATTACTTCACTAAAATTCAAAGTAAACTTACCGGAAATTTCTTGCACTGGTGACTGTCTTGGAAAGGAACTGGATACCTCCAACCCTTGTTTTTCATCTTGACTAAATTCTCCAAATATTTGCTGTGTCTACAAGAATCACTGCCAAAGGTCACTGACCTTATTAAAACATGTGTTGGGCATAAGTTAACTCCTCCTTTAGGTCTAACAAAGTTTGCTGTAAACCCTTGCCCTCACCTAAAAGGGAAAAAACCCCAAGCCTATTGTCCCATCAATTAATTGCATTTCTGTTCAAAACAATATTCTCCAAGTAATGCAGTCAAAATTTGCTGTTACATACTAGTATCAAAAATGGAGAGCTTTTTCTTCACGTCATAAGGCCTTCTGAGACACAGAGCTTAGTTTACAGTTTTAGTAACAGAATTATTTCATTGACCACAGACTGCAATACAGACTGTGTCCATTTTTACTGCTTACTATAGCTTTAGAGTTTTTTCCCCCCATTGGTACCATTACAAGCTACAAAGAGAAGGGAGTTCATTTAACTTGTTACTACACCAGAACACCATGTTTTATTGTTATTTCACATAGAAATTTCCCAGTGTTTTCTTTTTACCACAACAGCAGGTAAGTTGTCTTTGGCATACTAGCATGGTTTGGTTTGGAGTATGCAAGCAGAGAAAGGCAAAAGGAAGGAAAACACTTTCGACAAATCAACAGATGTTTCCATTTGCTTCAGCCACATTTGTGTATCTTTTCTGTATTCACACATCTTTAGAAAGTAATTTAATTTTGCTGTCAATAAATAAGCATAGAAGTTTCTGCTCAAGTTCCACCAACTACAGTTTCATCTACATGACATTCTTAGTCTCTAGATGTGACACATAGATTCAAATATATTTGAATTTAAGAGTACAGAACATGTTTAGTGATTCATTATGATTTTGTTCCACAATTCACATTCTTTTAAAAATTTCTGCTTCTGGTTAGAATTTCCACTACAACTCTGATTCAGCATTCAATATCAGTAGTTTCTGTCCTCTATCAACACCAACTTTTCATACGAACATCTAGTAAATAATTAGAATCAGGGGATAAGGTTTATTATAATTACAGATCAAACTTCTCTTTTATCTGTTGGAAGGCACTGTAAATGAAGCTTAACCAAGGCATCACAGTCTCATATTTCTAGGTTAAACCACTGGCGAAATTGGAACATTTCCAACAAAGTATTACCACACATCATTACTGAATGGCTTGCCAGTATGAACTGGACAAAAAGAATTGATGGGAAAGAGAAAAGATTAAAAAAGTCAAAAGGAGGTAACAGAAACAACAAATCAGAAAGCAATTGTTTAAGGAAAAAAAAAAGACACCAGTAGATACATTTAGATTTAAGGACCAATTTTAACCTCAAAATACAAAATATACACAGTGAGACACTATATAGCGAGGCCATTGTTTATTCTATGTTTAACTAAATTTTTTTACTTTATTTTACTTTGGACAAGATACAAACATAATATTCCTAGGGAAAAGAAAAAAAAGGGGGAGATTATGAGGATAAATATTTAAAATTATTCTCAGTGTTGAAACTTTAGATCAGATGATATCTGTGACAAGATATCTGCGACAAGGTATTCAACCACCAACCCAAGAGAAACATTTGTACAATGGAAAACAAATCTTTTGTCATTCACTTCAAAAGAGACTGTGAACGTACACAAGAATTTCCCTATCTGCTAGTATCCAGGTGGATATAATTTTTTTTCAAGACAGAATTAGTTTACAGCAGCTTTTGTTCACTTTAAAAAATTGCAAGGGTGACCAGCAATGGAAGGTAGATAGGTACATCTTCACCCAAAGTTTGGGGTACAATGGCCAGTGAAAAGTGCACAGCTATCTCATCAGCTAAAGTTGACTATCACTGGGCTTTAAACAATGCTAGAATCCACCACAGAGTGGGAACTTTTGGTCCCTGTCTCAAAGAGACATTTTCAGGCACATACAGCTCCAGACAGGGCAAAGAGAGGACTGTTAGAAAATATTAATTTCTGTTTAAGTTAAATAAATAAATAAATATAAGAACAAAAATTCGGATGTTGTACTGGCAAAGCTGCCAAGTCATTCCGAAACAAAAATAACTTTCTCTAGCTTGGGTAACCTAGGTCTTAGAATTTCATAGGAAAGTGTAATTTTGTTTGACTATTTGTCCTGGTTTTGTCTGGGATAGAATTAATTTTCTTTCCAGTAGCTGGTGCAGTGCTGCAGTTTGAATTTAGTATGAGAATAACATTGATAACACACTGATGCTTTCACTGTTGAGCAAGAGATTACCCTAAGGGAAGGGTTTTTCAGTTTCCCATGCTCTGCCAGGAAGCAGGCGCACAAGAAGCTGGGAGGGAGCAGGGCCAGGATAGCTGACCTGAAGTGGCCAAAGGGATATTCCATACCATAGAACATCATGCTCAGAATATAAACTGGGTGCAGTTGGCCAGGAGGCAATGATCACTGCTCGGGTACGGGCTGGGCATCGGTCAGCAGGTGGTGAGAAATTGCATTGTGCATCACTTGCCTGTCTTGGGTTTTATTCCTCCCTCTCTCTCCCTTTCCTTACTATTATTATTATTATTGCTATTTTTATTACTATTATCATTAGTATTATTAGTATATTTTACTTTAGTCCAATTACTAAGCTGTTCTTATCTCAACCCACGAGTTTTACTTTTTTTTTTTACTAATTGTTCTCCCCAGTGGGGAGGCAGGGGAGTGGGCGAGCAGCTGCATGGTACTTAGTTGCTAGCTGGGGTTAAACTGTGATTCTGTTTTAATACAAAGCTCCAAGAGAGCCCATTATGGCAATCTAATCTGACTTTATATACAAAAAAGTACAAACGAAGTTCCTCTAATTAATTCTGCAGCAGGCATAGGATCTCTAGTTGGGTTGGAAAGAGAAAAAAAGAGGGCCCTGCATCTACTCTGTCTTCAAAAACCCTTCTTTCCTCCAAATAATTTTATCTTTTAACATACATCAGCACTGATATGACTCCATTCACTGCACAATAGGAAGAAAATCAAAAATACCCAAGAGCCCTTCTGGAGAAGGTGAGCAATATACTTCTCCTTAGGACTTTCAGATCCCAATTAAAACATTGGTTGACAGGTTTCCACATTGGAGTCAAGAGTGTTTTAATTGATTTCACTAAACAGAGTAATTCCATATCTTTTGCACTTTTTTCTCCTCTAATCTAGGTAAACAGAATGGTATCAAGGGCACCCTGCCAGTGTATGTTTCCTAACATGAACAGAGTTAAAGACCTTTCCAGTTACCTAGATCATTTAAGTCATGTGCAGCTGTGAATGTGCATTTAGGGAAGAAATTGTTCAGGAGTATTTAGGTCACAAATCCTTTCCATCAGTGGCATCTGGTATTAGAATTGTGGGCATCTGCCATTTAATGTTTGTTCTAAAAGTAGAAACAGCTTATCCTTAATAAGTCTTTAGTGTACTGCATATGACTGTGCCAAGAGATTAAAGAATTTGGTTTGGATTTTTTTTAAGTCAATGCTCCATGGCATATCTATTTTAATTCAGAAAACTTGTTTCTGTCTTACCAACTAGTAAGAGATTTCACCATTGACTTAGGACAGCGACTGTATCTCCAAAGCAAAGGTACCATGCATAAATCTCTTCACATATAAAGCTTGGACTTAACCAGTCACTTCATCTGACCTCATGAATAACCAGAAAATGGAAGCTGTTAAACACAACCTGTTTGAGATTAAAACAAGATACCTGTGGTCTTACAGGCCTTATGTTTCCCAGGAAGGTGATACAAAGACAAAAATTTAGTTACTTAGCGGTAGCTTCTACTAGCAAAAATTTTCACTAGCAGCACAAAAATTGGAGTTGTAAGTTATCTCTGGCCCTGCACATTAAATCATCTAATTAAAATGCATTTTGTCCTCCTCTTGCCTCCTGGTGCAATGCAGGCAGGTTTGCTGTTTCTAAGTTCACAAAACAATACTATCAGTCCTCCAGCAATATTCCCTCTACCTCACAGTTGCACAACTCTGAAAGTACATGGGAACTACTATACAGTAAATCAAAGGCTAAGGGTAGCTTCCACATAAGCCCTCTGAAATTTGAATGTAAAGGTAAATCACCTAATTTCAGAAGGGCCTGAGTTTTTACCTCTTTTTGACATGCCGCAAAACAAGCTACATGCTAAAACCCCAAAAACCTAGAAAAGTTAGCCATTCTCCTATATCCCAAAAAGAATTCTCAGAATCATTTGCTACTTTAAAAAAACCAAAAACAACCAAACAAAAAAACCAAACAAACAAAAAAAAATCAAACTCCAAACAAAAAAAATACCCAGAGATGTTTTCAGAAACAGAAAATAAAATCTATTCATTATCCCTTTAAATATAAACCTCACCTCTTCAAATGCATGTTTATCCACAGCTAGATTTTAATCATGTTCTTCACAGAATTTGTGCTGATTTTGACTGGGATAGTTAATTTCCTTCAAAGTAGCTCGTATGGAGTTATGTTTCAGATTTGTGATGAAAACAGTGTTGATAACACAGGGAGGTTTTAATTATTGCTGAGCAGCACTTGCACAGGGCTTTACTACTTCTCACCCCACCCCACCAGCAAGGGGGCTGGGAGTGCACAAGAAGTTGGGAGGGGACATAGCCAGGACAGCTGACTCCAACAGATCCAAGGGATATTCCAGATCATACAGCATCATGCTCAGCATATGAAGCTGAGGAAAAAGGAGGAAGGGATGTTCAGACTGATGGCATTTGTCTTCCCAAGTCACTGTTAGGCATGATGAAGCCCTGCTATTCTGGGGATGGTTGAACACCTGTCTGCCCATGGGAAGTGGTGAATGAATTACTTGTTTTGCTTTGCTTGTGCAAACAGCTTTTGCTTTCCCTGTTAAACTGTCTTTATCTCAATCCATGAATTTTCTCACTTTTACCCTTTTCATTCTCTCCCCCATCCCACCAGGGAGAGGAGTGAGTGAGCAGCTGCATGGGGCTTAGTTGTCAGCTTGGAATAAAGAACAGTCCTTTTATATAAATCGATGATAAAACTATCACCTGAATAATCTTCCTGCTGTGTGTTTAAATGACTTGAAAAGTACTCTGTGTCCTTGGAATAAACTGACTGAAGTACAAGAGTACAAAATGCAAGATAAGAAGAGAAATCAATAGAGTAATGTGCAGGTAAGTAGGCAAACCAATAAATACTTATCAGTAGTAAAGCAGGTAGTTAAATATAAATACAACACAACCTAAGATCAGAACAGTGATAAATTAGAATGATATCAACCACTAATTTCATGGCAGTGAGTACACCTGCAAGAAAGTCATCAAAGAACAAATGCTATCATAAGCAAAGCAGCATTAATGAAACTCGTTATCACAAAATTGGGTTTACATCCAATAAACAAAGCACAATTTAATTATAATTTCTTTAAAAAGTCAATTTGAAAATATTAATTCAGCATAAAATGTGTATCATCTAGTTTACAAAACACAGAAAATTAATAGCTGGAAAAAACAATAAGGGATTTTATTACAGTTAGGAACTTGGATGATGGGCCTTCCACAGGGAAACAAACAAACAAAACAAACAAACAAAAAAAATCTGTCTCTGGTGTACTCAATTTCACCACCTACTTGAATACTTGAAATTATTTCAGTAAGAAACTAAGGAATCTCTAAATTCATACCTTTAGCTTTTGTACTCGCCAGCTTAAGGTCTGCATTCTTCAATGAGAAAACCTTGCCATGCATTTTGCTTCTAAGCCAAACACTCTGCAGTGAAGAGGAGGTATAGAACCTGATCAATCTGTAAGTCAACTCAGCAGCATGGTAAATTGTATATGTTAGCTGTTTTGTCAAAGACAAATGACACAGTTTGCCTTCATTGAACTACAGGAAGGTTCTAAACAAACACAGCCATGTAGTCCTGCTAACGAACGGATCTGTCTTACCATTTTGGCAACATAAATGGTCAGCAACAGTCTGTCTCCTGCTTAGAGAGACAAGACTTAGAGAACCAGTCTTGATACTAAAACAACAACAACAAAAAACCAAAAACAAAACCCCCAAACAAACAACAAAATCAACTAAAAAAATTACACTGAAAAAATCCCACACCACCAGCCCTAAAAGTAACCCATCTTCAGATGACTTCATGGAATACAAGAATAGTTGGGGTTGGAAGAGACATTTAAAGATCACCTAACTTACTCTGACCAATGCAGTGTTATTCATATTTGTCAAATTTCAAATAGTCATGGGTATGCAGTCAGAAAAATGTTTTATTGTTTTCTACTAACTGTAGTTCAGAATACTCCCTAAAAGTGTAGTGGCAAAACATTTTCTAGCAGTTTTAAGATTTGACGACTCTATCAGGATCTTGTGGTTTGAGTTGCCGTCATTAAATATGAAGTTTTTTATTCTATTCTGCAATTGGGATGCTCTTCAATAGTAGATCTCTTTCAAAAGCATACACTAGCCTGTGCATTAACAGTAATCAGTCACTAACAGAATTACAGGAATGCTTGTCCCAAGGTACTACTATCTACAGGTATTATTTACAGTATTTCAAAGTTTATGATGATAAAGAATTGAAATGTTGACAGCAAATGACTATACAGAGACATAGGAGGAAGCATACAGGTTTGAAACTTAAGGGACTCCTAAATAGAACAACAGTCAAGATCTTTACAGCAACTGAAAATAAGAATAACAATAACATCATATACTTGATCGCTCAAATCTGCATAAAAACACCAAAGCTGTTTTGGGAATTTATTTCCCTAAACACATTCTTTTCCAGCATGATAATTCCATGTAATAAAATAAGATAATAATGTTGCCAAATAATTTTTTTCATGCTGTTTGACATGTTCTAGCCTGGACATGAAAAATCATCAATTCATCCACCAGATTAGTGCTTGCAAAAACCACATTATTTTTTGAGTACACCTGCACTGATAAGAGTACGTATTTCAAAGCAAAATCATGAATTTACATCCTAGTTTTCAATCATATACATGGCTCCTCTAAAATTAAAACATTTAAAAAATGTACTTAAGTAATAGAAATAATTTTAAAACTTTGTGTAATACCATAACTCCATTTTAAAACTGGAATTCAAAGTATTTCAAAAGTGAAAGCAAATAATGACACCTCCTTTAAGGGAGCACAGTTGAAGTTAGTAATGAAATAATGTATCAATCATTCTCCTCACCTTTGTGTGTATTAAAAAAGTCCCATTGCTTTCAAAGGGACTCCAAAAAAGACAAAATTCAGAAACTGCAAATTCCATTTGAGAAACAGTGAATGGAAATATATCTGGGACATTACCACATCACTTTTAAGCTGTAAGATCCAACAGTACTGTGCAGAAAAAAATCAATTTGTCAGGCTGTGAATTAAAAAGCATTTTCTCTTGCCATCTTAGTGAAATGCTGACAATCAAAGACTGTGTTCATCTGAACTACAAAGTCTGGTGAGCACTTCAAGATAGGAAAAAATATGGACAGCCAAAACTGAAAAAGGCCCTTGTAGAGATTATTATTAAAATACGCTGAGGGAGCTTTTCTTGCTTAGTGTTTCCATTTCTATTGCTTAAATAGTACCAAACAGAAGTCATTGGTTGTCGTGTTTAAGAAGACATATGGTTCCAATAGACCTTCTATAAATATCACTTGCAATTGTTAGTTGATTTACTGAGTCGTAGCTTTCACAGCAATATTGCTTGATTAATGTAAAAAAAAAAAACACAAACAAAAAACCAAAAAACATATTTTTGCATCCTCACAATGGAATTGGAATTCTTAGCCTTTCTTAAAAATAGCCAATGATGACAGACTGCACTTGGAAACAAGTTATATGCAAATAAGCTGCCTTTCATTTATATCACAATTCAAGATCATCAGTGTTGTCAGCTGAGATGCTTCAACTATTCTGGGTATCAACAACTCTGATTTTCAGGGTCTCTGATTAATACTGTAAACGTCATTAATCTAAGAAGACTTTCAAATTATGTCCAAAATCATTCTGCTTCTGCTTTTTATTTAATAAGGTCTTTCTCCTGCATTCATTTAAGATGATTGCAAAGTTCAAACTGCTGCAGAGTCAGTCATCAGTTATAGGATTTGAGTGGAAGACAGATGTAATAATCACTTGTTTGCTAAAGGTCATGGTTTTTAATAGGGCCTCTTAGATTACACTCATCAACAGTCTCAGTCTGCACAAGTGACGACTTTTGGATAATAGCCATGAATTTGACCTGTTATATTTACCTCTGTTTTACTGGTAGGTTCTGGTCCACAGATTGTAGACTACGTAAGATTTAGAAAACAAATCTTGTGGCTCCCTTATTACTTTTGAAAAGGGGAAAAAAAAAAAGCTTTAAGGTCCATTTATTTACAACAAGACTAGTTTGTCTTCTTCTGTGAAAACTGTTACAAGGGAATTTTGGTAACATACCAGCAAAACTAACAGGGAACAATTACCAAAACGTTATATCTACATGTATCAGTAAACCCACAGATTTTCTATTGGATCATTGGTTTTTGTACAGTAAACAATTCAGTGACACTAATACAAGGGGATGACTAGGATGTGCCAATAAATTATTACTTATGTTAAAGAAGCTTGAATGTTGTTAAAGAAATATAGGGGTCTTTTTGCAGAAATCCCCAAGAATTCAAGCAGCAGATGATAGCAGAAGTTTTTGCTGGTACTGATATAGGTTGATACCTGGGCTCCAGGGCTAAAAATACAAATCATGTATTGTCAAATTTCTGGTAAAGGAATGCAAACTTGGGAAGTGGGTAAAACATACCATATATAGTAAAACTCAGATATAAAATGGAACTTGGGAAGAAAAAAAGAGCCAGTAAGCAAGTTGACCATGCTAGCAAACCCAAAACAAGAAACACAAGCAGATCCAAGAGCAATCATGAAGAAATACTTGATATCAATATGATACTCTTTCTATCAGGATGCAGATGTAATCCTTCAACATCCTTCTAGAAGATAACAGCATTGTTGGTCCTAGGACCCTAAAGAGCCTAACAACAGAATAGGAAATAGATACTAAACAGCTTGTGTATGTGAGTTTTAGCTAAAACTATATTAATATTTGAAATTAACAATAATTGGATAATTAGGGATATAGATTTGAGTATCTCTCTAGGTGAAGTACTCTAACTGGACAAATAACAACTCTGATCAGATTGCTAATACTTTACTTAGACAAAGAAATAAATCTTGGGTCTGTGTGTAAGGTGCATTTCTTTAGTCCACACAAACTAAGGGTGTTTAGTTTGGCTCCTTGCTTAGGGAACCTGGCTTAAATTTCAATGCAATAAAATCATGCTAATTAAAGGTTTTATTAGATTTCCATACTGAACTGAAGCACTGAAAGTTGAACTAAAGATGCAAAAATAGCTGTCCGATGGCTCATAAAGTTTTTGTGATTGCAGTAGGAAAAGCCTGGTCAGTCTCAAATTGTAATCTGTCATGTATCTCTCTTGGACGCAGCCAGAAACTGCACAAAACCCAACATAGCATCAGACTTCAAATCATGCACTGTCTAGGACCATGAGTCAATCTCATTAGCAGACAGCAACATTCTAACAAAACAATTTAAAGGGGTATTGATTTTAGTGTTATGACTCCAGAGTTGCCATTTACAATTGAAAAAACTCACAGCTTCTGAGAGGGAAAGATGTTTTTGACAAATATATTGGCTTAGCATAATGGATTTTAGAAGTAACTTAATAAGTTGCTTTTAATGTTATTTTATAAAAGTTTATGAAAAGTGAAAAAGAAACTGGACACTAATCCAAAGTGAGGAAAATATTTTATATCGTTGACAAAGCTATTCATTCCAGAGCACACAGTTTGGTTAGTAGAAGTAGTAAATGAAGGGAAAACTTAGTCATAGCTAGAATACCAGAATACCCAACATGGGTACACACGCACACACACAGTTTGGGGAATTATATCCTGCTGGGGATAGCACAGATGTCGATAATATCAGCCTTAGTGAAAACAAATAAGCAAGCAAAAATACACCACCGAAAAAACCCTGACCAACCACATGACTGCCAAGCAAAAGAAACAAATAAACCATTTGTTTTGGAGGTCTACTTATGTTTCATGGGAATACCGTGTATGAAGCTGTATAGGTACATTCAAATCATCATTATCCATATTAAACTCACTCTATCCATATGAACGCAAATTGAAAGACTGGACTTTCTGCTTCAGCATCATGAATGTTAGGATATACTGCTGAAAGATACAATTGCAGTATCTGTTACAGAAATTAAAGCCTGGGGAAAACATAGCATGGATTAATGTCCCTTTAGTTACATTCGCCATGATAATTAGTGCTCTGACTAGTTTTAAATTTAATTTCCTGAAAAGCAAAATTTCACAAACATGGCTCCCACACAATAGTTGCAGATATCTTCTGTTCTTATTAAAAAAAAAAAACAAAAAACCCAAAACCAAAAACAAACAAACAAACAAAAACCCAAAACCCACACCCCATGCATTTAGGTTCCATAGAAATACATATTATTCCAAACACAGCATTTACAGGCGTTACAGAGTAAGATCAGGCTGCAGTGGTTATAAACCATCAACTGCCATTCTGTCAATAAAGGTCAGCACTTCCATCATTCTTGCTTCTTTGAGCACATGAGTCTCCCCTAGACAATTTACAGGAAATGGAAGGGAAAATAACCAAATCATTGAAAAAATTGTTAAATATGCCATCTGGTCTTCACAGATGGGCCTCTACTGTACTGTACTGTACTCATGTACATCTCCTTTCCCTCTGTCATCACTCACTGAAGAATAAGAAGCAGGTAAAGAAACAGAAGAAATGACTCTAGAAAGTATACTATCAGCATACCGTGTGGAGATTTAGCCACTGTATCTCCACTTCACGCTCCACTGTGAGACAGACCAAATTTTCCAGGCTGATGAAACCTCATTCAAAAGGGATACAAAATCTGTCAGAAACTCAAAGTTTAGATCTGTATTGAATCACAGTGGTGTTATGAAAAACAACCGGAAAAAGAAAAATAAGGCAATAATGGTTATTGCAAACCTGCCATTGCTATACTATACACTACCCAAAAACACAATTAATCTTATTCTCAGTGTGTCTTCATAATCCAGCTGAACTACCTCCAAATTGCAAATGGGAAACAGAGGCAGAGAATTACCCCCATTTTGTCAAACAGAACAGTAGAACAATGATTCATATCCATGTTCCCACTAGTCAATTTTCTAAATGCACTACTTGATTTTAGATACTCTCCTTGCTCTTAAGCAAACCGCATTCTGGTAACATTTCAAGAATTCTGCAGCCACGAGGAATTTATAGTCTGCACAGCACTGCACAAATCAAGAGTTTCTGTGGTTCCAATCTTCCTACTCAGAGAAAAAGGAAGGGGTCATTTACTTTTAAGATAAATGATTTTTCACGTATTACCTAAAATAAACCCCACCTCACTTATCTGCATCCAGAGCTAAGCACAAAGTGCCTGTATAACTTTCAGCTCACTTGATATGGAGTGATTTATTCAAAACCGCTCAGCAGCACAACCTAGACAAGCTTTCTTCTCTCACTTTCAGTCTTCCTCTGTATGATCACATTCAGTCTTATAGAGAGACAATCAGCTGGATCTGACATTAAAATAGCGATGTAACAGACCACTCATCACAAATTGCCCTAGTACAGCAGAGAGTATGGCTACTGTTGAATTTCAGTGTAACATGTTCTCTGGTACTGTTTTTCCACTGTGGTCTATTGCAGATTTTGTCCTCAGGACACCATCCACCTCTTTCTTCAGGAAAAAGGTGTTATGCTGGCTAATGACTATTATCTCATTAATTCTCACTGTCAAAAGTCATTCACTGCATTAATAGTTAACATTACACTTTATATGTCAATTGTGAAAACTTACTTAGCTTGCAGAAGGACCAAGTCATTCAAAAGTTATCATTACATTTATTTGTTTTGAAGGAAAAATGGAAAACATTATATTTTGGTTATGTTTCATCTAATTCATTCCACAATAAAGCCTACTTCAGTGGAAAAAAACCCTGGAATTCACACCTCTAGCACATAATCACCAGGATCCCAGCATGTGAGAACTTCTGTAATACTTCACCAGCACAGAACCCTTGTAGTAATACTTTTTAAGAATTAACCTTATTAATTTGAGTGAGAACAGCAGTTCCTCTGCTCTTAGGGCCATATAAATAAAGCAAAATTTCACCTCTACTTCTACAGGGTAAATAGAAAAGAACCTAGCTTAAAAAAAAAAAAAAGAAGAGAGAGAGAAAAATAAAAAGAAAATAAGAGACAGGCATTTTCCTCCTCAACTGCATTTACTACAAATTTTAGATGTTCAAGAATGTCCCCAGGATAGCTAACAATGCAATAACACAGCAATCTGAACATTTCTAGTAACATTCTGAAATCTAAGTGGCTAATACATAAGCACATAAGCAGTCCATCCTGTAAGTACTATTCAAGATAGCTTGGAAAAAGAATAGGACAAAAATATATCAATGTAACCATTCATATGTCAATAGCTTAATTTGATGTTAATATATACATATTACCTGTGGCCTATTCAGCTAAAATGCACTTACCATGTCTATACGGATTATATGCAAAGATCAAAAAGGTGGGATATGGGAGAAAAGTGAGAACATACAGCAACATATTTCCTCTCAGTAAGACTTGACCAGATAACAAAGAGTAAAACTGCTGACATTTGGACTAAATCATGTGAATGACTAAATCTGTGGCAAGTTTCACTTCCATTATGGTGATCCTCAAATACTATTTTGAAGGTGATACAAAGACCATTCCACGCATTGAGGAAAATTATTTTCATCAAAATGAAAATTACCTAGGCTCAGCCTTTTCTGACTAGTCTCCCCACATCACTTCACCACTTACTTACATTGTAAATTTTATGCACAAAAATCATCTTTTCAGTTTGCCAATAGAATTCTAAGCCCAGCAGCCTCCTGTGTGCAACATGAGTGCAGGCAAATAACAGAAGTGTTTAGGCTGACTGATGAACACATGCTAATAGTTGAGACTTTCCACACTGAAAACTGCAGAACAAGCATCAATGAGTCAAAACCACTGTCCAAAGATTTGATCAACAATTTGACCAGGGCACCGGCATCAACATCAACATCTAGCATGGAAGACCTCTTTATGAGACCAGCATTGATTGTTTCCTCAAGAGAATCCCTCTCAGTATCCCTGTGGGATGTGTGTTCCTTACCCAGGAAGAAGAGCACCACCTAGAGAAGCTCTGCATCGGTTCTTGAAGCACCTCCACAATCCTGGCAATCCTGTTCATCCGTGATTGTCTCACCATATTCGCCAGTCAGAGCAACTGGTGGTAAAGCTCACACGAATACAATGTACTGCAAGTGACAGAATGATGCAATGCTAAATATTTTTCTTTCAGTGCCTCACATGGAGCATTTTGTCCTTGAACCTATTCCAAGCTCTTTAATATTGCTGAGAGTGACCAAGAATAAGCCCCATATAATGAGCTATTGAAATAAACTATTTCACAGGACACAAAGGGTAGAATTCCTGTTTGAAGCAAGAAGTATAGAACTGCAGCATATTTAAAATTAAATATATACATACATATATATACACACAAACACACATATATATAAAAATGGCAAGCCAAAGTCCTGTGCTTTGCCCTGCACAACAGCACAACATGGCTTATTTTCCATAATTTAAAGTGAGAGCTCCTAAACTTCAGAATATGGAACTAGAAAGGATTGTCAAGTCCAGTATCCTGGACTTTGCCCTCAGTTTCTGGAGGGAAAAAGAGGTAAAGCAAAAGAATCCCAGAGACAAGAGTGCTGGCTGTGGCTTATTTCATCACCTATGCACCAAAGTTTCTGCTAAAAGGCTGATGGCATGACACATGCATCACAGGTATATACAAATACAACTACATAAATAGAGCATTTTCACAGACTTCTCTTCTGAATGTACCTCAAAATGAGATACAAACACTACCTCAATATAAGAACAGGACAGTGTATTTAGTAAACTGCTCAACATGAACTTCAACATCCAAAATGCTATAGAAGTGGAGTTGATAGTAAAGAGAAAGACAGATTGGAACTATCTTCTTTCCACTATAAAAAACCCTGAGTACTTCAGGTCACAACTGACTGTAGAACAGCACATTACTTAAACTCTGAAAAGATTTTCCTTTAGCAGAGGTACTATTCTTGTACTACAGGTTTTTAAGACACGAGCACAGATAAAGCACTGTATCATTCATTCCTATTTTAAACAAGCCAAAGGTATTTCTCCTCATTTTTGAAAACCAAACCAACACTTTAACTTTACTGGACATTAGTATGGCTCCTCTACTGTGATGGACACTGATATGCCCTCCAGATCACAGGAGCCACATATGAAATCTAGTATTTCATTCAGGTAGTGTGATGATTCCAGCAAGCCAAAGACATGATTTATGAAAGGGTACTAAAAACCTTTAGCTCCTAGTGACTTGAATGAGATTTGTTGTTGCTTAGTAACTCTTAAAAAAAAAGAGACATTTGAAAACTAGTAACACTGTGAGCAGCTATGTAGAAAACTTGTTGTTTATAGTACTCCGATAGTCTAAAGCTGCATTCCTATGATTGTAGTACTTTACCATTTAATGTAGTATTTTGATAAACTTAAGGTACTCTGTACAAAGTAAACAGTTGATCTTTACAGAATTTCACTGAGATTTCTTTAATTATACCGCAGACCACCTATTTTGCAGATGATACAGCTAAAATAAATTACTCATGACATACAGAAATTTTAGTATAGCCCTGTATGATACCATTCATTATTGACACGCTAAATTTTCCATTTGCTACTATCCTGTTTTATAATTTTGGGCTTATGTCTGCAGCTTTAAACACTATAACATCAGAGGTTTTGTGGTATAGCCACAAAATGTTCTGTATTTTCTCCTCCATACAGACAGAAGTGTACAACATGAAGAAAATTCTTATTGTAAAATACCTGCCTCAAGTTTGTGTAATTTTGAAAGTTATTATTAAGCTTTGTCATTCTTCTTTTCAATTTTGATTCTATATCAAATGCAAATCTTTGGCTCCACTGATATCAAGAGATGCTGTGAATCTACATCTGAGGGCAGAATCTAGCTCACACAAGATTAATACTTCTTACAGTCTGTAGTTCAGAGAAGTGTGGGTGTTAAGAAGAACTAATGTTTTTCAAAAGGCATTCAGTAAACTGCTTATACATCCTGATATGAAAGGAGATCAGAAAAACTGTGGTTTTCCATCAGAATTTCAGGTGCTTTTAAAGAACAGCTAATCAAGGTATTTCAGTGCAGTTCATTTTCATAACGTGGAAGACAAAGTACAACAGTGTTACATTACATACATGATATACTGTAAAACCTATTATATATTTTAATGCCCTCTAATACAACCTTTGGTTATGTTTATCCAATTATGAATCAATAATCAAATTAGAATAAAAGGGGGCCCGGCTGGCATAATAGTCTTTCCAAAATACATTTCATGGGAGCTGTATGTATATTTTTTTTTCAGTGCTAATTTCTGTTTAATCAACAACAAAGAACAGTCACAAAAACCTAACAGCCACAAAAGTGACATGCCAGCAAAAGTCCTGATGCCACAGACTGCGACGAAAGCAGACCCACCCCACTGCTCCTGCTTGTCTCAGGGCAGCAGGACTCTGCATGGGCTAGAGGATATTTATAACTGCTGATCCTTTTGTTAGACTACTGAGATACTATTAATGCATATGCATATACATACATGTACATTCACATTATACAACCACATTCATCATCAAGAGTAAGTGGAAGAGAAAGGGAAAAAATTCCTTTGGTGTTACAGGGAGCAGTTTTCACTTTCAGCTGAATACTTCGTGTACATCTGAATTGTATTGTGAAGATGTCCTCTGCGTTTGCTATGTCTTTCTCCGTGGCACAATCCTTACTCCCTAGAACTTCTTCACACTACGTTAGTCAAACAGGATTCAGCACAGGTCAGAGAAAGAAAGCAAACACACAACTCCAGCAGAAGTGGTGCAGAAGAGCTAATACAGCTTCAAAATTCCCATATTACCCAGTTTCAGTAAAAAACAGTACATGAATGCCAGGAAAATGATCTTTTCACTGTGATAGATAAATTCCTGTCTGGATGGTCCTTCGTGTTTATTTGGCTCTTGCTTAAGGTTTTTCAGATTTTAACCAGCACATCTTTGATATGAATACAACATGATAAATCATTATAGACCCTCCCAGAAGGATTTCTCATTTCAATGACACTGTGGATCTAATAGACTTTAGTTTCATTTAACATCAAAGATGTTCTCAATTGAGTAGAAATAGTACAACTAAAAAAATCTTGAAAAATAGGCCCCTTCATTGGAAAAATATGGATAAGTTATACATTACAGTGTCATCTTTCCAGTTTCTATTCATCACCAATAAACTTTAAGCAAGAAGTATATTTGAGGGAAGAAAAAGCAATAACAGCGAGAAAAAGCAGGAGTAATGTCTTGGTTTTTGATGCCCTGATCACCTTCACAGACAAAGCAGGTTCCCTGAAACTCAGCCCATAAAACTGTTTTCTGAGAGACACACAGAGCATTACAAACAAATTGAGAGAGATCCATAGCAGCATCTGACAAAGGAAGCTTTCAAACACAGATAAACACACACATGGGCACAAAACAGGCTTCAAATTTTAGAAGGCTAAATAGTCCAAATGTCACACTCCCATTCCTGTCCGTTGAGAAGTCTGTATGTTATCTGGTAAAATCTACCCTGACAGTTACAATGGCTTTATGAAATGCTCCTATACCTGTTCCTACAGCTCCATTTCTTGGGCAGCCTGCTATCCTGCATTTACCCAGGCAGTTCTAACTCTTCAAATGAAACTGCAGTTCCCAACTCCGCTTCTCAGATAGTTCAGCTCCAATGTTCAGCCAACCTCATTTCCACTGTATTCCAGTTACCCTTATAACCAACATGCACTTTAATAACTAGTTCAACCTTTTCATCTCCAGCTTTTATTTGTAGCTGGTGGCAATCTCTTGCCAAAAATCAATATTCTGAGCCAATCCCTTCACCAAGGAAAATTGTACATGTACTTTTTCTCCAGTGTATAATCATCTCAAAATTTTATCAAAAGATATTTTTCTAAAGTGGTCTATCTCCTCCTACTACTAATGCCACCCTCAAAGTTTTCTTCCCTTATTCATTTTTGTAAGGTTCATATTACCACTACTAAAATCCAGACTTTTCTTGCCCTACTACTGTAATCTGTTTCCACTAAAAAAAAGAAGGGAAAAAGAAGAAAAAGGAATAATGGAAGCCATTCCAAGTAGTATTTTGCAATCTCAGTCCTAGTGGCTCCCTCTTCTATAGAAAACAGTTTGCTCTTTTTTTACTAAAAAAAGCATTTTTAGCTTTTCCTATGCTCTGACATGTCACTGTGGTGCCTCAGTTTACTCATCAGAGAATAATTCTGTGCATCTCTTTTACAAAAGAGACATAGTTAAAACCCAGCTACTGCTCACACTCATATTTTATACTGGCAGTGTTCACCTTTCCACAACTCTGTCTGAAAAGTTTTATAGCATGTAAAAAACAATTAAATATATTTTGCTCTTTTCTATGTTCCGTTTCTTCTAGGCTGAATCTGGGATTTAGATTTGTAAAGGGACTTTTCTTTTATATAGCTAGTTGCAGTCAAGACCAAAAAGTCAAAATTCTGAGCTGATCACCATGGAAATTAAGCCAAATTTCCTCTCTTTCAGTAGCTTTTTAGATTTGAAGAAGCTGGTGCAGTGTTCTCTGCACTAAAAATTACAAATATATTTAAATTGAGATTCCTGAATTTGAAAGATAGCCCTATTGTAAAAAGTTGTATTTACATGCAAGTATTTTATTGAATTTATCAGTACAGTTCATACCAGCTTTGGTGGGAATATGTCAAACATATGATACAGGTTATAATAAAAATTCCTGCAGTCCACAAAGAATATTGTTAGTCTGAAGTAAAGGAAAACAAAACTCCAAAACAAACAAATTCTGCCCCGACATTGCACGTCACTATCAATAGCATCATTGTTTCCATAGCTACAAATGTAGACTGCTTCAAAGGAAAGAAGCAGAGAGACTGAAAATGACAATGCACAATCAAAACAGGAACATACATTTTCAGACGGCACATGTGGGATGGAGGAAGTAACATGGGGGCACAGAATGCTGTGGGGTTTTTTCATTTGACAGTAATGCCAGTGATCTGAGAACATCAAGCTCAGAAAAGTAGCAGTAAACCTCTTGCTGCAGTATCACTTGATGTATTTCTACACCTAGTGGAAGGAAGAGGAGAACACAGAGGACAGAAAATATCAGCAGGAATCATCAAAGCAGGGCAAGTGCTCTTCTCGCCGATCTAGCCACCTGCAGACTCAGACACATTTTTAACCAGTTTCCTTGGAATTTTCAGTGGTTCAGTATAGTTATGAAGACAATCAAATCCTTTATATTGCTCTTATCACAAATGGTGACAAAACATATATGCTACACTTAATAGTAACTATAACCAGCCCAGGAGAGGATATAGCAAAGTGAATTACTCTGCAGAGGGTAAATACAAAACATGAGGGTGGGAGCATACGGCAAAACAAAAGGGATTCCACAGCATCTAGCAATTAGTCTCTCCTTCAGTATTAAGTTCCTGCCCTCTAAATTTAGCTATGCAAAAAGTCTACTTCACTATCAACCAACTACTCCAGAAGTACAACGTCCTCATAACATACTGGGTAGGAAGGTAAATTCCTGTTTTTCCTACAACAGGAATTCCTGAGGTGGACCTTTCTCTGTCAATTTTATAATGATGAGCGTAGGAATAAAACTACGACCAGCAACCAAGACTCACAACAGTGCCACTCTTCTTGTCAACAGAAGAAACAGCATAATCTAGAGGTATACTGTAATTTAACATACAATTTTAAAAATAAATAAATAAATAAATACACCACCCTAGGAAAGAAAGAAAGAAAAAATATTTATCTCTACTACCTTAGAATACCCTTGACATTTCCAATGTAGTAACAAAAAAACCCTGGGATCAGGATGCCTCCATAGGTTGTGATGGCATATTCAAAAATGCACAGCATCAGAGCAATTTTTCCCTTCTCAAAGTGAGTGACAGCACTTAGAAAAATCTATCTAAAATGTCCTTCCTTAGGCTCTGGAAAACAGTTATCAGTGATACCATTGTCTTCCAACAACCGTTTTTAAGGGAGCAGTTGATAGAGGCCACATGAGAACACAGTATTCTCTGGAGACTACACTGGAAGTCATCTCTTGCGCAAGCAGAGGAGAAGAGAATGGTTATTAGAAGATGTTGTCGCTGCCTGGCTATTGCTCCTTTACAGCATTTACTAAGTATCACACTTTGGAGGCATGGCTTCTATCACAGAATCACAGAATATGCTGTGGAAGAGAACCACAAGGATGATCGAGTCCAGCTCCTGGCTAGGCGCAGGACCATCCCCAAGACTCACACCATGTGCCTCAGAGTATCATCCGAATGCCTCTGTCAGGTTTGGTACTGTGACCACTTCTCTGAGGAGCCTGATTCAGTATCCAACCACCCTCTGGGTGAAGAACCTCTTCTAGTATCCAACCTAAACCTCCCCTGACACAACTTCAGGTCATTCCCTTTCATTCTGTCAATGAGGTCTCCTCTCCATCTCCTCTTCTGCAGGCTCAACAGACCAAGTGACCTCAGCTGCTCCTCATCCAGCTTCTCCTCAAGGCCCTTTACCATCTTCGTTACCCTCCTTTGGACACTCTCTAAGAGCTTAATATCTTTCTTATATTCTGGTGCCCAAAAATCCACACAATATTCCAGGTGAAGCCTCACAGTGCAGAGCAGAGCTGGACAATTCCCTCCCTCAACCGGCTGGCGATGCTTTGCCTGATGCCCCCAGGACACAGTTGGTCCTTCTGGCTGCCAGGGCACTGCTGACTCATATTCAACTTGCCATCGACCAGGACCCCCAGGTCCCTTTCCTCAGCACTGCTTTCCAGACCATAATAAACTAAGGAGTTTGAGATTACAAATTCAGGCCTTGCTATACATGAGTACTGGCATATATAACTTTCCACAATTGTCACAGAAACAGAACAAACATCTAATCATCTTTACTAGGCCATTGAAAGCCCCAACTGTTAGTGATTCTAATCAGCTTTGGCAAAAGCTATTTTAACACTTGGGGCAGTGAGGAAGGTAGAGATCAAAGTCTCAGTCGCAAGAATATTACCTTTCAGAGAGGGCTAATCTTATTGCTGCAAAATAAAGCTATCAGTTCTTAAATGAGGCTAGTTCAGAGAGCAATACAGTAACCATTAAACTTACAAATCAGAACTCCTAATCCTTGCAGCACGTTTGACTAAAAAAGCAAGCTAAGCACAGATCAGAAAGATAAACAAAGTTTTAGCAAGACCAGCAGTAGGTCTCAAAGAGAAGTTCCTCATAGACAACCTTTATTCTTTCAATTATTTGTGCAGAGATTAAAAAAAAAAAAGAAAAAAAGGCAGGTCAGGCTCTGAAACTTAGAAAAGCATCACAGTATTGGTTTTCTACTACATCTCAAGTTCCTTCTTTAAGAGCTAGTTTGCAGCAGCTAGTTAATGTTGCCAAAATCTGAGATTTCTTCATGAGCCATTTTTGATGTTAAAATACTGTAGATTCTAGTCTCTTATCTCTTTTAATTGCTGACTGGAATGGACTCTGTTGGAGTGGAAGTGAAAGAAGGGTTTTTACATTTTTCATATTTGCCTCAGGCTACTAGCAGAAAAATTCAGGACTTTTTCTAAGGTGTGTCAGTGCCAATGATGTGTCACATGTCATTACTTTATAATTAGGCTGATAGACAAAAAGAATAATGCAGCTGACATTCTATTAAAATAAAAATTATTCCCCAAGGCATAAAAACACTGACACAAGCATCTTAAAAGGCAGTGTAAAAATGATATAGGGAACTATTTATCTCTGCTGCTGTCTTTTCCATCACAGATTCAAATAAGTAATTCTAAGTTATGTATGTATTGAATATTTAATTATCCTATGCTGATTTTTTTAAAAAAATCATATCTGAAAGCAAAATGTAAGGAAATTCTTCTTTGGCTAGGAATAAAAGCTACTATGAGAATAACAGGCTATCTGCATGCTATATTACTCGAGATTACAATTTGATAATCTGCCTTTCTACAATTCTTCAAATAAGTAACTAATCACAAACCAAATACATTCAAAAAAAAAAAAAGAAAACCAGCCTCTTTTGTCAAGAGTTTGAAATTTATTTAAAATGCAATAATGATTCTATAACAATTCAATGTTAAATACTGAATTTGTAAACACTAGCACTTCATTCTGTATAGAATTTTCTATACAATGCTCCTAACAGAATCAGGATTTAGGCAATGAAGGGCTAACTACTTCATGTAGTTTAGAATACACTTAGTTCAGATTGTGTTAGACAGCTTAGAAGAATTACCAGGTTACAAAATTGTAGTTTATAGCACAGGCAACAGTCTTCACTCAGCATGGCTAAATTTCACCTCTTCATTAACACAAGTACTAAGAGAAGTCCCATCTATTCCTTGCGGGTACACATCACAAAATGCATGCTATTCCCTCTGTTGATGTTGTATAAAGTACTAGAAGAAAACATTTCCACATTTGTGGACTTCAGCAACTTTATTCAAAATATAAGACTACAAATTCAGTTTCAGATTGAAGCCAGTCAATAGCACATTTAGATTTTTTTCTAGCAACTATTAATACTTTTCTAGTTGGCCAAAAAAGAGAGTCCTTCATGAAGCTGTCAGATGTAGTTCTTTGTTCACTCTGTACAATGCTTTCATTCCCAACACAATGACAGACAGAGAAGTATTGTGTTTTCAAATGTATTACAAGGAATCCTGTGATTTAGTTGTTCCTATAAAAGATTTATATTCAGAGATTATATATTCTGAAGTGAAATAATTTTCTCCTAATTATCCTTCTCTTATATTCTAGACCCAAAATTTAGAACACATTTGCTTACAGCAATATCATATTTCCGGAAAGGGCAAGTGACTTTTTTAAAAGTTATCTATTATTTTGTTGCCTGTTCCTTGAATACTGCAAAGGAAGGGCTACTTCGCTTTCTCTCTGTACTCTAACGTAGTGTGCATAATCTTAAATGATCTTTTGATTCACCATGCTACAAAAATAAGTAGACATACAAAACCAAAAAAGGGCATGTAATACTCTAGACGGTCAGCATTTTTCAAAAGTTTAATACTTAGTGCACCACTTGCACTTTAGTGACAACAAGAGATAGCCCTATGCTACACTGGAAGACACCATTTTTTTTACCAATGATTTGCAGAGAACTGATAAGGTGTTTGATGCCTTGATTTGCTGAGCAGACACCTGAAGTGGTATGTCCTATCCCCCCTCCCCATTTTCACATCTTCCCTGCATCACTAGGATTCTCGTCACTTGCCTCAGCAGTTCCATTTCCATCTGGAGGCTGCTCAAAGGCAATGTTAAATTTTGGCATGAGGTCATACTAAATACCATGTGTCCAAGCTTTGTGTCACAGCACATGTCACAGTTCCTTGAAGCAACTCTCTACAGGAGAAGAGAAACAATTTTTCTGTGTTGCCCCTCTGTGTACTAAATAAGCTTAGAAAAGACCTTTTCCTCAGCATGGAAGTAAATGGTAAATGTGGAGAGATTCTGTTTAGAAAGATCAAAAACCAATAATGAGCAATATAAGCTTTGGTATATTGCTTTTAATATATACAGCATAATTTCATGTATAAATTCATGTATACTATTGCATTTTGAAACACACTTATGGTGTTAATGGCAAGGTAATCCTGCATTTTTCTAGATGGGCATTCTTAGACAGGATAACCACGGTTAGGTTCATAAATTCATTCACTTATGTTAAAGGTGCCTAATTTTACAAAACAACAGCTACAACAAACTAACTGAAATCAGCAATATATCTGAAAATAAGAGGAGAAAAAAACCATGCATCAGACTTCAATTCAAGACTGCTTTTTAGTTTCAGGGAAAAGAACACTTACCACAGTTACTGATGATACCTCAGTTCACCTCAAAGACTAAACTGAGTATATACCAGATTCTATTAGAGTTAACTTCTAAAGGGAAAAGTCAATGCCTCTAACAAAGTAAAAGTATTGATTTTTTCCACCTGCTAAAAACAACCACAAACAAGTTAGAAAGCCCTGTGTTCTAAGAATAAACAAGAGTTGCATAATTACTTATTTCAGCTTGCAACAGCAAAATTATTTTTCTCCATTATTATTAGAATTTATTTTGTTATTCTTTTTTGATAAATGCAATTAATGCTTTATTTAAAAAATGAATAAACACATCTCAAAATCGCCAAGATTTACTCTCACTTAAATGAAAGCGCAGTGGCTAAATAAGCCCCACTGCTGGAGTTCAACACCTGAAATTTCTCTATTGATGTTATTAGAATAACTACATTAGAATTCTTCCCAGAGAAAATTTCTAGACTGTATGTGTTTGGGTTTTTTTAAGTTGTGGCAATTGTGGATAAGTGATATCTTTTATCAGTTTTTCCCCTCATATGAAATAAGTTAATGGTTCTGACTTCCCTACATGAGAGAAATATTGTATTGTACAGGTAATATTTAGCTTTAATATATATTAATTAATTTTACAAATAGACTTTGCAAGTGAACACCTGACCTCAAAACATGTTCTAGTCTGGCACATGACCAATCCCATGTATCCTATGTATCAGTGCAGAAAGTGACTAAAATACATCAAGTATTTCAAATTGAAAACCAGCTGTTTCTGAACACCATGCAAAGTTGACACGTGCGTGCATTTCACCATTTCAAACAACAGATGCAGTCATTTCTTTATTCATGAAACTGGAGAGAAACAGCAAAAATAATGGCCTCACTTGCTAAGCAAAAGAGTCCACGACTTTACCTTTCTTAGCTTCTGAAAAACACAAAGGCTTACCTTTCTGTACACCAGCATGTTTGGGGATTCATCAGCCACCCCATTGCTGCTTTGCCCATAATTATTTCCTTGTGCCATGTCCCACAAATTTGATCCGCTTTTGGATGTTGCACTGTAAAAGGTAAAAGTGGTTTCAGTAAGGAATCACCTCAGGTCTCCTTGTTTCCCTGATGATTAATGGACCTGACTTTCTCTTAACATGTTAACAAAATCGGTGTATGCTCTTACTCCAACGGATATTTAAATTGGAGCAAAGCTGCTAATTCACCATTTACTGTCATTACTCTCTTTTGCCTGTAAATAATGGATGTAATACGTTAATCTAATTTAGACGTTAATGAATTGTCATTCCGAATAGCTCCCTGACACACCGCTAACCACCACATCACGCAGACGCTTCCTGACAAAGCGCTCCTTCCTCCCCTTCGCGGGCTCCAACAAGGGAGCTCCGCACCTTAAAGGCCAGTTTTAGGAGGACTGGCTCGGGCCATGACGCATATTCCGCAGCGTCCTCTGTTCACGGCTCGGGCCGTAGCAACTTTTGTAACATTCAAACTCACAAAAAGCAAACCAGACGCTTTGAACTTCTCTGTAATTCACCGTCACATCTGTGCTCATACACATATGCCGGGGCAGGGAAGTGGGTGACGAGGGAAAAGGAAGAAACAAGCCAGAACACCTTTGGGTTGCTTTCACTACTTTGATCGTACTTCATCGAGCAACACCGGCTCCCCGCCAGCCCCATCTCCTCCCCGCCCTCCCTCGGCTCACACGGGAGCTGCACCAGGCAGGAGCTGGGATCATGCCGTAGCTCCGGCTTTGCACGCAGGTGTGAGAATGTGCTCCATCTACAGACCACACCGGCGGTTGCGGAGAGCCCGGAGAGCCGCCGAGCCCCGCTCCAAGCACTCACCTCCACAGCCCTGCCCTGCTGCCCAGACCTCTCTCGTCCGGGCTCCGCTGCC
The DNA here is from genome assembly GCF_003984885.1 of Neopelma chrysocephalum. Taxonomy (NCBI): domain Eukaryota; kingdom Metazoa; phylum Chordata; class Aves; order Passeriformes; family Pipridae; genus Neopelma; species Neopelma chrysocephalum. Next base: position 2,204,386 of record NW_020897691.1, on the reverse strand, counting down.
CCCCGTCCGCTCGCCGGCCCGCGCTGACCCCGCACCGCCGGCCGAGGGTGTGCGGCTCCGGATGGCCAAGGGCCGGGAGCACCGGCTCTCCCGCGGGCAGCCCGGCGCGGAGCCTGGCGCTCCAGCTCCAGCACCCGCAGCTCCAGCACCGCGGACAGCGCCAGCGGCAGCAGCGGTGGAGCCGTCTGGGATGGCCGGCGGGAGCGGGGCCCCGGCCCCCCGGCGGGCGGCGCGGGGCGGGGGGCGCGGAGGGGCGCGGAGCCTGCCCGCTCGTTTACCTCCTGGGCCAAGGTCACTGCGCGGTGGCCGCGGCTCCTGCCTCCTCCTGCTGCTCCTGGCGCGCCCCGCGCGGTGGGTGTCAGCCGGCGGCGGGCGGAGGGACGCGGCGATCGCTCATCACACACACGCACACACACGCACTGCGGGCGGAGGCGCTGCTGCTGCCGCCGCCGCCGCCGAGGCTGCGGCTCTCCTGTGCGCTGCCGGAGCGGCGGCGGCTCAGCTCCCTCCCCGCAATGGAGCGGCCGTCACGTGGGGGACGGGCACGTCAAAGGTGCTGCCGCTGCCGCTGCTCCGCCACACAGCAGCAGCAGCCCTCCTCCTTCTCCTTCTCCTCCTCCTCGGCGCTCTCGGCTCGCTCACCGAAAACAGCGGCCAAGAAACTGCAGCAGCCAGCAGATCTGGCAGCAGCCCCTATAAATGAGATTAGGCAGCACTGGAAGGCTGAGCAGGAAGAGAATGTGGGCTAATGGGATAGGGGAGGGGAGGGGAAGGAAAGGAAGGGAAGGAAAGGAAAGGGGGGAGTTGGTGGGGAAACTGTCGCGTTCTTCATACTCCTTTATCGACAGCAACAGGGAATCAGCCTCTTCCTCTGCGTTATGCTGGACACTTTCTGTATTTTTTTCAGTGAGAATTAGGGAGAGCTTGTGCCCTGTTGGCACTGCAGACCTCTCTGAGCAGTGGCACAGAGAGAGCAGAGAGCGAGTCTGTTCCAGCCAGAGAGGAAGAAGCCCTGAGGACACCTCAAGACACCTTCGGGACTGTTTTGCTATGTCCCAGGCAACTGCCTAATTTGTGAAGGCCTCGTATTGGCCACGACAAAAGAAAAAGATCAGGTCTGTCAGTCTTACTTCCTCATCACATACAGACAAAAATATTTTGCTTTTCCAAAGAGGTTGAAATGCCCAGAACTCGATATCCACAAGAACACAAGATACTTAAGTGGTTAAGCTTTGGGATATTCCCATCTGAAAGTGTCTTTTCTGGAAACAGTAACTCTTACTATAAGAATGATCTTGCAAAAGAAGTCGTCATCAACTGTGCACTCCACCTTGTGGAGTGTGCACTGGTAAATCATGCAATTCAAGAACAGAGGTTTCCATACATACTGAGTCATGTCAACCCTTACTTGCTCTATTTTTCTCACACCTCAGACAGACTCAAACCAGCACTTTTCCTGCTAGAAGTTTGTTATTATCCAATACTGCAACTTTTAACTACTCTTCCAAACTTTGCAGAGGCCTTCAGATACTTTAACAGAGAATGTGATAAATTAGCTAAGGCAACAATAGGGAGTCATAGTGGCCGCAACAAAACGAAGGAGAAAGGAAAAAGCAGACTGGACTTCTTGGAGACATAAAGAAAGGAAGACACAGGTTTGATAATGGTCACAGAACCATTCATCAGAGTAAAGAAAGATGAACTCCAGCACGAACAGGAATGTTTTGTAGAGACAGAAGTAGTAAAAGGTGAAATAACACAACATAGGATAACAACCATCAACTCAGGTCAATGAGATACATTGGCAGAGAAGTGTGTCTCAACTTTGACAGAGATTTAGAATAATTTAGTATGTCAAAAGGAAAAGGCAATATGAAAACAAATGGTGTGAAAAAGAGAAATCTGGAGTTTTAAGGTGGAAGAGAACAAGGGAAAGAATTAAACAGCACAAGTGTAAAGTGAAGAAGTATCAATGTTGAAAACAGTGGGAAGAAAAATTTATGAAACTAAAGAATAAACAGAGAATGGAGGAAAGACCTGTTTCCCATTAAAATTCATTTGACATACAATAGCGTCTTGGAGAGGCTAATGAAGTCTGAATCAAAATATTAATCTTCCAACAGATCCTGTGATTCAGTCCAGTCCACTACTGAGAAATGGGAACCAGCAGTAAAGATCTCAGTCTACAATTTCCCTAGCTTTCACACAGGCATTCCAAAAGAGCAGCACTGCAGTGTTCAGAGCTCACCAATTTGACTATATAAGACTGACAGGTGCACTGGAAGATGAGGGAAATGCCTCCCCAGATCTGCTAAGAACACAAGTGACGCCTTGTGGCTGTACGGCATGAAAACAAACTCAAAAATCTTATTTATCAGACTGGTGTTTAAATTTCTTTTTGAGAGTAAAAATGAGAACTTCACAAAATATAGTTCAAATGTATTTTTAACCTCAAAGAGGGATAGAAGGAAAAACCTTAAAAATATTGATAATTCCTTCCACTTGTTCTACAAGACAACACTTAACATAGTAATTGTGTTAAAGGGCATAAAAACCAAACATTAGCAAGTCTCCAGTAAAATCATATCTTTGTTTTCTTAATCTGAGTCTTTTTTTTCTTTGAAAATATTCAAATTTTATTAACATAAATGCAGTTCTAAAGCAGAGCAATGACGTGGGCTCGCTGAAGTTATTAGGTGTTTTTCCAGTAATGTCAAAAGGAACTATATTCCACATAGTGTTTAATCTCGTCCTCAGAACCAGAGGAATAACTTAGACATATCAGTGATGTGTCTCATAACTACATGGTTGTTACATTGGATAGCTTTGGTGGACCATCAAAATTTTTTTCACTTCACCAGCATGTTCACTGTCAAAACAAAGTAGAAGTTCTAAACCCTAAAGGGGTTAAACAGAAGAGAAGACCATAAATAACCCAAAAGAATTTCATTTTTGGCACTATTTTGTGGTGAAAGAGACCCTAAGCTGGACTACTTCCATAAATGCAAGTAGAAAGAAAATAATATGTAATGGGATAATCTCATTCTATTGTAGTTGGATGTGTTTGTTCAATAGCCTATAAAAGGCTTTAATTCATAAATTACTTACACATCTTTCCTATGTTGAAAGTCATCACTTATCTCATAGGCAACCAGCATTAGCCTCCCCAGAAAGCATGGTCTGCCAGAAGAGGAATGGCCTTTTCAAAATGCAAGGCAAAACTACTCATTAATAAAACAAAGATGATGGGGAAAGGCTGCCAAGGGGCAGCTTTATCTAACAAGGCAATAAAGTACTCATGATTGAGCAAGGTGGTGACTACATTTTCTGTGTTTAGTTTGAATTGTCAATACAACTCAAGTATTCCAATAACATCACATGCACATGGCACTTTTAAGTAAGAACATTATGTCAGGATGTATACAACAATCTATCTGGACATGATCAGAAATTTTGCTTTCTGTCCTGCTGACCAGTACTGTAGCATTATGTCAGTATGCTGCCTATATCTATCAATTTATCTTGTCTTATGCCTAGACTGAATGTTCCTTGGAGTAAAGACATGCTGTGCAAGCTCTTAGCACAGCATGATCTTGTTCCATGACCAAGTCTTTAAAACATTACAGCATTATAAACAGTCACATTCATATTTACTAAAATAACACAAGCATTCTATTTAACTAGGCTCTAAACACTGAAAAGACTTAATATAAAGTCTTTTATACTTAAAGTATAAAACCCACTCTTTTTTTCCACTAGCCTGGTTAAGCACAGAGACTGTCTACTTTATTTGAACTCATATATTTGTGACCCTACAGAACTACAAGTGTTTCACTGCCAAGCTCTGAGCAGGTAGCTAGTGATTCCAGGCCCAATCCTTGGCCTCTTTGATGGGATCTGAATACCTGCTCCTTCAGGAGTGATTGGCAATCAATCTATTTAATGTAGGTTTTCAAATGTCATTCCCATGACTACAGGTTACAGTATGTATTTTCTAGAACTGAACCTAGGACTGACTTACACAATTCACCACTTCCTTCATGGCCCTTTTTTTAAGCTCTAAGCATTTGGTTTGTCACCAATCTTCCAACCCTATTGGAATTTTAAATTTCTTTGTCTATTTATGCTGCTGAAGTACCAAGCTTTTGTTGCTTTGGTACTCTGTTGGTTAGGGAAAGAAGGAGGTCACTAAAAAGCAATCTGGATTTAACAAGAAAAATTATTATTTGATAGAAAAAGAAATGAGTCGTGGACAGACAATTTCACAGGAATAGAAAATTATTAGAAATAAGGAAAGCCCACATTTCCATAATCTTTTTTTTAAAGTATGAAATATAGGTATATATGCACACCCCCACAGAGAACACAGTACAATTTGCATATATTTAAAACCTTCATGCAAATATTTCATACCCTACTGAAAATGTCGATTATTACTGGAATAGAAAATCCACAGCTACATAGAATTTGATACCAATATGGTGGTCCACCAAAGCTATCCAGGGAAATCCAACAGCTTCTGCAGGCAAAGCAGAACAGTCTGAAGCACTTGCACTGCAGTCCTGACAATTTAGCCAGTTCTAACTTTACCCAAAAGAGGGCAGACTTTCTCAGGCAAAGAGAAAGGTTATGGTAGCTAGCTGACATGCAACTAGGATTTTTTTTCCCACAGAAAGAGCTACCACAACCGGTTATATACCCTCATTTCCTCATAAAGTGAGAGTGTTTACAGAAATGAAACATATCATATACACAGCATTCCTTTAAAATTGCCTGGAAGAACCATGATTAATTAGTCCCAATCTTATAATAAATTTCCAACTGAAGAAATCAATCAAGTATGTAAGGATAGAACTAATCTCTAGAGGGAAAAAAAAAAAAGATGGGGTTTAGAGGCAAATTTGCATGTCATCATACCAACATCCTTGACTCAAGCATGGTTCTCAATCCTGGTCTTCCAGCTTCCAGGGGAGGTTTTTCCATTTTGTGTAAAAATATTATTATTTACCCTGAGTTTGCCAAATGGGACACTGTCTCTGCTTCAGATAAAATAATTAAAGTAACAGTGTATTGCTCTCAGCATCTCTTATCACTTGGTATTAATGACACTCTCCTCAGAGGCAAAGATGAGCTATTTATAGGTTAGTATCTACGTCTTCAGATGCCATGTACTTCACATAGGAGTGTCCAGTTACTGAGAACTTAATATAAAATAGGGAAGGAAAACACAGTGATGTGGTTTTGTAAATTTAGCTACAATCCTTTTAGCCCAAGATATTAGCTTAATTCAACCTGACGGTAGTTTCAGATTTAAAAAAAAAATATCCATTGTATTTTTTTTGTGACTAAACCAACACACCAAATTACAGGCTCTTCCCCTTCATTCCTCAAGAAAATCTCTCAGGCGGGCCTGATTCATAGGACAGCCTTTGTTCAGATCAAAATAGAATAATCCACTTATTAAGGATTAGTTAGGAAGAAGACATTGATTTAGAATCCTTTGACGTGAAAGGACTAGAGAAAGAAAAACTCAAAAGCCCTATAAAGGGAGGGGGAAAAGAGCATCATGTATGAGAATGCCATGGTTACAGACCAGAACAGATTAATTGCCAAAAGACATCATAACAAAATTAACAGGAGACACCGAAAACTAGCTGGAGGAATAATTTGTGTGGCAAAGAATTGAGCTGATAAATAAAAATCATGCAGCAGAAGAAAACGAGGAAAAAAAAATGGCACCCAAGAGAAAAAGAAGAGGATCAGAAGAGATGAAAAAAAAAATGAGAATGAGGCATAGGACTTGATCACAGTTGAAAGGGGGTGGTTCTTGCAAGTTGTTGAAATGTTTTTTGGGGAAGATGTGTTTAAGTTGTTTATAAGGAGAAATTAAGGAGCAACTGAGAAATTCTGAAAAGTAAAAATTAGTGTATCTGATTTCATCCCATTTACACAGCGACAGAATTTCTAGAAGCTTCTGGCAAATAGGTAAATGCCAGAAATACAGAATACAGGCTAACTTTTGTAGGATTTTGTCAGATGTTTTATTAAGAAACAATTTTTCTTCAACGTGCCGTTTTGACTGCAAGCTAAGATACTACAAAAATAATAAAAACTGTGGCAGACATCAAGTCAGGAAATAGCTTCAAACTTAGCACCATGCCATCATAGGTAGCCTGCAAGTGCCAAACTTGCCTATGCAAGCTACTACTGAAATTGCCTGCTTTGCTCATTCCCGCCAGCAATCAGAGTGGATGTGACTTAATCTCATTAATTCACTGAGCTGAATGCACTGAAGAAAAAGAGAGCTCAGCAGTTTAACCAGCTTCGTTCATCATTTTTCTTTCCTCCCCCCACTTTTCATTTTGAAGTTCCTTCTATCATTCACAAATTCCCTGCCTCACGTCCACAGACAATCTAATAAAACAGCTTTTTTCCCCTAAGGTTGCTTTGTTTTTCTGAAGGTTTAAATCAGCCAAAATCAATTTGCTGATTGCGTATCACAAACTGAACCAATCTACATCCATTTATATCCAAGAACAAACAATAAATATAGTCATTGCCTCACAGGAAATAAATGGAGTTTTCATTCTTTTAAACTCTGCATAGCATTCAGGTTGAAAGGAGAGCTTGCTTTTTTAAATTAAATTCTCAAGAAACCCAAAGGAGTGAAAGTTACAAAAAGCAAATAAGCAGGCATCTATGTTGGTTAAAAAAAAAAAAAAAAGTAATAGAACCACAAAATAGGGAAGTGGGTTTATTGGGTTCTTTTCAAACCACAGTATAAACTCAAGTCCGTCCCAGAACACATCCCTTATCACAAAGGCTTTTTTTGTTACTTCAGTCTACAAGATTATTATCAGATATTCAACTTCTATACAATATCTCCAATATTAAAGGAAACTTCCTTTAACCTTCAAACTGCAGATGTATAGTTCAAAACAGCTGGACGAGAAAACATCCAGCACCAAACTCTTGGCAGTATTCTCTCTAAAATCATAGCAACAAGTTAAGAAAGAGATTGAAAAACAATAAATCTAAAGTAGATTTAGTGTTCAAAGTCAGAACAGTTTAGACAGTCAAGAGAAATCCTACAAGAGCTCTGATATCATAAAATTTGCCTCAGCTTTCAATATTTGAGAGTCAGGGAGTAAAAAATGCATCTTTACTTAAATTATACTACAACATCAAGCCACTCTGCAAGCAGGGAAAACTAAGTAACCTGGACTTAGAGCTCGTAACCTCAAATAGCCAGGCAGTGAGGTAAAACAATAAGAAAGAAATTAAAAGATGCAAGACATCCAGGAAAAAAAAAATCTAATTTTGTGTTCTCTCTGTCCAAACTGCCTGTTTTTTGTTACTGTGCACAATATCTTTCTCTCGTTAATGTAAAAACTGCTAAACACAACAATATATGTGTTTGGCTTTGTCACTAGTTTCTACTTAAAGTACAAGAAGCAGACAGTGAAGCCTGATGATTTATCTGACAGATAAAATGCTTAGCATGAAAGAAATGTTTTCCCCCTAACATACTAATGGTTTAAACTTTATTTTTTGCAAGAGAATGGAGACAGGAGCAGGAAAATAAACTGATGCTAAAAAAAGGCAGAGCTTTGCTGTGCCAGATTGGGAACTAAAATTTTATGCAAGGGTATCAGGTATCCAGCATGAGATTTGCACAATATAAAGGTTTGTCTTATATGGGAGGACAGAAAGATATCTAGCCATGGGCCTTTAGATAACAGAAGAGAGAGAGAGAGGGGGGCAAATGAATAAAGAGGTCATAATGATGAAGGCAGGAAGGTAGCATGAATGCATCCAGACTGAAAATTGTTCTAGAGTGGGGAAGGACAATACTACTTGCTTAATAAGGAAGCAGATTGAAATCAGATTTCACTATCTCAGTGACTCTGCCAAATGAAACTTGTGCAGCTTCCAACAGTAAAGTAAGAGATGGACTAAGACAAGATGGAGGGAGCAAGGAGGATAATTCAGAAACCAAGGACTGATCCCACTTTCTCTGCAAATTGGTTAGATTTTCAGGCTAAAATTAATGAAACAAAATTTAAACTAAATCCAAGAATATACAAAATAAAAAAATCTGAGTGCTATAGAAAAGAAGAATGCACCTGGCTTTTCATCTCAACAAAGAAAGAAGAATGAAGGAAAGGTTCAGGGAGTGAAAGGAAATAAAAATACTTGGAGATTGGACAAAGAAAAACAAAGAGCATTATAGGTACAGAGCAAAAAGAATCCACTGTTCCTGGGCAAGGACAACCAGCCTTTAAATTCAATTGATAACATCTACTTCCTGACTATCAATAAGAAGGGAAAAAGTTCTGAGCAACTTTCAGATGGGGAGAGCATGGCTTTGTAGCTAGGAATAAGTTTAGCTAGAAAGGAACAAAGATGGTTGCAAAATATAAAAAGCTAATTTACTAGTCTAAGCCACAAGAGTTTTCAAGGGGTTCTCTAAAGGCAGAAAAAGCCACAATAGGGACTGCAAAAACCTAAGTAAATGGCTTTCATGTGTCAGAGGGAACTGAAATTTACAGTCACGAGCTCAAAGAGATGTTCATAGTTCTTTCACACTCCCTCTCTTATGCAGCATCTTCTCATCTGATAGTGCACAGAATGCTAATGTAAATGTTATCTAACCTGTGTGTTTGACCTCATTGGTACTATTTTTTCTACATTCACCAGTGTGGCTATGTAATATATGCAACAGATAATTTTATGTCATTATAAGGCAGTTATATCTACCACACATTCATCACAGAAAGTGATTTCATATTTGACAGTGGAAGAATAAACAGAAGCGAAATCTGGCTTCAGTGCAGTTCACCTTAGACTGAGCAAAAAGCAGCAATCAAGACAATTCCTTGGGCTTACAGCAGCTGTTCAGGGGTGACCAATGGTTAGGTCCACAGATTCAGCCATGTTTCCTTCGTGTTTCCTTTTTGAGTTGTTTGAAGATTATTTCTATGGCCATATTATCATTTCAGTTCTCATCATTGGAAATATTTTTCACTCTCCTAAAACATCAAAATTTGCAAACACGTAAGAGAAAGGACCTTGAAATATGAAACCAACCCTGCAATCTATACTGATAATATCTTGCAAGGCAACAATGACTTTCACAACAGGCTTCACCAGACATGAGACTCACTTCAAGGAAGCAAACTGCAGATACAGAATTGTAGGCACACACCCCAGCCTAACCACTTTTTTAGCCAACTAAATATCACTTTAGTTTGGTGAAGCATGTTCCAGTATATTTTTGCTAATGTTATAAATGCTATAACACTGCTTTGCCAGTCACAACAGTGCTTTCAATTATCCTTCCCAGCCTCATCCCTGAGGCACACACAATATCCCAATAATTCGCAGGCATCTGTGACAATGGAAAGCCAGCATTTGTTAGTTAGAGCAGAAAGAGGATAAAGTCATGAGCTTGAACTGATGATGGGCAATTTACATTAACATGAAAACATTTCAGTTCTGAATATTACCAGGTAAAAATGGCATCATCACAGGATATAAGTGCTGCATCCAATTTCACCCTCTTCAGTCTGGCCTCTCTCCATTTCACTACCCAGCACTAGGGCAATGCTACCTGGATAACCTCTCCATGCCAGCAATTCAGAGGGAAATAAACAGAACAGAAGGCACACTTCTTTCTCTTCATACACAGTGCTGATTCCTGCTTCCTGCAGTCTGCAGAAAAGCAAGGAATTGCTACTCAGTAGGGCATTCTGTGGACACAGAGAGGAAAGTGCTTTAAGGCAATGATTTCACATCTAAGCAGCCAAACTTACGCTGCAGTATTCATTCTGGGACAAAAGTCCTCATAGAGTAAGTCCTACAACTATGGAGAAATGAGATACTTTACTCAGCTTTTGCTGCAGACTGTAACAGAGGTGCTGCTTCACAGGCCATTCTTTCCTTCTCAAGCCACCACTGTCCTCCATTCTAAAAGTGGAAATGCTGTCATAATATTTACTGATCTCAAATATTCATAGCTTGATCCATCAGCACGAGGAGGTGAGGAGTTTTGCTATTTCAACATACTAACTTTCCTGCAATATTCCAAGATCTTTCTTCGGCCAGCTCTCTTGCTAAAAAAGACATTATTAATTTATTTTCATAGTGGAAGCCAAGTAGCTCTAAAACACGTTTAAAGCAGCCTTACAGAAACCATCTCCAGGGAAAAAAAAAAAAAAGGACCATAATTAAGAGGCAAGAAATCAGGTATGACCTTCAAAAGTTCCAATAGGCCATTTAAAAGGTTATGTCTCTTCCTTTAAAAATAAATAATCATTTAAACTAAGGCAACACTGATGTCTGAGCCCAGTAAAGCACCCCTACCAACAAAGAAACGTAAGCATATGATAAAGTCCAACCAGCTTCACTTAACATTAATAAACTATTTTTGCAGATTGTCTTGGAACAGTATCCGAAACATTACAATTAAACATGTGAAGCAGCAAAAAGGGAATGGGAAAAGGAGCTTTCTAGGGCACCAAAAGTGGAACACAATGTATGATTCATTTTTTTCAGATCTTTACCTTATTAAGAATGTGTTTAATTAAAAGAAACATATTTGCATTACTCTCATACAGGTTAATGTTGCTGAGGTCACCAAATGCTTTGTGATTTGTAATTATTATCAGTTTTAACTGTACTGTTTTAGTATATTACCTCTGAAAATTCCATTAGATGACTTGAAAAAAAAAATCAAGCATCTTCACCATTCACTTGTTAGCAAACATTATTTACTCCCTCCAACTTAAGGTATCAATTTACATAGTTCTTATTACCTATACCAGTGGGATGTAATACAAGAGTTTGGGCTGAGGGTCTTGTTTGCCTGTGTTTTGTTCTAAACAAAGAATTTCACTTTCTGCAATTGCCAGAGGCTATGGCAAAAACATCTCTTTCAAGAAGGCAAAATGGGAATTCATTCTTTTCTATTTGCTCTGCCTTACAACAACTAAAGTTATATCCAGGACAAGCAGATAAACTATAGAATCTTCCCAACTGATTTCTCAAAGACATGGGGAAAAGACTGAAAATAGTCATGATTATCAGAGAAACACCTCCATTACAGACCCTTGGAGGGCTCTAACTCCTAATTATGATGCTGGCAGCATGAGTCAGTTCTGGGTTGCTGAGAAACAACCTTCTTCCTTTCCTGTGTTGTTTCCCTCGTTAGGAACACACTGGCTTCACAAAGCAAGTGCTAACTGACCTGGAAAACTCACTTCTTGTGTAGGGAATTCAAAGTCCGACTTGCTCACTGGGGCCGAATTTCACTCTTCAGCTACACAGTGTGCTGGTGCTGAAACAGCAACAATCCTCTTTCCTTCCTCTGTGCAGTTTCCTTTATCTCAATCCTGCTCTTTTTATTTTTTAAATACTTTCCATATTGGCATAGTGACTTTGCAGGTCACCAAGGCACGCAGGAGCTCAGGAGCACTCAGACTATCTGCACGGGGCTCCAAGCAAGGCATACCTTCCCAAAGTGCAGAAAAATTCAAAAGCCTTTCCAAGGACAGCCACAGCTTCCTGACTTGAAAAGCAGGACCCCGACAAGGGAGGACAGGCCTGGTCATTCCACAGTTTTCAAAATCCCATTTCATGGCAAATACCTTAGAAACCACAGATCCCCAAGGTACACTAAGGAAAGGGCCTTTGGTCTCCTGACCCTGAGGAATCCCACCTTAGGCTTTTGTGAAACCTCATCCCAGTGGCATCCTAAGAAGCCAGGCAGCTTGTTTCTGACACATAACACAACAGAGACATTTAATACAAATACAAAGACAACTATGGGAGAGAAGAGTATAATAAACCCAGGTGACACACAGGAGCAGACGTGGTATGTGACTTGATGAATAGCACTAAGACAGCCTCTCTGGCATAGGGAGAAAAATAAGACTGAGAAATGTGCAGGTATGAAGCAAGCAGAAGAACAATTGGAGACAGAGTTAGGATCATGAAATTAAAGGAGAGAGACAACAGTACAAAACCTTTCTGGCCTGTAGTAAATCAAGTACAGTTAGATCAAAAACAGAATAAAAGGATTTTATGGTCAAAGAGGGAGGTGCGAACACAGTAAGAGAAAGAAAACACAGTTTTACCATGTGGAAAGGCATTTCTCTCTGAAGACATTCATCTTTCAAAAAAGCTAAGTGTGGTACACTGGAGTATGTTTTGCATGATAGAAAGAAACTAGAAAGAATGGCTTGTAAAAATCCCAAAATACAGGAAAACATGAGCAAGTTCAAACAGAAGATGCATTATTTCAGAAGACAAAAGTTGTGCTTGCTTTGTATTTTGAGATATGTAGCATATAAGGCAAGGGCTTTCATACATTCCACAAATTATGCAGACCTGGGTTTTTTTTTAGGCTGAATGGTTTTTTTAGGGAAAATGCTGTTTCTACAGGAAAATAATATTTGATTTTCAAAAATCAGTGTTCAGTGCAAACCCTATTTGTGAGCACAGTTTCAGTAAGAGGAGAGTGTTTACGAAAAGGATGATTGATATTTTAATCTAACAAGTCTCTTCATCATTTAATTCCAGACTTTAAATAAGATTGAAAAGTAGATCCTGATGCTCTGACTAAATTCAAGAACAGGTAATTAGTCTACTTTGTGGGAAAAACCTGAATGCTAAGGAATAAGTTATTTTCTGGTACTTCTAAACACTAATCAGCACTCGAATATCAGTGCTAAGTGAAGGTGGTTTTATACATACAGCTGCTTTTCAAGTTGTTTCAGCAACTTCAGGCAAAATTTCCACTGAATTCATTGAGGTTTCTGAGTTCAAAAGCTACAGACAATGCTCCTTTCTCTATTTGCAGACCATTCAGCTTTCTTTTATAAAATGAAATTAAAATTTCAGATTTTTTTTAAAAAAATACAGACATTATTATTCTTGGAGAACTCAAACATTAATCACATTTGTTTTCTACAGCATTTCGATACTGCTACAGACTCAAGGTATCAGCCATCTCCTCCAAGATGCTCCTGCTGAGATTTCAACTGCTGAAAATAACTCCAATTTTTTTCATACTCAGATCCTTGAAGAGCTCAGTCCTATCACCAAGTCCTTGTCTTACTGGGCTGTAGAACTGCATTTCTATGGGAAATGAAAGAGGCTACTCTCTATTCACTTACTGTTGGGAAGTGTGGCACAACAGTTTGCACCCATATGGCTAATTTGTCCTCCCTCAAAACAAGGGGAGCTTTTTCCGTACTGCCTACTGGAAACAGTTGCTAGCCCATCCTATTAATCACATGGCATTGTCAGAAAAAGAAGAGATTGCCTCAGGTGAAAATCGTGCCTGGAAATTCACTGAATATGGAATCACTGGGCAGTGCTAAAACACAATCCCCATCCCTGCTAAGTTTCCTAACAGAGGCATAGTCTTTAGGCCCCAAGTGGTTATTTCTCCCTCACCCATCCCTATTTGAGTTAGTGCACAAGGAGAAATACTATGGCATCAAATGGATTGTCTGAACAACTGGATTGTGGAGCTGTAATCAAGGTCTTTTTAAAAAGACTGCACTCTCATATCTTGTGACGGTGAAGTGCAAAAGTAACAAGGTTTAAGACAAGCTTCTTTTTTCATTACAGTTACTGTGAATATTATGCTTAGAATTATTTTCAGACTATCGTGTCAAAGATGCACTAAAGATATGCGACTCCTTCCCACTCCTTTAAAAAAAGATGCAAGGGGAGAAAGAAGCTGAACTACCACAGTTTATGAGAATAACATATCTAATACTGAAAAAAATCACAAAGGCAAGAGATATACACTTAAAATAACCTTTTCAGTTTAGTACAGATACACTTTTTCATTTCCAAATTTAAGCAGGTATCCCACCTACAGATTTTATGACAAGTGTTGCCATGTTGAGAAGTCCTTGGCTCTCTAGAAATGTATGTGCTCAGCATCTCGTAAAAATAGTTCTTGGTTGTTCTTGCTGAAAGAATTATTTGTTTCAGACTATAATTTCTTCTTTCCATGAATCCAGACTCAGTTCTGTTTCAGTTAAATTTTAATGTGTGAGAAAATCTCCTGACTTCTACAGCATGATATAATTCTGCTGACAAGATTCACTTGCCAAGGTAAAATATGCAATGGTGAGGGAATGAATAAGCGAGCATACAAAAGGCTGGTAATACCATCTAATCATCTATTAAAGCTGTCCTACACTTCTCTTAAAATGTTGAAATTGCTTTGAAATCTACCAAAAACTGTTGGGCTAAATTTACTCCCACAAAAGGTGTTGGTCCTAGCCTGAACTTTCCTGAAGACTTCACCAAAACAGTAAGGACTGCAGTGATCAGGCATTTTTCTGCACTTTCTGTTTTGAACTGTTATGAGCCAAGCTGGAGGTTTAGAGGTCCTATATTTTGAATCACTACCTTTTAGGGAGAAGGAAATTCTGTATTTCATATGAAGGTTCCACAAGAAATGGAGAGGAACAGATTTGGGTGAAGAGCAAAGAAGGTTTTACCCCCTGGAAAGGCCAACTAAAAAACTCAAGGGGAAAGTGATTTGAGAACTCTCTGGTCCTAACAAAAGGACATGAACTGAAAATCCAAGGCAGTAGGCACTGGAACGGGGAAATAATCTAGAAGGAATGTGAGAGCTGGTGTGTAGGCAGAGACACAGATTGTACATGGAACTGAAGGAGGACAGATAACTGTTTTACACTGCTGAGTAATCCTGGAATCACTTGTCCACAGAGGTACCTTTCTCGGCTGTACAATCGAGGCGTATGGATAAAATGTGACAAGTCTAAGAACAAGTAAGATAGAAGGGTGACTTTCTACATGCTTGGACTGCCCAGATTAAGAAGCAAAGTATTCAACCTGTTGCAGGCTCCTACAAGCTCTTCTAGGGTACTCTGGTGAAAGATATTATCTCATGTTCCCCAGAAAGCTCTCAGCTCACAAGCAGAAGAGGATAAGAGAGAAAAAAAAAGAAAAAAGTAATTTAAGAAAATAAACAGAACCATTTACCTGAAGAAGAAATACTTTCTTCCTGGAAACAAAAGGCAAAGTCTAAAGGCTGTCTTCTCTCTTTGAACAGGAAGAGTTGCTTTATTATATAACACACATCACTGAAATAAAAATTAAAGACTCACAAAAGTCTTAGAGTTACTTATATGGACAATCAATTCAGATTAGATAGAGACTTTGCTGTGATCTAATACCAAACAATTTATTGGTTAGAGATTCCTTATATCTCTTCTATATATACATTCAGAATTGGACAAATGGGGGAAAAAAAGCGAATTGGGACTACTGTGGAAAAAGTGTGCAGTTTTATGTGTGGATTAGCAGTCTGAAATAGAATAACACAAACTTTATTATTATGCAAACCAACACTTTTTCCTCTCAAGTACAACCTCTAAATATAGGGCCTTCAGCGAGTAAAAATTTGTAAAGGAACCTAGTAGTACACTAACCTTGTGTTAATATCTATTTTCACCCCTCTGAAACCTTCATTTTTACTTATTAAAAGGAATAAATTTAGCTCCTATCATCTTGTATTTTCACATGTAAGATTCACTGTACAGAATATATTAAAGACACAAAGTAACAAAGTATTTCTCTTGTCTACCTTTTTCTCTCAGTCATATTTTGGTGGACTCATCTGCTCTAGTTCTCTAAAGGTATCTAGTTCTTTCCATTAATTACAGAGGGAAGCTAGACAGCTAGCTTAGGCTAGACATCAAACTTTTAGACACGAAGACTCCGTAACATAATCCTAGGTCTCTTTCATTCAGTTTTATACTGCCCAAGTGTTTCTAAGCCCTTCCTAAAGCAATAACATACCAAAAGTCACTCAGTTCTCAAATATTCCTAAGGTCAGCTGGTACAGCTCTGCACTTTTGACTTACCTACCACTACAGACCATCTACACACCCAAAAAACTTTATATCCTGCATTACCTTGTTCCAAGAAGAAAATAGGAACATTATTGAGGTGAATTGAATTTTGTGTTAATGAACCAAAATCTGATTTTACTGTTTCTTCACTTACACATATTTAAACTTTTAAACGTAGGTTGAAAGAATGAAGGCTTAAGTTTACATGGGAACAGAGTTAAATAGTTTATGAAATTCAATACTTCATAAAAATCTATGTTACAAATTAACCTCTAAAAGCTAGTAAATCAAGCCTGTAAGACATTAGAGTTGACCCTTCCCCCAACACATACCCCTCTCTATTGCTATTAATCTTTAACTCAGTACACCTCTGAAAAGATTCATCTACACCCTTGAGGAAGCTGGACACAATCTACAATGACATTCAAATCAAACTGACTCTCACGTGGAATTGTTAACATTAAGCCAAAGACTTCTAACTTTACTGGTTTTTTAATCTTCCCTTCAGTTATTTTCTTTGAAACAATTCAAACTAGCAACTGTCTGCCAAGTTTAATTGGATTTCCTTCAATTTTATATGCCTCTGCATTTAAGCAAAAAAGTACTATGGAAAAAATGAGTAATTCATGTTGTAATCGTTCGTTGGACTTTCAGAGAATTACAGAAGCAGCATCACCACATATGCTTATATGTAATCAAAGATAAATTATGACATACCTGGAGTAGGTTGAAAAAATGCAATGAGAACTCACTGGGGAGATTGATAATCAAGATTTTGCCTTGAATTGTTGCTCACATTTGTCTCCTATTCACCCTTTTTCCCTTCCCCCACATAGAAGAACATATTTACCTTTAGAAAACAAAGAACACTTCAGAGCAGCATTATTGGCTGTACTTTTGTCGTACAATAAGAGCATGCTCCACTGTATAAGTAAATATTATCTCAAAGTAAACATCTCACACAAATGTACTGACTGTATTTCACTTCTGTTTTATGAACCTGCATCATGTTCCAAGCATGGAGGCCCATTTGCTGTCTTCTTCAAGGATTACGGTGCAATCAGGGCCAGAATTAGCACTTACCACTCCTAACCTGCCACTAGCCTTTCTTGTATACAAAAAATCAAAAGTGGACAAGAATGCTACAGGGAGCAAATCTATCACATGAACATCCCACTTTAACATGTTTGGCTTAGTTTGCGTTAAAAAAATACCATATTTCAAGAAACAGAAGTTATTTCAGTTCTGAACTTAATTTCCAGTTTTTTTAGGAAATGGCTTATTCTGTCACCTTATCCACTGCTTTTTAATAACCCCAAAAGCAGCATCCTGAAGACCAAGTGACAACACACACACCGATCTGTTCCTGAGGTTCTTATAGATGCTACTGCAAGCATATTCCCATTTCCATACATAGTGTGATGTTTTTTCTTAAATAACCTTAAGAATCCATATGGTGTCTGATCCTCTTGGTACCACTACCACTAGCATGAAACATACACCTGCAAAATACTTGACTTCACCAGCACCACCACCTGCAGGAATCTCTTCCTAGCAGCTCTCTATTCTACCCACCTCTCTCATCAGAACAGTGGTATCTACAGCAAGAACAGATGTCCCAGGCCTACAAAAGGCAGGAAGGGAATGAATGTGTATAATTACAGTTAGACTCGATCTTAAGTGTCTTTTCCAACCTAAATGATTCTATGATTACTATACACCATCCCTACGATGTTGACTATGACTGTTCTAAGCAAGGTTGAAGAAGAGTGCTGGAAGCACTCAAGGTTCCCCCTAACCCACTGGTACCATGCTTACCAGACTGATGGCAGCACCTGAAATTTTTTAAACATCTCCACAGAAAATAAAACCTTGGTGACAGAATTTTATTCAACCCATGGAGAATGCTGCAAAGATTACAACATGAATATATGGTTTCTGTTATAAAGAATATCCAAGAAAACCTGCTTTGCTTTCCCTTCCCCCCAAATAGAGTGGGAAAAAAGTTATTTTATTTTTAAATAGATCTCTAAAATTGAAGTCTCATGGCAAGAGACTCTAAAGATCCACAAATAAAACTGCTAATTTTGATCACTCTGGTAATACAAATTGTTTACAGCATTTTTTTATCAGTGTTCATTTGTAAGTTGTTAGGGTTGAAGAAATAGGACAGAGAATGTGTTAATATTTGTCTAAAAAATAAAACAAATAACCTAGGTTAGAATTATCTATTAGAACTTTCACTAGTTTTTGTGAAAACTTTCTTAGTTTTCTTTTTAAAACCATTCACACAGAAATGTGTGATGTCCCTGTGATTACTATGATCACATGAAAAGCCACAGCCATGACAAGTCTGTGACGTGTAAGGAAAATCAGATGCAATATTTTAGACTTAGGCTTAAAGATCAGTTCTTATCATGAATCATATAAGTTTTTAAGAATTCTCCAAGGAGTCAGGTAGATAGGGTCATTTATTTCAACTGGGAAATACACACAAAGTTTTGCATTCATAGGACATCAAAGGATACAGGGAGCTCAAGTCTCAACTTGGTATCTCTTTCTACTTGAGATACTCAATACTCTTATTTCACTGAGGATTGAAATTCAGAGAAACATCAAAAGGGACACCAAATAAATGAATATTTCTGGTGTTGATTGTGCTAAGGGAAGAGCGTAGCAATATCACCTAGGCAAATTCTGCTCAATTTTTTCCTGCACAATCCTAACAGTAGCCTGGCTCTCCGAAAGGAAAATTGTCTTTCTACATCTATTCAACAAACACAACACAAAACAAAAAGTTCTTGATTTTTCTAGTAATTTTCTATAAAGAACTGTTTGTTGCATCTTAAAAAGAACACTAATAATTTTAATAGGAATTAAAATCTGACAGAGCAGTCCTTCTGAAAAAGCTCACAGGTTCACTGACACAGAAATTTTACTTTCCTACTGCCTCTGGATTGTGGTAGCTAAAAATTACTACAGCATGATTTTTACTGGAAGTAGAAAATTTATTTTTTTTTCTAATTCTCAGGAATTATACAGTTACACCAGAAAGCACTTAAATAGTAAGATTCATTGCAAGTAATTTATGCATTCTGTAGAAGCATGAAATATAGTTCAACACAATGTTAATTTTGCATAATTATAATCTTGGTTGTTCAAGGAACTCTGACAATTTCTATCATCCTTAAATAGCATAGCTCCTTGGTAAGTATCAAGTCCTGACTGATCTGTTCTTTTTACGGAAACAATTACCTTACAATTTGTACAAATACACAATAATATAAATAAGGAAAACCTACTGTATTTCAATCTAACATACACCTTACCTAGGGGACATAATTGTGCTTTATTTTTTGGCACAATGAACTCTTTGAAAGATTCATCAAATAAATATGAGATAGAGCTGTCCTCTTTCTCTCAAAAGGCAGCCTTTCCTAATCTTGTTCTATACAAAATCAAAGCAGGATCTTCTCTGACACAGGATAATCATTGGTTGAATCTCTACTTACATATATGCAAAGTTTATGTCAGCAGACTCAAATTCTGGCAACAACCTGTCAAACTCAACAATGTGGCAGTCAGCAAGGACAAATATTGAAATTCAACAGCAACCAGAATGAAGAAAGATAAACAATACTGAAACTAGTGACACGTCTGTTGCCAGTTACATTGCAAATATAGAACACTATGTATGAATTGTCCCAAGTCTGAAAACGTGAGTGAGTCCTCTACTTTGGGTTTACCTTCCTGTGATAGATTTACCATTGGAACCATGAGTGCTCATACCAACGGGGTCTGACTCCAACTTCTGACGCACGTGCAGCAGACCTGCAGAGCACAGGGGGCCAGACAGCATTTCTAAGCGTATGTGTGAAAGAAAGCTTACTCCAACGTACCAAATGGGGGAAGAGTGGCAAACAGATTGATGGCACAGCTGTCACTTTGAATAAGCAGTGAATGAATAAGCTCTGAAGGCTGAGTTAAGAGACACATGTACATAAGGTCAGAGGACGTTATCATTCTATATGACAGGGACATGAGACAAGTAGGGACAGAACAGTAACTGCCAAAGACAGCACCACAGACAGGACGAACTTTGCTACCAGGCAATTATACTCTGCAGAAGCATCACCACCTGAGATCATTACCACAGCAAGAGGCAAAGCTCAAACACACAGTGTGCACAAGCAACTCATCCAGCCAAGTAACTGCCAGAGTTTGAATGAAGAGCAGATGAATAAATATTTAGGAGATAAAAAACAGGAGTCACTGGGGGAAAAAAAAAAAGGGAATTGCTACAGACAGCTATTGAAGGACACATCCTCTACAGCTAATCCTCTAGGACAGTCTCTCTTTAGCTTATGATTCTGTAGTGCAAAGTACAATGGCATCTTAGCCAGTATGCACAATAAAACAGGACACTGCAAAAGGAGTAATAAGGTAGAATAATTATTCAGGGACACTTTTCAAGGAGATCTCTCTGACAAGCTAGTAAAAAGACTAAGACAATAGCATTAAAAAGACAGATGCTCATTTTCCCATAAATGGACTTAAAATGTTTTAGGAAAATTTAGGATTATTTCCGAAAAAGTATTTAGAAGACCATGCCATCCCCTAGAAAATAGAGAAGGGAAAAAGTTTAACAACAGTAAGATTTCAAAAGAATTTAATCAGTTATTTAACTAGTTGTAAATTATTCATGAGATACGACATGGAAGCCCATTATTGGTTGAGGCCAAAAGCATCACAGGTAGCTAAAAGAATGTTTTATTCCCTTTTCAGAGGGAGTATTTGAAGTTTAATGCAACAGGGAACAACTGGGTTTTTTATAAAACTTTTGAAGGACACAGATAATCTTCATTCCCATTTTTCCACACACATTGTATACTTCGCTAGCAGTACCAACCATTACTCAGAGCACTCTTTTGTGGGCAAAGCTAACATATGATTTGTGGTTTTTTTCAATCCAGACTTCTATTTAGGCAGATAGAACTTAGACACACTTGGAAGCAAAAGGCAAAACCAGCTTTGGGTAGACCAGAGGATTATTCATATCTCTACAGACTAGAGCTCTCTAACAGCTGCTCCTCTCTCCTATGTGATGTTATTTTGTTCCAGGCAAGGGGAGATAGAAAAGCCCCTATACTTTCTCCTAGACATCCCCAGTCAAGAACAGGAAATCAAAAAACAGAGAACCATTCCCTCTTCTCTGTCACCATTCCCACAGAAGGCCCATGGTCTCTACACACACACAATTGTTGTAGCTCCTCACAAAAAGCATCTCTGGAGCCCTTTCAGCACAGTTGGCCCTAGCAGCTGAGCTTTGCCTTTTCTAACAGCTGCTTCTAAAGCTGCACAGCTACAGCTGGAAAAATAATTAGGCTGAACCATATTACCGTGAAGTAAAAGGAAGCCCCATAATAATCCAAAAGGCACCTGAAAGACAACACAGTCATTGGACACCACCAGCACGGCTTCATGAGAGGAAAGTCCTGCTTATCAAACCTGATTTCCTTTTATGATAAGGTAACTCACTTGATCAAGGGAAGCCAGTTGATGTAATGTTTCTGGATTTCAGTAAAGCTTTTGATACTGTCTCTCACAGGATCCTTCTGGACAAAATGTCCAGCACACAGCTGGATAAACACATCACGTGGTGTGTGAGCAATTGGCTCATGGGTCAAGCACAGAGGGTAATAGCAAATGGGGTAACATCAGACTGGTGACCTGTCACTAGTGGGGCTCCATCTTAGGCCTTGTGCTCTTCGAAATATTCATAAATTACTTGGACGCAGGGCTGGAGGGCATACTAAGCAAGTCTGCAGATTATACAAAACTGGGAGGAGCTGTTGACTCCCTGGAAGGCAGGGAGGCCCTGCAGTGAGACCTCAAAAAATCAGAGGACTGGGCAATCTCCCTTAACAAGGGAAAGTGCTGGATTCTGCACCTGGGATGGGGCAACCCTGGATGTACATCCGGACTGCGGAATGAGATGCTGGAAAGCAGTGCCACAGAAAGGGATCTGGGGGTCCTGGTGGATGTCAAATTGAATATGAGTCAGCAGTGCCCTGGCAGCCAGGAGGGCCAACCATGTCCGGGGGGGCATCAGGCACAGCATCACCAGCCAGGCAAGGGAGGGGATTGTCCCGCTCTGCTCTGCATTGGGACAGCTCCACCTTGAATATTGTGTGGAGATTTAGGCACTACAATATAAGAAAGATATTAAGCTGTTAGAAAGTGTCCAAAGGAGGGCAACAAAGATAGTGAAGGGCCTTGAGGAGAAGCGTATGAGAAGCGACTGAGGTCACTTGGTCCGGAGAAGAGAGGACTGAGGGGAGACCTCACCACAATCTATAACTTCCTCACAAGGGGAAGAGGTGGGGCAAACACCGATCTTTTCTCTGTGGTGACCAGTGACAGGACCCGAGGGAATGGCCTGAAGTTGTGTCAGGGGAAGTTTAGGTTGGATACTAGAAGGAGGTTCTTCACCCAGAGGGTGGTTGGGCACTGGAACAGGCTCCCCAGGGAAGTGGTCACAGCACCAAGCCTGAGAGTGTTCAAGAAGCTTTTGGATGATACTCTCAGGCACATGGTGTGACTCTTGGGGATGGGTGCAGGGCCAGGAGTTGGACTCGATGATTATCGTGGGTTTCTTCCAACTCGGTATATTCTGTGATTCTACTTTAACTTATATTTGTTGTCCAATACAGTGGTTACAGACCTGAATATCTCGTAACATACTACTCCAGTCTTCTGTCTCTGTGAACAGCTCCCTAAGGCATTTTGTCAACACAGAAAGAGTCAGTGGTAGGACAAAAATCCCTTGCTGAAGTATGTGAAATCATTCAAAGGGAAGCAGGTGCTCCCACTGACCCTCACTCTCAACTATTCCATTGTGACCAGATCAAAATGGCATTAAGAAGGAAGAAGGTTAAGAAACCTTTTTTTACCAATTTCAATGTTTATACTTGATATTGAAAGTAAGTGCAACAATGTCATCGGGATTATAGACAGAAGAAACAGCAAGATGTTTGCTCTGAGAAGGAAAGGCAGCTCTTCATAAAGCATTTGTTGGTCATACAGTATAAAAGAAACTAAGATATTAACTTCTCTGATCAACTGATCAGTTTGTCCTTGAAGACAAAAGCAGGAAACTGCATCACTGATTTTACTGAGTAATTTTATAAGCCTTTTAGTGCTATGTAAATTAATTTCTCCATCTGCAGTAGAGACTTGGAACCCATTTTTCTATCTATTACAAATAAAGCACCACCACATCCTTCAAAATCCATCTGATGCCTAAAAGCATAGGAAAAGGAGTGGATGAGAATAGTACCTATTGTTTATATCAGCCAACTCTGCAAGATTAGTTTGGGATTACATTTGTAATTAGAGCTACTTTTTCTTATCTCAGTGAGTAACTGCCAACATGAATACAGCCAGAGAACAGCAAAGCCTGATATGCAACAACTCTTGCAGCACATTTAGACTATTGTACCATCTGAAGGTAAGGGCAACATCTGACAATAACACTTAGGAGTGGTGCTCAGGGTAACATTCATTCCCTAGTGTCTTGAATTTTTGCTGCAGTCCTTCATCTTGCAGGGGCAATAACAGCATCTCTATTAGTCACCCACCTTTATCAAAAAACTTGCAAAAGCACTTGAGAGCTCTAGTCCTCTAGCAAGTCTCCAGACAGAATTCTCAACAGTTACTCAATGTAATTGCACAAACCACTTCTGTTTTGGTTTGGAGTTGGTTTTTCGGGTTGGGTTGGTTTTTTGGGCATTTTTTTGGCTAAGTAAAAAAAAAAAAAACTTCCACAGTGGTTTGGATTAACCATCAATTAAGAGGTGTCTTTTCCTTCTGTCATTCTTCTTCCTTCAGAGTTTACAAAACTATGCTGCAGAGTCCCTCCACGGAAGAAGAAAACATGCTGTAACTTTTCCAAATGCAGGGTCCAACATCACAGGTAAACCACCCAATACTCACTCTGAAGGACTGGGTACATTTTCTTGTAGTTGTGTAAACTAACCCTTTGTAGCATCTCCAACCATTTTTTTCCTAGCTGAAACTTTTAAGAAATGGTATGTGAACTTGCTAATAATAAGGTATGTTTTTTAGCAAACATATATGCTCAATCTTATTGCATATTCTAGTTATACTAAAGCACAACATACCAAACAACACACAGAAGTCCATTATGGCTACACAGTTATATGGACCAAACTTGCAATAGCAAATAAATCCCATTTCACCAGTTCTCCACAGAACCTATGGTTTAGAAGAGACAATTACACTACTTTGTGATTTGCCTTTCATATCTGTCATTCCTGTGTCTTCCATTAAGGTGTTTTATTTACCATGTGTTGGCATAATGCTAGTTCTTATTTTAGTTCTCTTAGGCAGGAAATCTAGAGAAGAGAGCACAGAATGGAAAGACACTCAAGTGGCTGGAAATGGAACTGTGGCAGGCCCTCTGCTAGACAATATAGGGCTCATCAATCAGAATTGTTTCTTTGTACTTTGGGCACAGAAAGTATATAAAACTTGTGGTTTTCTCTTCACATCTACTGCAGTAGCACAATATTGAACAATATTCAGAGATTAAATTCCCACCAACTTTATGAAGATGTACATTTGAATAAAAATGGAATTTTCCAGCAGAAGCAGGAGCACAAACATAGTCTTAACCAGAAAATAAAGTCCAGGTAAGGGGATGGGAAAGACTAAGAGAAGCTGTGACTGCTTCTTCCCCAGGGAAAGGTTTGATCAAAACTCTTATGTTCCTGGATCATATGAAACAGAACTGTTACCCAAGCTAGAAGAGGCCAAGTTTCCATAGTTTAGTTTTCCATGAAAGTGGTTCGTATTCCAGTTCCAGCTTGTCTTGTTTCAAGGGGTGATGATAAACTTCTGGCCTCAAGTACAGCATCTGTAACCTGAGTTACAGCTGAGAATTCTGCACTTAAAGAACTTATTACTTCAGCCACTGAACCAAAGTAATTTAGACCTATTTTAAACAAATTATTGATGAGTATACCTCTTGTGCCTTTTCATGTCCATGTACCATCCATTCTAAAAAGTAGTGTTCAGAAATAAACAAGCTCAGTAGCAGAGGCTGATGTGATTTTCTTTCTATACTTGATGTCTACTTGTCAATCTGAAAAAAAAGACTAGAGGGTCAGAACACAGTTTTGTGTCTCATTCACATATCTCAGTATGATCTAATTGGGTGAGACGTCACTGATGTAGAAGGTGGTGGTCTAACTGCAGTTGAGAAAATATATTTCCCTCCCCACCACCATGCTAACTACAGGCTGTCCTTTATATTTGATAAAAGAAAAATTTTGTGAGACCGCAACAGTAACATTTCAAGTTTTGCCTCTTTTCCTCTTCCAAAGAATTGGAAAAAAAAATCAAGTGGTTATAAATAAAAAATTCACAAAATGTTTTCCTTAATCACTTAAAAATGAAGAATTGTGATTGAATGCTGTTTAGGACACTTATGGCTGGCTGCACTGATGGGTAATGGGTCTTAAGCCACGGGCATCTCAGATGCTGACATGCAAAATCTAATCTCCTTACTCATATAAAGGGTCACAAATGTTCTTGCTTGAACAGAGGACGGATCCCATACATTTCATGTTCTCAAGCTCTGCTACCCCACATTTCAGACAGAAAAAGAGGTATCAAAAGAGATTCAAATAATGTGGGCATTCAGAAAGACACAGCTTTTACTCCTCAAGTATGATCATCATACATATATGTAACAAATTTATATATTGTAAATATGTATTATATATACAGTTTTAATATATGAGTATGTACATATATGTCTATAAAATCCTCTAACAGAGTTCTCAGTACCTATTTTTTCACTTAGATATTCAAAAGCTGGCAAGAAATTATGCCTAACACAATTAGATTTAGCCTTTTACAGATGCTTTCTGGATGCACTGTTGGGGTCTGCACAATGGTCAGAAACTACCAGTCTGGTGCCAGGAATCCTCCATCTCCTAAATCTATAATTTTTCATTTGGCTCCAGTTTCTCTTCTGCCTGGGTTCCCATCAGTTCTGTCTCTGCATTCTTTTGTTAGCAGAAGTAAATAGGGGAAAAAAAAGAGTAGAGGAAATTTAACTCAGTTCTTGGTTGTATGCTCCTACTTCTGCAATCCTAATCCACTGGGCTGCCTGCACCATTAGCTAGAGATATAGCAGTAATGTCAAGAGAGGGAAAGCACTTCTGTTTGGTATTTCAAGTCAGGCAGTGAGAGAGCTGGACAGCTTAGATGCAGGTAACTCCTTTTTACCGTATCACACTTCAGATTCACCACAGCCTTAAAGCAAAACAAGCCATATTTTCTGGAATCCCCCCCCAGGCCAGCATCATACTTCAGTGGGCTTATTCTTGCTGCCACATGTATTATCTCAGACATAAGACTTTCTTTTCTTTTTAACAGGTTTCTCTACAGACTAATTTTTATCCAACACTTATTTTCCCTGAAGGGCTAGAACTTTACCTAATACACTGACATACAATCAGCATAACCACTGCAAGCAGAACTCTGCCAACACCACTTTAAAACACATTGTGCAAAATCATGATGTGGTGGAAAAAAAAAATTCCTTTACAACTCAGATCACATTCTCCAAATAGCCATGTTAATAGCATGATTTGTGAATAAGGGTATAGATTTATCAAGCAGTTTTAAGGAACCACGTTAACAGAAAAAGCTTAAAGGATTAGTGGTGGCCTTATATTTATAATTGTGATTTTTTTCTGTGAAGAGTTCTAATGTGTTTTTTCATCTTATTTTTGCAAACCCTCCTGTATTACTCATTCCAGTATTTAAGCAGAAATGAACACTTCCTTACATAATCTTAACTATACTTCTCTTCTGCTAATAATATCTTAAATTCAACACGTTACAAATATTTGAAAGGCATCAATCATATTTGCCAAAATAATTTATCAAGACCAAAATATCTAACACAAGTGTTAGTCACTTTTTCTACAGAATCTTGTGTGCTGCAAGAAACAGATTGTACTTATCATATCATCAAAAATTTACTGTCAGTTTATAAATACGTTAAGCAGGAGTATTTCTCATGTAAGGAAACATTCTGAGTTCAAAACCCAAGAAAATTAAAAGGGAACTCTAATAAATTACAGCACAGCAGTCTCCCCTTTCAGAAGTCTGAAGACCAAATACCAGCTATTGCCCAATGTCTTCCTTAGTACTTTAGATACTCAGCTTTCCTATCACCTTTTACACATATAGACTTAGGTCACAGCACACATACAATAAGACAACTTATAGAAAAATGTACTAATCAAACTTTATCTCGTAACAACAAAATCTCAAAATACAGCTAGCCATTAACATTTAGGGTAGAAGAGATTTGCATGAGAAAGGCCTCATCCTGAGATCTTGGTAGAATGACCTAAAATACATAAATACATAAAATACATCACCTCCAACTGCCTTCCTGCTATGAAGCCTCTTACTGCTCTTTCTTCCCTAACTTTTCAGACATTCAATCTCGTTCAGCCTCCCAGGCTACCTGAATCTTAGTAAGGTTCTCACCACTGCAACGCAACACCTGTTCTTTCTTTCCTTGCACTGTTACCAATCACCATGTCTCCCTATGTTACTTCAAAGCACTGCCCCCAGAATCATCTTCTAATTCAACCTTCACTGGCCTCCTTATTCTCCTCCAAGTTCTCAGATTTAATCTGTTAGTCCCTCCAATATTTAGCCTTACTGTATCCATCAGATCTAGTTTTTAGCCATATGTTCACCTTTGTTAATGACTATAGCCACGGCTTATCCCTCCTCAAAAGGTAACTTTCTACCGTAGTGTGGATAGTAAACACCTGAGAGGTAGATACAAGACCAACTGCGATGACTGCTCCTGACTGACCAGGAACCAGCTTGGCACTCTTTCCCTCACCAGCTGCCACCCTCCAGTTGTACCTTGGTTTTCAGATGATTAAAATTTCCATTAGGCCTTAGAGCGATTTGCATAACAAGGCCCCAGATTCACTGTCCTTTTGATGCTACTACAGCTGTGTAAATCTTAAGTAATGACAGGGCATATGAGGTAGTTTCTGGAACATACGTCCCAGTGCTGCTGAAGTAGCCTCTAGGAGCAGAAGATGGTGTGAGAAGTTAATAGTTGAGATGAGACGTATAAACCCCTGTCATGAGGATGTAACAGAAGCACAGCTAGATGTGACCCCAGTTTATAAGATGGTACCATGTTTGAGACCATGTAAACAAAATGCCTGGTAAATAATGGGAAAAAAAACTTTATACTCATGTGCATATACATGTATATCTGCATTCCTATTTAGTTAATATTTTATGCACAGTTATGTCTGACTCAACACTTTTCTTCATACTGTTTGTATCTTAATGTGCACCAGAATAAATCAGCTTCAGTTCCAGAAGTTCTATTAGTTTTATCTCCCAGCATTTTCTAAAAGTGGCTCCTGGTGGGTCATATAAAATAAAAGCAGCTTTTTACAGGAACAACAGATTTATAACTTTAATAAGACTGGCCTCCTTCCTGCTTTAAAGTCTACAGTAGACAACAAATCAGATTAAGCAAGCTGGTATCAAATCTGAAGCCAAATGCATTTTTGAGCCAAACCTTAATTTTCTGAAGCAGTTCAAGCTTATTTTGAAGATGTTAAATTATTGATAAAGAAAATCAACTCTTTTTCCAGCTCAAGCAATGTCATATACAGCATATGCAAAAATAGCTAAGGTAGATTTGCTGTTTTATTAACTTCACAACCCTTTAGAATTAAATTACCTACTTATTCCTGTTTAGAATACAGATAAACAGTCACTACCAACAGCTTAACAACTTTTAACTTCAGATAAAATGTTTGTCTGAAGGCAGACTGTCAGAAACAGACAAAAAACCATGAGACACCTGCAGACTCCTAAGTTTATTTATTAAACTAGTATTATTTCACCAATATCATTAAACTTAGACACTTCAGCAAATAAACTTTAATGCATTCTGTTCTGACAATAAACAGTTTTCTCAAAGGAGCTGAAATAATAAAACATATTCCATCCAAAGAGGCAACTGAAGAACAGCAAACAATCCTGGGAGAAAGTAGGCAGGATGGCAAGAACAGTTCTTTGTGCACAGTGATCTCCCCTAAACAAAAAATGGATGAGTATCTACATATATCGTTTTGCTTAGACTTGCTCCATAGCATATCAACTATTTTCAGTCCCTGTGATTTTGTTCAGCACCTATCTCCTAGCATTTCCAGAGAGAAATCTTAGGCAAAACAATGGATATTATGATGTAACCTTTCTTAAAAGTATCCCAACCATTGTAGTACAAGATACATAAAAGAAGGAAATAAAATTACATTAACAATCTTTCCTGTTCTAGAGTAGAACAGGAATTACACAGAATTGAGTAAGCAATTATTTACAAAGAAGCAACACCCGCCCTCACATATATAAATATATATATATATATATATAAATCAAAAGTACCATAACTATCCTTTTTAGGATATCATAAGGTGACTTAATGGTATCATATGGTGACTTAATGGAGAATTCTCTTGAGCTTTCCTGTTGACGATGTCCAGTTTAGTATAAAATATACAACTATCTGACAGAGGAAAAACTCACTCTCCAGATTAGTTAATCACTATGGTTCTCTCAGCAGACACCTTGGACCGTATACCCCATTGTGCTATTATACACAGTAAAACAGCCTGAACAAATAAAAGTGAATAGCTGTGTGCACACAAACAGAAATATCTTTTGCCCCCTGAATATCCTACCAGTTAGGACACCCTCCAAGACTTCTCTGCCAAATGCAAAAAGTCCATTCCCAGTTCTCTGATGAGTGTCCCCAGAACTCAGAAAAAGCAGGTTTTTTTCTGTAAGCGATGACAGCCAGCAATGCTGCAACTTCCAAAACGTTCCCAAATGAAACCACTGAGCGAAAAAAATGCAGTTGCAAATAACTACTAAACAAGTAAATGCATATTTTTATGAATAAAGAGTCTTTTAAAAAATACCTATTCAGTTCTAATATGAAATCCATAATAACGGTAAGTTACAAACCCCTGCTTTCAAGTCAGCCACTATTCGAATGTGAGATAGCACATATCCAGACTGGAAAACTATTTAAAAAAAACATACAAAATAGCCCCTCAAAATAGAGTGGAATTAATCCATTTTGTTGTAAATAACTTTATAAGCTCTGATGTGCACGTTACTGTTTCTGATCTAATTAAACCAGAAATCTGCCGTGGAAGCAAGCTCACCTAAGCGCTCCAGAAAGAGCTCATACGCCTGGGCAAAACACAGCCATTTGCAGAAGGCAAATAACAGATGTTATTTTTCCTTCTCCTTCTTACTTAACCACTTATTGCACACGCCGCCTCTCTGCCCGGCGGCTCCCCGGCCCCGGGCGGGTGAGGGGGCAGCGGGGGCAGCAGCACCCACCCCTTGCCGGGCTCTCAGCCCTCAGAAGGTCACCGCCGCCGTGCCGGGGGCACACGGCACCACACGCCTCCCTGCCCGGGGATCGGAAGGCTCCCGGGGCCGCGGCCCTGCCCACCGACCACAGGCCCCCCACGCCCCCGCCGGGCCCTCCCGTGTCCCCCGAGCGGCCGCGCCCGCAGGACCCGCCCCGGCCCGGGCTCGGCTTCGGCACGCGCACTGCGCAGGCGCGGGGCCGCCTCTTTCGTCCGCGCGTACGCGGGCGGAAAGCGCACCGAGCGTTGCCCTTCTGCGGCGGGATCGCGGGAGATCCGTGCGGTATCCGCGCATCCCACACCTTCCCGCGGGGAAGGGATGGCGGGGGCGGGCGCGGCGCTGGCCGTGGGGCTGCTAGTGAGGCTGGCGCTGGTGCTATACGGGCTGCACCAGGACCGCGCCATGCGAGTGCGCTACACCGACGTCGACTACCGGGTGTTCACGGACGCGGCGCGGCTGGTGAGCGAGGGGCGCTCGCCCTACGGGCGGGCCACCTACCGCTACACGCCGCTCCTCGCCTGGCTCCTGACGCCCAACGTGTTCCTCGCCGAGCCTTTCGGGAAGCTGCTCTTCGTGGCGGGGGACCTGGCGGCCGCCGCCGTCGCCTACCGGGCCCTGCGGCGCCGAGGGACCGCGGCCGGGCGCGCCTGCGGGTGCTGCGCCGCTGCCTGGCTCCTCAACCCGCTGCCCATGGCCGTGTCCAGCCGGGGCAACGCCGAGGCGCTGGTGGCGCTGCTGGTGCTCGCCACGCTGTACTGGGTGGAGGCGGGCAGCGTGGGCAAGGCCGCGGTGTGCTACGGGCTGGCCGTGCACATGAAAATCTACCCCCTCACCTACGCGCTGCCCATCGCGCTCTATCTGCGGAGCGAGGACGGGGCAGTGGATGCGGGGGGTGAAAGAAAGGCAAGGTCTACGTTTGTGGTGCACATCTGGCAGCTGTTTGTAAAGATGCTGAACTGCGATGTGCTGCTTTTTGCGACGGTTGCCGGATCAGTGCTGGCTGCCTTGACACTGGCGTTTTATCACCTCTATGGCTGGGAGTTTTTGGAGCATGCCTACCTTTACCACGTGACCAGGAGGGATATCCGTCATAATTTCTCTCCCTATTTCTACATGTTGTACTTGACAGCAGAGAGCAAATGGAGTTTTGCCCTGGGGCTTGCAGCTTTCCTGCCCCAGCTGCTTTTGCTCCTGGTCGTGTCCATAGCGTTCTACAGAGACCTTGCCTTCTGTTGTTTCCTACACACCGCTATTTTTGTGAGTTTTAACAAAGTATGCACATCCCAGTACTTTGTCTGGTATCTCTGCCTTTTGCCCCTCATAATGCCTAGTATTAAGATGTCTTGGCGTCGTGGTGTGCTGCTTCTCTTGCTATGGTTTGTTGGACAAGGCCTGTGGCTTGCTCCTGCATACTTTCTGGAGTTCAAAGGATATAACACTTTTTTATTTATATGGTTGGCAGGCTTGCTTTTCCTTTTTATTAATAGCCTCATAATTGTTCAGATTATTTCACATTATCAAAAAGAAGCACAAGTTACGAAAAAACTCAAACAATGCTAATAAACAAACCAAAATCCAGAAATAGCCCTTCTGTCCTTGACAAATCATTACATACCACTAGCACTTTGTTTAACTAAATATGTGTGCCTTTGTAGTGGTTTGAACCAGGTTTTCTCCCTGAAACTAAGAAAGTGGTAACCCCCAGGGGGTGGTGACCCTTGGGGCTTGACCAATCAATGCTCCTGCAAAATATAAACATATCTCTGGAGACCGGAAAAGAAGCAGTGGTACTTTTTGTGGGAAGAAGAGGTGGCCATGTTGTAGAGGCCACGAGGAGAAGGGGCTCCGGCCCCTTAGGGGGCTTTGCCCCCCCCCAGCCCCCGGTTGGGGGGCTGCAGGGACTCAGAATGGTGTTGAAGCTGGGCTGAGTGCCTGCGGCTAGGAACTGGGGGAGTTTTCTCCCCTGTAAGTAGAAGTGGGAGACGCTGGGAGCAGCGACGGAGCAGCAGCGGAGACAGCAGCGTCCGAAGAGCAGTGGCAAAGAGCCAACTGATAAGGACCAAAAGGAGCAACACAAGCCGGTATGCAGCTAAGGCAGACACAGAGGTGTCTGAGGAGAAGGAAAAGCAGCAACAAGACAAGAGACCCGAGCCAGCAGCAGGAAGAGAGTTTCGGAGGGTAAGAACTGGCTCAAACCAAAACCCCCAAACTCGATAGAGACCCCTCTGAGAAAGAGGAGGAGGTGGTGGACTGAGTGGAGTCCTAAAGTGCAGTATGCACTACAGAGAGGAGCTAAGAAGCTCCGGCCTCCTGAGAGCTCAGCCAGGATGGCCAAAGGAATGTGTGTGGAGGGGGTGACCTTGGGCTTTCCCCCCCCCTTTGCTGCAGCTTCAGAGAAGCTGGCAGCCATCTTTGAAGCAGAGCACAGAAGCTCTGTGAAGGGGCTTGATTTCCCCTGAAGATACCAGACTGTCACGAAGACCCCCGTGCTTCGTGATATGACCGTGGTGGAACGACCTTGTCTGAAGTTACGTAGTCCACGAAAAGACCCTTCGTTTGGCGTCGAGGGGCCGAGAGGAGCTTGGAGACCCCCCTCGTGTGTATTGGCAAAGATCCAACTGCTTCTACTACCTGAAAGAGAAGAAGAAAACCTGCTACCTAGAGAAAAACCTGTTACTCAGAAACTAGAAAGAATCTTTTCTTCTTCTTCTCTCCTAGACTTTTATTTAGAGAAAGAAGAAATTGGACCCATTGTAAATATTATTGTCATGGTAGAGATAAATATAGAGTTAAGATTGTATACAGTGTATTATAGTATTTATTTATGTGTATAGTCTTTGTAATATATTCCTTCCCCCATATTGAGTCTCGTGTTTTTTGTCTAGAAAACCCATCTCACATGGAGTTAAGATGTGGGTGGAGAGCTAGAAATAAGAATTAGATTTTGAGCCTTGCTAAAACCATGACAGCCTTGTACTAAAGCACACTGTATGTAAACATTACTATTTCAGGGCGATGAGGGCACTGATTGGCCTCAGTTGCCCTGAGCAGCCCCAGTCCTGCCCTGAGTAGTGTCTGCAGGTGTACCTGTTTGCCCTGTGGATCTTGAAACTGTGTTGCAACCTTCTTTCCAGCACTGTCTCCCAGCCCTGTGTCCTGCTGCTCCTGACTGGACTCCGTGGATGTATCCTGGACCAGTTCATCATTTTACTGTGTCTGAGACTGTGAGTGGACTCTGTTAACCCATCTCCCCTGGCTTGTTTTCACCAGCCATCTCCAAAGACAGTGTGACTGTGCCCCGGTCTGTGACAGTATGGCCTGTGCTGGGATCACCCTCAGTTCCTGTTCGTACTCCCTAATGGAGCAGCCCCAGCGCCCTTATTCTTACTCTCAGTGTTACTTTGCTTGTTGCGGACTGAGGCCTCTGTCTGGAATAAGACAAAAGATTATAAAGGAATATTGGAGTTTGACAGTTTTGTACATTCCACTAAGTCAGCGAGGTGTTTTGCAGGGGCTAATAATGAATGAATATAAGGCAATCACTTAATATGTACACTGGAATTTATTTTTTCTTTTGTTTTCACAGTTACATTTTAGCCATGCAATGTCTGTGGCCTGTACCTGGTCTTTATTTGGAGAAGTAGTAAAAAAGTGGTTATTTCATACAAGTCATTAACTCTTCGAGACTTTTATTTTAGAATTCAGATATGCCACCCTTTCACTTATTTTTGCATTTGCAGTGCTGTTTGAATTTTTGAATCGATTTGTTACCCTTGCCATGGAGGAAGATTTTTCCATATACCTCTCATGGAGCACAGAGATGTATAAACCAAAAATATTTGTTTCTTTTTGCCATGATCTAGAAAAGAGACCAGTGCCTTAAACTGTGGTTCATTGACAGTTACTGTGGATGTTAATAGTGGAAAATGCTAAGAGTCAAAGTACAGCTAGAATGGTACCAAAAGCAGTAGGGTTTATACCAAAACAGTAATTAGAAATGAGTTTCTCAGTAGTTCAGTATCTCTACTACTAAAAAATAAATGAAAAAGTGAAAGGAACTGAGGAAGTGGAGCAGTTGTCAGAAGAAAAGGAATGTTTTGAAATAGGAAGCTGTACAACCTGTCAAAACACGTTTATTCCCAGATGAAACATAAGATGTGGAATTAAGTGTTAGGTGGTAGTGAGAGTTCAGAGCCATTTCAGAGTCAATACCATCAAGAACATCCCACCGGAGGTCTGATGTACGCAGCATTTGACAGAGGTGGAAACTGGCAATGTATTTTTTAATAAACTAGTTTAAATAGGCATATGCCAAATACAGGAATGTTCATATTTGCCTCAGTGTTTAGTTACATCCTCAACTTTTAGTTAGTGAAACCCTTAGTGTGTAACGTGGAGCAGAGCTTCAAGGCAAAATAACTTCAACCCAGTGGTGTGAGTGGGAAAGGGTATGGCCGAGTGGATTTGCCTTCCAGGTTCATTTTGGCCACGCTGCCTCTCTGAATCCTGCTGTCTCTCGAGGCAGCCCTCTTCTCCAGGACTGGAGCAGCTCCTAGCTTTCTCATATATAGGGTTTTCTTTCCTGGTTGTAGTTCTGCCTTGTGAGGCAGAATTACAGTATTTTCACCTGTGAACTTTTCCCATTGCTTCCCAGCCCCATTGAGGTGGTTATGAGAAAGGAGAGGAACCCCCTAAGGCCCAACAGCCCAGAGCGTGTTATCAGGAGGTGATGAGTTCCTTATACCACTCTGGCCCAACTTGGCCATTCTGATGTATTAGGAGGAAGGATGATTTTCCTGCTCAGAGTGCTGGGGAGTGATTCTGCTCTCTTGCTGGAAAGCTTTCCCCTACCGTCTGCACTCACACTCACTTTTACATTGTGAAGATCCTGGCAGCCTCTTTGTAAATCCAGAAATTGGATGATGCAGTGGGTATTCGTTTGACCATCTTTGTTTTTTGGATAAGTCTTAACAGATGTGGCACTGATTGCCTTCCCCTGGGATGAAGGAAGAAAAATTTATAGCATTAACTTGTCTACATCTTCCACTAGAGGTTTATCACTCAAAAAACTGGTGGCATAAGCCACTTCCATATATAGTTTTATATTAATCAACAAAACATTTGTGTGTGCTATGAGTGTGTGAAGAGAAAGCATCCCATGTGCTTTGATTTTCCAAGGTGGAGTTGGACATGCCCAGTTAGCGACTCAGCAAAAGACTGAAGAGGCTCTTTTGTGCCGATACCTCTGTTCACCCCATTCTGATGTGCAGGGAATAGCTCATTTTCTTTTGCAACTATTCTGTTGCCTGTTACACATTTTTCTGTTGCAAAAAGCAGATTTTTCTTCCCCAAAGCAATGTTTTGTTTCTCTTTAACAGACTTACTTATGCTATTTCCACACATTTCTACACCCCTATTTTTTCCTTCCTTTTGGCAACGAAAGCAAATGCAAGCCAAAAGGCATTTCTAACTGCAAAAGACGGCATCTTAAGTCACTGTGTTCATAACTGAATTGTAATGGTTTTTAGGTAAGAAGTAATTTCCTTATGACAAACACATTCTTGATTCATTAATAGCCAAATCAGTTTGAGGCCCTCAGAAGGCAAATTCTGCAGCAATGGGAACTGAAGGTAACCTTCCCTTTGCAGGTCAGTACCTGCCCTGCAGCAATGACTCGAGAAAGCCATGCATAAACAAGTTATAAAAAGGCTTTTATACAAACCTAGATTTACAGTCATCATTTTAATAATCCAGCATGAGTCCCTCTTTTTACAGTTGTTTTCTAAATTACCTGAAAATGTTTGGTATTTAGAAATAATTCAAGTGACTCATAAAAAGCTGGATAAGAGAATAAACTGAAAGAGACAAATAAGAAGAGGTATTTGATAGTTTGCATCTTGCAAATTGCTTTAGATAGTTAAAAGGAATTGAATAACTTTATTCATTGGAAAAAAACATTAAATCAAAATAATTGTAGTCAAGTACGAAAAAAATATAATTCTCGAACAAGTCTTGGTGATTAATTATAATTCCCTTAAAATTTACCAAATTCATTTTTTATGGAACATTTATTGCTTTTGATGATGCTTCTTTTGCTTAATAATTTTATGTCCATTTATCTTCTGGTAATTGAACTGAAGTGTCTGAATGCTAGTGTTCATTTCCTACCACGGGTTGCAAAATTGTAATGCTGACTTTTTTTTTTTTTTAAAAGAAGGTTGAAGTTCCCAGTGAAATGTGTCTTACTTGCACAAGTTTTTCGCGTTGCACTGAAACAGCCCTGAAGTGCAAAGTACAAGATGCGAAAGAGGAAGTGAAAAGAAGAATCAAGAAAAGTGACATTTTTGCCTTTCTTTTTTGGTGTAGCCTGTAGTCCAAAGGCTCATGACTGGATGTGCAGGTGACTTCAGACACAGCTTCAGCATTTAGCAATGATTTGATTTAAAATTTATAAATGCAATTACTCAAATAACAGGGCAAATAAAAATATAATAATAAATATTTCATTCAGTTTTAGTGTGAGCATACACTATCTATGACACAATGTACTTTGTCCTTATTAAGTAACTGCCCTGTATGTGTGTTACTTGCATTGTATTGACTCCTGAAATAGTACAGGCAGCAATTATGTGCTCTAAGCTGAGCTCATCAGTTATCATTTTCAAAGGCACTATGAAGCTTTTATATTTAACAGCAAGGGGAAACTCCAACATTTCTCCCAAGGTTTTATAGAGAAAGCGGATGTTAAAAGATAGTAAATTATGAGCAAATGGTTCCCTTTTTCATCCAAGAAGAATGATGTATTTTAAAAGGGCTGCAGAAATACATAGTGAACACAGGAAACCTAAAAAGTGTATTCTTTGTATATTTGCCAAAGACAGCTGCAGAATGCATGTTGTACTGATAGCAGCATTATGAAATAGGATTACCCTGAATTTAGGACAAATCCTTTACTCAGACTGAAACCCAACCACTCATACAACCTTCTTGTTTAAGCATATGTTTATGTGCACCATACTCACACACCTAAACATTTACCTGCACATACAGAAGCAAAACGAAAAGTCCCAGTCAAGACACCTTTGAGTAACATGATTTTTCAGAGCTAGCCTCTATAAAACAGGTTTCTTAGATATTTCTTCTATTTAGCACTCAGAATCTCTACTGACTCTAAAACTTGAATTACATAAATTTTGATGTATATGAAAAGTAAAAGCATATGCTGTGGGGATCTTGAGTGTAATAGACACATTAAAGAACCAACTAATTATATATTTGAAGGTGCACATTCAAACAGTATCCTGATGTTCTTCATTATAACAATCAATACTAGTCACATTCATGTAGGAGACTTACTTCAGTCTTTATGCATGATGAATAAGGTAGAGACTTATGTTTTGTACTAGAAAAGTATCAGAAAGAAAAAATTCTCTTAATGAAGCAGTACCATTGTTTTGTTGTTTGGGTTTTTCAATTACATTTCTGTAAAGACATTAATAAATCGATGCAATAAATCCATGCAATTGTGGCATGCATTTTTAATACCTAGTATGTCTCTTTTTCATCAATCTGGTAAATACAAAGAAGACCAAAATTTGTCATTTTTTGATGGTGTAAGTCAATAGTGCTTTGAGCAAAATTCTTTGTGACTCTCCTTTCTGGTACCTGCTGAGACAGGTATGGGCTTCTGCAGGAACAAGATTGCTTATCAGGAAGCAATCTATCTTAATGTGTAGATAAAGCTTTATCTGCAGCCTCTTATTCTTAGAGCTTAACTTTAAGACTTTAATATTTCATAGCTTGCACATAAAGAAATTACACATAAGAGATCCTCCCTATTTTCCCATGGAAATTGATGGTGAAGCAAGCTAGAACATCTGTGGAAGAAACATCTAAAGGAAATGTCTGTATCTGATTATATACAAAGAACTTCAGCCTTGGAAATCAGCTGAAATGCAGGCAAATTGAGCAGTAAGCCCATACTGTGAAACCCCCATTATTTATATGAAGGGTATTTGATCAAATGTGCTTTCCCGTTTTACAGGAGGAAAATGGGATCTTGATAGCAATTGTCAGGCTGCATGAGTATAACTTTGCTCCTTTTACATTATCATAAGGGGGTCTATAGGGTCTTACAACCTACAGTAGCACTTATGGAATTGTCCAGGTGTCACTTGCATAAGCTATTAATAGACAATATTGTTGGTGTACCAAGAGATTATTAGTCAGCAGTTACTCTGAAAGTGCTTTTTGAAGGTTAACTCAACTAAAATCTGATTTCTGCTTCACAAGTCAGCAGCTGTGTTAATAGAGATGGTACTATTTTGACAGTAATTTTCCGAGGAGAGCTGCACTCTGTGGCCCATATGCTTCCACTCTGTGCAAAAGAACATTAATTCAAATCCCCTGGTGATCTGACAGCATTTTTTTAATCTATCCCATGTCCCTCCCACTGATGCAATAGATTGAATCAACCATAAAGCAGGCTTAGAAAATGAAGTGGAAAACAATGTATGATTATCCTTCCCCTATTTTCCACCCTGTATAGTGTGTATATGTTGAATAATTAAGATTACCTTTTGGAACACAGTCCCATTTGAGCTAGGTGTTTGTTAATACAAAGTATTTTACCCAAATGCACTTAAGGGAAAATTGACTGAGTGGGCTACATGGACTTTTGTCAAATGATAATAAAGCTGCTTCAATATTAGCACTATTCTACCCTATCATTCTGTTACATATATATGACAGGTTAACTAAAAATAGCAATACTTGTAAGTTCTAGTTTCAAGTTTTCCTTAACCAAAAAGTTTGGAGGACACATGTAGCTATAAACTGACTAAAAGAGAACGAGTGCTATATCACAGAGAATTAATAATTCATTAATAATTATATCTTTCCCACAGCTGACATCTTCCTGAAGAAAATAGCACTTTTTTTTTTTATACACAGTCTGGAAACTCACATGAATAACAAGT
Source organism: Neopelma chrysocephalum (assembly GCF_003984885.1). Lineage (NCBI taxonomy): Eukaryota > Metazoa > Chordata > Aves > Passeriformes > Pipridae > Neopelma > Neopelma chrysocephalum. Next base: position 2,164,968 of record NW_020897691.1, on the reverse strand, counting down.
AGTTCACCTTAAAACTGTCAGATGTATTTGAAAATAGATTTTAATTACCATTAGCACTTCCAAGTTTAGTGCTGGCATCAGCCAGCTTGTTAATTCCAGCAGTACAGGAACTAAGTCATGACCAATTTTCTTTCATGCTCTAATAAACTGATTGATTAAGTATAAGAAAGTTTGTTGTCCAAAGTGAACCAAATGTTGTTTGTTCACTGGAAAGAAATACTGCGTGGCTAAGGCCAAAATTTACATAAGCAGAATGGAGAAAGTGATCAAGAAATAAGGGCAAAAAGTGAGGCTGCAGAGACCTTGACTACTGTCTTGCATTTGCCACTACTTTATCATTAATAAGTGATTGCAGCTTGCTGAGCTGTTTGCCTCTGCTGCTTGTGATGGCTTGATATAATAAATGACACCTTATTTGTGCCAAGATGTGTCTCCTAATCCATTCCTGTGACACACTGCCATGAAGTGATTGCAGTCTTGTTTGAAACAGTTATAAGTCTGATTGGCAGTAAACTGTAAACACTTAACTAAAGACATTTTGATTAAAAAATATTCAAAATACTTTTTTTTTGCATATATTTAAACTTTTTTGTGGGATACATTATGCTCTCATGTGCATTCCAGCATTGAATTTTTAGGAGAGGGTGAATTACTGCTGAAGCTAAATGAAGACCTGGAAGCAGATTAACAGAACTCATGGTAAAAAGCTAGACAATTAAGAAAAATCATTTAGAAAAATTATAGTTAGCTGATGCCACAATTAAATAAGATTTTATTATTAGTGGTCTGCTTAGATTGTATTGGAAATTCATATTGAAAATGTATTAGGGAGATGAAATAGTAGACAGCTCTGCAGCTGTTATAAATAGTTACTTCAAATGTGAGAAATAATGGCTGAAGAACTGTTTCTGTATATTCATAAAACAGGTATTATGATGTTATCCAAGGGGAAAGTTACTAGTTGCGCAGCACTATGAAGGCAAACTACAATTCTGCTTTTAGATACAGGTGAAACTGAATTATTTCACTTTGGTCTTTCTCCAAAGCTTTTGTTAAAAGATGCACAGAGTACCAAATTGTAATCTGGACCAGATGTGCTATGCCAGAAGCAGTTACAGGGAGCTTTACATTTGCGTCAGCCTTGTAAGCTTCCTGAACAAGTGCGTGCTCAGTGCTGGAAGCCGTAGGTGGTGGGAATGCACAGATGCAAACTTCCCTCCAGCATGCCCAGAAGTGACTTTTCCATGGTTCTTAAGGCACCCAGATGTTGCCTTAATCTATACTGTAGTAGCTCTATATATCTCTTCATAAATCTATACATATCTTAAAGATATATATATATGCTACATAATTATAAATATTTTCATCTGTAATAGTACAGAAGCAAATCCAGGGACTTCATGCCCAGCCCGGCTGGATAAGCATCTGTTAAGAATATAGGAAGGGGCCCTTTTTGGGTTACAGGGTCATGTCCGTCAGACCTGAGCACTGAAGGTTAGATTTGCCTCCTAGCAAAATGTATGATGATGGCCACTGATGTGTTACTTTATAAGGTAGAAATCTGATTGCTTTTTAGCAGTGGAAGCAATCATGACTGTATATGCAAAATGAGAAGCATGTAATGTGAGATGTAGAAAGGTTAGCAAGTCTAAAATATCAGTAAAGGAAACTGATGTGCAGACTAAAAATGGTTGATCCTTCACAAAGAATTAGGGTTGATACCAGCCCCAGCTCCCTTGTTACAGATGCTCAGTAAAAAAGCTCATGCATAAACTACTTTGTGAATTTATTCACTTTGTGAATTACATTCAGAATAACCTTACATAAGCTGTGGGCTTGAGAGTTTGGACTGACCTCCCTCTGGAAGGAAGAGGTAAAGTTCTCAGCTCTCCCCAAAAGATAACTGGGCTTTTGCAGAGTACTTCGCAATAGAAACAGTGAACAAATCTTCTGCTAATTTTGGAGACACAGGACACTGAAAGGCTATGGAAATCAACTGGACAAATACATGGATGAAAAATTTGTCATGGGCTATTAAATACAAAACACACTTCCTCTGATCTTGGGAGTTCGCCAAGCTGCAAATCATGGTGAACTAGGGAAGTATTTCTGGTTGAATCTCACATCTATTTGTCTAGTTTTCCTCTCCATCTATTGCTGGCCACATTTGGAGAAGGATACTGGTCTGAGCCATGATGGTTGTTCATAGGCTTTTAACCACACAAGTGTCCCTAGCAGAGCATTCCCCTAACCAAGAACACTCTGATACTTGTTTATGCCCTTTCTTTTACACCACACAAAGCTATGTGTCAGTTCTGGGTCTGTGTATCTGCTTGCTCTTTTCTTCCAGAGTGAATGCTACCAGATTGTGCCAGGCAGCTGGCAACAGATTGATAGGTGAGAAGGGGAGAAAAGGGAAATCAAAGCTGACAAAACATCTCTCTATTATGGGAAAGAGGTTTTTAGCTGTCTAGGTAATTAAAAACCAGGGAGATTCAGACAGCTTATTAAGCCAGGTTAATTCAAGCATACCAAGCCACTGGAGCTTGGTTGCCTTCTCTCTCAAAAGGAAACCACAGCTTTCTTATGGGACTTCAGATGTTCTCAATAAGATGGAAGAAAGAAAGAGGGAGGGGCAGGGGGAAGAAAAAGATAAACTGGCCTAATTTCAGTCATCTGTACCAATAATGACTTATGTAATTGCAAAATAAAATAAAGATTGAGCCCTTAGCCTGTCTTTTATAAAGTCGTTTTTTTTAATAATAGTTTACTTTAGCTCTGGAACGATATGTACTGCTGTTTAGAATTATTAACTTAGCCTATGGGTAAGTAAAAATAGTGTTGGCTGAAGAAAATAGTGTGCTTTATCAGAAAGTAAACCCTTTCTACAAACTACTGCAGTTGATAGGGCATGCAGTTAAAGAGTATGGCAGATTTTGCATCTAAAACACCATTTAAATAAAGAGGAAAAGGCAACATTCCAGGCCTAGCCAATGATGAGTGGCCTGGATTGCTCCATGCTGAAAAATTATTTTATCTCAATTCAAATTTAAGCCAGGCTGAAAACAGCTGTCGTGTTGGAGAGGCTGGAGGTGTGGTCACACCTGGTCTCATGGCGGCTGTCTTCTACCAAAGTCCAGGCTCCTCAAAGAAGCATCCAGTCATCATGCATGTGCCTTGTTGCAGTCCTTCCCTCTGTTTAACCTCACCATGGCATCTGCTGGCTCACAGGGAAAGCAGCAGTCAAATTTTAGTCTGCTTCTCCCCATCACTTTCCTGTGAGAGCAGCCAAGCATGCTACTGAAATGTGGCTTTGGACAAAAGGAATTCCCTTGTGTTCCCAGTGTTTAAAATGCAAGAGTTAAAAGAAAGTTCACTATATGTGGTATAGTTCAGAATTGCTCATATATTACTTGTGTGACCACAGCCACTAAGGCAATTCTTCAACAGTGTTACAACTCATATCCAAGTCTTGTGCAGGCAGACATACAGATATGTCTTACATCAGTGGATGTTCTGTGTAGTTGTGATCTTGTGATCTCTGAACCTGGTGGATAATGCCAATCCAGTGCAAAAGACTGCCCTCTATTTCTCTGTCATTTGTTGCTTCTGATTTTACAGTGGTCCCCTGAGAATTCAAAGAAGGCAAAAGCTATTGAAAGCTTCCTTGCAATCTGGAATAGATTACTGGGAAATAGAAACTCAGAAAGTTTCTGCTTTTGTCTAAACCAGATTAGTCTATTTAATTATTCTCATACTAGCACATTGTCTAACATTTCCTTGCCGACAGGCTAACTCTGATAGGGTATGGGTGCCCCACTTTACTTTTTTATCGCAACAGGAGCAGAGATTGTTCTGCAGTTCTGAGACCTGCCTCAACCCAGGTTTTGTGTGAGCAGGTTAGAAGCCCAGCAAGAGACATCAAAGGTAAACAATGTTGCTCACAAGATGTTTGAAAATGCCTTCTTTAAAGCCACTAGTCTACAATTTCCTGCACTTTTGTCTCTTTGCTTCACACTTGCATACTTTTGGCTTTGATTATGCCTATGCAGAAAGAGAAGTGACATTTTCTTACAGAGGCGTTAAGACAATTTACACCTCATGCAAAAATATATTTTTTTTCCAATTCATCAAGGCTAACACCATATTAATTTAGCAGTCTGGAAAATTACAAGTAATTTGATCCTTAGTGTTGATTAGTATCTGCCATTCTGTCTAAAATTAATCCTCAGAATGATATAGGAGGTCTCAGCTGGGGACTTAGCTGCTTTATTTGGACCTAAATTAAAGTGCATTTGCAAAAACTGATAAAATAATACAATTTCTTCTTCTCGTCCAGCCAAGGTGTTAGAATTAATTCAGGTGCTTTAACTGCAGGCCAAATCAAAACACTTTACAAAAGAATCATGATGCCTCAGTCACTGAACATGCATGGTGTTCAGCATCTTAAAGGTCATATATATTCATGACAACATGTAATCTTATGTATGTTTGGTGAATGAATGAGAAAAATGTATCCATTAGAGAAGAGGAGGGTCAGAAAATTGAAAAAATCCTTGTGGCTCACATTTAGATGGCCACTACGGATGTTATTCTGATAACAGATTTCTGCAAAGCAGTTTCAAGAACACTCATGAAAACTAGAGGATATACTTCAGCCTTGAGAAATTAAATAGGTACTATGCTGCCATATGGCAGAGCTGCTTTCAAAGCAAATGCAGGGTTTTTTCTCTTCTGGGAAACCAGATGGCAAAGAGTTTGGTATCTAGAAGCTGTCACACCTAGATCATCAGTATCAGTTGGTTGTATGGGACAGCAAGTAATTTTAATCTGATAGCTTTTCAGTAGTTTATATAAAACACAGATAATGTCTGCATTTATTTCCCAAACACAAAAATATATAGTAAGATCCTTGTGATAAATTAAACTTGTTTTTGTACAGTATTGACAAGTCAAAATTTGATGCACCAGAAACTTGAATTATCCCTTTTCACAAGAAGTGACCCTTCTATCTATCGCGACGCGGGAAGAAAGTGATGCTCAATATGAGAATCAACAAGCTTCATTTATTATCATTGCTACCAGCTTAATATACACTTTATAATTAGCTCATACATATTGCAAAGCTAAGCTCATTATTGGTACTTAACTTAAATGGTGATCTCACCTCTACTCCCTTTCTTTGTTTACACAGGTGGCTCTCAGTTGCTTTTGTTTTGCTAATCACAACCTCCTGTTTACCAGCCAGCTAGCACGTACAAGGACACTGTAATTGCCATGGCCTTGCTATCTCAGATTTTCTCACGGGCCTAGACAAGCTGTGTTCTATACTCTAACAGCCCGTCCAGAGCTTTAGCCATATCCATATGTCCCCGTGTTGCTAACCAATTCTCCACATCTATCTTCAGACTTATTGGTAGTGTGTGTGTTGTGCAAACCTTCCTCAGACACGGGAAAACCCGGACTCCAGCATTGTGGAACAAACACCTTCCAAAAACATTACAGCCATTTAAATGCATTTTATGTTGTTAGAGCAGGTGAAAAAGAATTGATAGCAACATAGGATATCACCCAAACCAGATGATAAATGCTGCATTTGTGATTTTTCTCCTAATAAAGGCTCCAGAACAAGCTGCCACAGAAATTCCATGACATGGTGCGACCAGACCTCAGTCAAATTGTTGAAGCATGTCAACATTTGTAATTTATTTCAGAAGTGAAGTGAGTTCCCCAGCTGTCCCCACTCTACTGTGTGTTGGTTTGCATTGCAGTGTGCAAATACATTGGAGCTTTTTCAAAATATTTTTGCTGTGTGTCAGTGTGAAGGGGAACTTGTTTTCTCCAAGTAGCAGGGAGCATGGCATTTCAATATTCACCAGTTGCTACTGGTCAAGGAAATGCCTACAGTTATATTTTGGCAACTGTGTTTCCAGATGAAAATCTATGACTGTAAAAATTAAACAGAAAATAAGGCAGGAAAAAAAAAAAAAAGAAGAAGAAAACATGAAATCAATAGTAGAGTCATCTGGAAATCATCAGTCAAAAATATAATTTCCTTTTTCCTTCTTGAAAAAAAATGTTTTCTGATGTTTCCTTTTCAGCTTTGGATTAGGCTTTCCTGGTTTGGCCATTTGACATCAAATACAGAAAAGCAAACAATCTTTTTAAAAAGTCTTCTTTTCACTAGACTAAACAAAAAACATCTGATCCAATCTGCTTCTGACAATCTTAGCTGCTAACTTTCCTTTAATTTACTTACGGCGTTACTTCTTATTCACATCTTGGAGAAGTTTCATGGCTTCCTATTTGTGTGTGTTTCTCACAAGAACTGGGGATGTATCATTATTTTATTAGTTCCTAGCTTACATTTGATATTGCCATGGTACAGTGGTTATGTCAGTGCCAGTTGGCCACAGAACTGCAAAAGCTAACAAGAGATAGAGATTCCCATCAGAAAAAGAACACTTAATACGTTGTTATTGTTGTTGCCAGAATAAAATTGATTACAAGTATTACAACTAACCAGAATACAGAGAAAAATAAACAAACCTATGATATGGCAAACCCATCACTGAAGCCTTTTTACTCCACAGCCATTAAGAAGGAGAAATGTTAATCAATACCTCTGTGGAGTCGTACCGATTCCCTGTTTTCGCTTTTATTTTTACTTCATCCACTACAATGTATCCTTATTAATTCTAAAAAGTCCTCCATGTTTTCATTTTTGTTTTGTCTCCCATTATTTCCTGTAATTTTATTTTCTGATTGTCTATTTATAAATTTAATCAAACACACACAAATAGTTACTGTAGATAATGCAGTTGAACCTCATTAAAAAACTGCAGGAAATGATAATAGCATTGTAGTGCACCAGAGTGGAAAGACATTCACTGCCATTCTGTGTTGCTGCTTTTCTGAAAACATAGTTATTATCCAGAAGTACATCTTAAAATATCATATCCCATAATTATATATAGGTTTATGTCACACTGACAATTAACCTGTTTACATCTTTAGATTCAACCTTGTATCAGACTAAGCTCTGCAACTAAATTAACTTTAGGCCTAAATTATCTTCAGGCCTCAGCAACCATTCCATTTCCTTTAATTCAGATTACTTATTCTGAAGCTTCAATACCAGCTACAGAACTTTATCTAAGAATTGTTCAATAATCTGAATTGTGGCTAGGTATAATACTTGTAAAAATGTTTCTTCTGACCTTACAAAACCATTTAATACACTGTATCTGTCACTCAATGAAAGCCTCCGGTTCTAATTTTTTGATGTAGATATTCTGTAGAAAGTAGAAATAGTCTACATGTCGGACACAAACAAACAGTCACATCATGAGAGGGAACTCTGCCTTCTCCTTTTCATTTGCTTGGAAAGGAGTCAGGTCCAGCTGTCAAAAAGATCTCTGTCTGTGGAACAAAGTTCAAGGACACAAATGCCCAAGTGGCCATTTTCTTTCCTTGCACTCAAAGCTGCTGTGTATAGAATGGGCACACAGTGCATTAAGACAAATAACTGATGGTTGTAACAGTGCAAGACAACTGAGCCACACTAAGCAACTTCACAGCCATTTCAACACAATTCTTCTCTGAAAAACTCAAATTTCTTCTTCAATAGAGAAAAAAATCAGCTTTGCTTGATGGAAAAAGAAAAAGCTTTCGCCAAAGAATTCTTTGTAATTAGCTCATCTCAAACAAGATAATCTCAAACTACAGCCCAATCTGTCCATTGCATGAGGGTGATATCTGTCTGTGAATGACCAAATTATGTTTGTGCGGAACTGTTGTGCCTGTAAAACAACAGCAGAGTCCTGATCAGAATGTTCCTGCTGCAACAGGTCCTTAGAGGGTGAATCTATTAAAAAAACTGGCTATGGGCTCTCTTCTTCTATTGCAGAAAAAAATTATCACATTTGTAGTTCTGTATAAACCAGCAGGTTATTACTTTCTTGCAATGTCCCCCATATGATTCTCAAGGCATTATTTACATGATATAAATATAAAACCTCCATCTATAACACCTTAAAACTCCCTAGAGGGGTTATATGCAAGCAAATATCTACCTCCTTCTTTAAATTTCAGTACTACTAATTTCTGACTTTATATATATATATATATATATATATATAAAGGTGTTGGAAAATTCTAGTTACTGTACAGTCTTTGAAACCCCTTCATACTCTGGTCTAGCATTTGGACTATGCCTGAAATCTGAAAATAGCTTTACCTGGTACCTTTTTAGAGCAGCTGGTATCTACCTTTTTTTTTTTTTTTAAGCTGATGTTTAAAAAGATTCAAGAGCATTCTGTAAAAGGTCATTCTTCTTTGATGCTCTCCTTAAAAGTAAGCAGTATGGCTATACATATAAAAATTGTTCTTCAAAAGTACTCAGCCACTTACTAACATTATTTCAGGAAACAGATCCCCTCAAAATATGTTAGAGGTTCCCAAACATTTAATGCTTTCCCAGAAATCAAAGGCTTAGGTGTCCTGACAGCTCCTCCAGGCATGCTTCCATCAAGGCAGCGAAGTTCAGATGCTGCTGCAATTCCCATGGCTTTTTACACCTGCACTAAGGGACATTTATTTCTCCATTTTCCATGCAGGACAAAGCAGGAGACAGCAGAAATCTTTAACTGCAACAGACTCAGCCTCCTGTTTACCTGGAAGAGCTGAAACCTTGTCAGAGGGCTGGTTGAGCAAGTGTGATGCAACTGAATATTCCTCCTTTTGGAAAAAATAGATGGTGTTGGTGTCTGTTGGGGCAAATGTGAAGCTGTCAGCTCAACTGGGACCTGAAAGATCATGAAACCTACAAATCCACTGAGCATCACTGGCAGTTATTTTAACTGCACAAGCCGACCAGAGAACTGGGAGTTATTTATAACGCAACCCAGTGCAAATTGCGTGATGCTTACTACAGTGACTCATGCAGTCCTGGAGGTTTCTCACCTCTAGCCCTAGAGCCTGGGAAGACTCCAAAACTCCCTTACATTTGCACCAATATGAGTGGCCACTTCTGTGCGAAATATGCAGAAATCACAATATTGTTTTTCCCCAAATTTTAACCTTTGTCCCTCAAATACTGATTTTTTCAGGGTGATAACCAAATACTGTCTCCTTCTTCATGAGAAATATTGGGATAAGACTGCTGAGTGACTGTCTTTCCCAGCTCTGTCCAATTAAAATCTCATTTGCAATACTGTTATTGTTAGATTTTCTTTTAATTTTACATAGGTTTTAGGGGATTTAGAGTAAAACATTAGAGGAGAAATCTGAAGCATACCTTTGAGTAAACAATACAGATGCATTATTCCTTCAAATCTATCAAATTAGACAGTGAGATGACAATCTTTTACAGAAATTAAATACATGGTCAAGAGTGTTTGTAAATTAGCAACCATTCATCCTTATTCTTCAGTGCACTGTACACTGTTCTGTATAAAATTAGAAGTCTTGTCTTACAAAGAGACCCAACCATTTGATTTACTTTATAAAATAGTTATAATGAAGCAAAATTTACAATGCTTCCCCATAATTTTTTATTCAACCAAGGGAAAAAGCATTATTTTTGGAGTATATACTATCTGTTTCATGTATATCTTCTGCTCTGGTTGGGTCTGGCAAGAAAAGATATCTATAAATCAACAATAAAAGGGTGACATTTAGAAACTGCAAATCTGAAAGAGAAATATGTTGCTGTTCTATTAAGGAGCTATACTAGCTGCCAGGTCCTGCAAAAACTGGAAGGCTGCCACTCCACACACTAAGTGTCATACAAGCATTGAAACAACTTATATTGCTGTTAGAAAGATCATTGAAAGTATCTCTTCTGTCTGTATCTAACTGTGTACAAGACCAACAAGACCTTAGGCAACCAGGAAGCCACACTAATCCCTTGAAATCCTTTAGAAATACAAAACAGATATCAAAGGTACAAATTGAAAGAAATGAACGAATCATACAGGTGAAGCTCACCCAAATAAATTAGGAAGTCCAGTCCTGAATCAAGTAGAAGAATTTACATAATTAACAGGCTGACTGAGTCTTTATATGCACCTGCCTTAATCTGGCACAGGAGTAATTCTCCTTTTCAGTTACCTGTGCATTCAAACTATAAAAGATACTCATGGCTTTGTCATGATCTCAGTTTGAGCAATATCCTTTGAGCATTTGGTAAATATCTGATTTGTATTTATCATATTGGACTTCTCATTTATGTGACGGGCACGGAAAAACTCTACTCCATAATTACATACATGGCCATGTAGAGCAAAATTAAACAGGCAGTAAAATAACCTCTATCTCTCTCTCGCTGCTTCCCCCCTCTTTTCTTCTGTTCCCCATGGTGCTTGAGAAAATGACTCAAAGCCAAATATTTCTTTGGGCTTTCGTCCTGATCAGATTGTTCCTATATAAGGAATCCAAACTTGACAGCTGCTTTTAGTGCCATCCCTTCATTCGCTCTCTTGGCAATCTGCTCTGCCTTGTAATATCCTGTGGAAGAAAGAAGGAAGGAAACGAGGGATTACTCATGACTGTGGGCTAGAAAAGCAATGGCAACCACGAAATGCTTTTGCATGATTGATCTATTAGACACTTTTGGTAGCAGAATTAACTTAACGGAAAGTCTGCTTGGTCAGATCTTCTCCCAACCAATCTTGTGAAACTCTTCTGAATACAGAAAGGGTGCAAAGATGTGATTCTGCTCAGAGAAGAGCCTTTTCTTTCTTGTCTGTGAGTGGTTTTTACTACTTCCTTCAGACCTTATACTACTGAAGTGTTCTTTGAAAAGTAGCTTTACATTTTACACGGATCTTTTTCGTCACATTTTCATTCTCACTGGCATTGGCCAGAATGTGGTAATTCTGTTTGATGACAAATGGAGACATTTTGATCCTAGAGTGAAACCAAAAGAAAAGAAATGTCTCGAGATATGTTTGGAGTGCTGTGGGGGAGCAGGAAGAAAGCTGAGATAGTGAGAGTGATCATTAGTGCTATCTGAGGATAGCCTCTTGGATATCAGATTCAGAATTCAGAATAAAAAATAAATCTTAGCTCTGTCATATGGAGGGGAAGAAGGCGGGCAAGAAGGCGACGTGCGTGCTCTCACTATAGAAGACTGATTGCATGCTGACTCCTGCTGCTCCTACCCTCACACTAACCACTCAGTCTCCTGCTCTCCCCACTGAAATCTGAGAAGATTTTGTGGAAAGGGTCTCTATCATTTCTTGGTGTTCTTGATGTAATTTCTTCCATGACATATCCTGATCTGGCACTGGGAAAGATGTTGCCAGGTCATTTCTTTGTCATCAGGGGAACACAGACTTATAAAATAAGACAGTCTTATAAAATCTCAGGATAACATCATGTTGGCTATTTCTAGCTCTGCTATATAAGAAAAGCACAGAGGAGTTGGTGCTGTCACTTCTGTGAGATTCATGCATGGTCACCAGTTTAACAACTTTATTTTTACCTATTCAGGGAATCACATGAGATCACGATGAAATAATTTTTCTTCCTTTTCTTTCTGTTATTTAGATGTGAGTGCTCTGTGCTGCAACAGATATATGAGCAGAAGAGGAGAGGAGAGAAGGAAAGGGAGGACGGGTGTATGCTAAAGTACAAAGCAGTACTTCTTGTCTTCGGCTGTCCAGGTGCCTCTTCCACCTCCCACTACTGGATGCAGATCTTCCCTAATGAAGTTCATTTTTAGAGGAACCATGACCACTTTCCACTTTTATGGAGGCTGCCATGGCTCTTTTTCGTAGTCTGGCAATATAGAGTGCCCTTGAAGTGTGTGAGAATGTAAATGACAGCCTTTAAGGCCACTCTACACTGTGTAAAAGGGCTTATGTGTAAATTAGAAACAGATGTAACTGTTTTCAAACAGATACAGTATAACCTGCAGTAATGGAACTCATTTTTATTACATAGATTCAAAGTAGTAGAAAAATGGATGAAGAAAGTGAGAGGTTTATGTTTCTTTAATGCTTAATAATTTACAGAATGAGGTGTTTAGTGTGATTCAAGGAAACTTCTTGCTGATAATACTTTAGGCTACCTATCTTTGTCCAGACCTTTATTTTATTAATGTGAGGTCAACACCTAAGCAAGGTTCTCTGCTGCAGGCACAAATTCTTCTGGAAATGAAAGTGCTTCATTTCCAGAAGATAAACCAGACAATGCTGCAAAGATGCCATCCAATCCCTGACCTGTGTAGCCTCTGCCACATGAACTTAGGACTCACTCTCCATCCCCAGCAGTAGCAGCATCCCTTCCCCAGGCATCTCCAGAATAACAGCCTAGCACAAGCTAGGCTCCTCTTAGGAGTAGCTGCAATTCCCCAGCAGGCTGTCCTCAGCATCCTTTCCCTGGCTGGGGTGTTCAGCAGCATGGTACTGCTGCCCCTGTGACATTTCCAAGCACGTTTGTCTGTGTGCTGACCTTCATAATGTTTTAGTGGATGCCTCTTGCATGGTGCTGCTCCCCACCAGGGAGGGACTGTCCTCACTGAGGCACTTTCTGAAAATTGTCTGAGTTGTTAGTCTGACTCCAGTGATAAAGCTTATCATATACTTTCCAGGACCAAAAAATACTTTTCTAAAAAGTATCTCTATCTAGGAGATTCTCTTTATTCATGTCAAGTAGCTGTAGGTAGCATTAACCTTGTCCCCAGCTCACACTGTCAGCACTTTGGTTTAGCTGTTTCACTTTGGTTCAGATGGACCCTATCTTTGCTTCCTTGGAGTTTCAGTTTTTAATGACCTCATCTAGCGTTCTGGTGTCTCTGTGTAAGGAAATAAAATTCCAAATAAAAGTAATCTGGGTTCCAGCTAATGTTTTTTCAGAGTAATCTGAAAACTCCTGAAAACTTCTGCAGACTTTCTTCTAAAATCTCTCTGCATCTTTACCTAATTAGCTTGCTTTGCAATATCTTTACAGGCATTGTCTGTCACTAATTCCTTCTACTTACCTAGCTCAGCAGCTCTGACCTCAGAATGCTGTACTTGACTTGAGATCCATGAGGTCTATGTACAAAGCAAACAAACATATAGCACCTTCCACAGTAATCTAAATAGCTGTAAAAACTGGAAATTGTTTTACACCTACACAGTCACACTGAGTGTTTTTTAGCTCACCCTGTATCCTCAATAGGATTATGTTTGAGAGCAATGCTTGGAAGCAGTGTGGTAATCCAGGAGATTTTAAAATACCATTTCTCAAGTAAACCCTAGTCCCACCAGCTCCTTAATTTCTAAATTGCTTTTGAGAGCTGGCTTGAAGTCTCCCAAGCCATCTGTTGGGCATCTCCTCTGCATCCCAATGTGCATCACTGTCTAGAGATCCCAAGCTGTTCCTGTGACTGTGCGGGGAAGAAGCTTATAAACTGTGGCCCTCTATCTTGGCTGATGTAGGAGGCCAGATGCAAGTAGGCAAGTAAACATCCTTTCTGGCCCAACAGAATTAGAGATGTCTATCAGTTTAATTGTTGAAATACATGCTTACTTCAAAAGAGGATTCATGAGATCATTTTTATTTACCTCATAGAATGGATTCCAAGGTATTTTGTTACATAGTGAAATAAAGCTTTTTGTGTGGTTGATTCCTACTTTTCAGCCATGGCATCCTGAGGATTATACTCTTTTAATCAAGGATGACAGGCATCCAGCAGAATGATCTAAAAACTTTGAACAAGTAATTTTTGTTAATTGATCTCCACTGGTACCCACAGTCATTTGGTAAAACTTAGGTAGCAGCCACTCTATTATTACACTTGCCATGAAAACATTTTTATTTGGTTACTCTCCCAGTCACAGAAAGGAAGTTATATATAGGAAAGTGCACATAAATCCCAGAATCACAAAATACTGTGAGTTGGAAGGGACCCACAAGAATCATCGAGTCCAAACCTCAGCCCTGTCCAGGACCATCCTCAGGAGTCACACCATGTGCCTGACAGTCTTAACGGGAGAAAGGCACGTCACTCCAGGGAGTGCGGGTGAAATGACAACTTTATTAAGATCGCTCCTGCCTTTTATAAGGTAGGTGCTGAACTTTCTGGAAGAAGGGGCAGAACTTGGGAGGAACATGTAAAATAGAACTATGTAGGGTAGAACATGGGATGGGCTTAAATATATAAGGGAACATGGGACATATAAGGAAACTACTGCATTGCAGCAGGAATTAACCAATGGGGAAACAGGATTTTAAGTAAATAGGGAATAAGACAAAAATAGGGAAAATACAATGAACTCTCAAAACAGGGAAACCCGATATTGCAATGATTATAAAACAGTCTGGAATATGTCAAATACAGGTTTCAGGGGCCTTGTCTTCATCAGCATCCTCCACTCTCAAACGATCTCTCCATCTTCAGTATTCTTCCTCAGACCCACCTCCCACATGTGCCTGAGAGTATCATCCAGATGCTTCTTGAACTCTGTCAGGCTTAATGCTGTGACCACTTCCCTGGGGAGCCTGTTCCAGCACCCAACCACCCTCTGGGTGAAGAACCTTTTTCTAATGTCCAACCTAAACCTCCCCTGACACAACTTCAGGCCAATCCCTCGAGTCCTGTCACTGGCCACCACAGAGAAGAGAACAGTGCCTGCCCCTCCTCCTCCCCTTGTGAGGAAGTTGTAACTGCAATGAGGTCTCCCCTAAGTCTCCTCTTCTCCAGGCTGAACAGACCAAGTGACCTCAGCTGCTCCTCATTCAGCTTCCCCTCAAGGCCCTTCACCATCTTCATTGCCCTGCTTTGGATTTTCTAGTCTGCCCTGGGAGAAAACAAAACCTCCCTTCTGCCACTGGTCTGTTTTTTAAATTCTATACTGTTTTCCACCTAAATGACTGCTGTGAGTTCAAGGCAGTACACCTAATCCAAAACCAAACATTATTTTGTCTACTAATACATCTACTCACATGATTCCTCACAGAAGAAGGTTAGCTTGCTCCCACTGATCCTAGTTATTTTGTTTTGCTGATCCTTCCACCTATTAGCTGCTGAATATTCTGTCTGGTATTTTGATTCTCTAACACTGAAACAGGAAAGAAAGGGGGAAGCAGGATTAAGGGAAGATGGGACAGATTTTCAGCTGCATCAATGTTTTCGAAGAGAGCAGCAAGTAACCCTCCTGCCTTGGGTGCAGGGTGGCTTTTATGCCCACTGATTCAGAGTGTCCAGAACAGCTGAATTTTGAGATAAATTTAAAGGTGTTTCCAAATGACATGGCTTTCTACATGATATGCCCTTCTGTTATCCCAGGAGTGGGGAGAGCAGTGTTTCTGCTTTGGGGCTGCAACGTACCCTACATTAGACATTAGATGAGGGATAAGGTGGCTGGTGATGCCAGCACTGCACATGATGTACTGCAGGAGTCACTGCCTGGAAGGGCTCGGGCCCAGTCCCAGCACAAGTGACATCCTGGTGGGTTACACTGGGAGCTCTTGTCTTCCTTGGACACAAGGAAGGTCTTTCTTTGTGAAGGCTTCTTCATGAAGGTCCTTCCTCCAGGGCTAAAATTTAGAGTAAACTCACATATATGTAAATTGATCTGGCTGCTGAAGATGATGCAAAAATGAAAAATCAATGGCAGTGTTTGCTTCAGCCCTCTTCTTGAGCTTTTCCATCTTCCTTACTCCAAGGTGCTCTTCTGGCCCATGGCCAAAGAGGATGGTAGCAGCTGGCCAGTAGGGCAGGCAGAGTGTCAAAAGTAGTGGATCCCCCTCTGCACAGGTACAGTCTTACTACAACCAAGTAACTGTAAATAGATGTTGATGGATACATATCCTTTTCTGAGGGTATTCAATTACATCCATTTCTTCAGTCCATGAAACAACACAATGTGACGGATTACGTAGCCTGAAAGCAAGACACTGAAACCATGTTCTCAGAAGAGAAGTACTGAAAAACTGCATCATTCCCTTTTAAAGATTATACAAAACAAAGGGTGTTGTTACTGTCAGACCTAGCCCCCGTGGCACATTTGATGTTTACTAGTGATAGAGTGACATTTAACACAGTACCAATAATGGAGTGTCAGCAGGCAGAAATTACTGGACATAAGAAAAACATGAACTAGACCTCCTCAGCATTTTAGAAATACATGATGCAGCATGTCAGCTGGGTATTTTTATCCCCACACCATCATAAAGTGAAGTCTTCCTCTTCCTATGCATGATATCGCAAGGAGCAGCCCTCTATCTGTGAAAGACTTCACTGTCAGGTAAAGAACATTGCAGAAGAAAACCAGCAGACCCTGAACAACACTCATTGCTCAGCTTCTTATTTGAAAATGCTTTTACATCTCTGACATTTGTATGCATTTCTACTCTGAACATGAATAAATGTAATGACAAGAAAGGATGGTCAACATTCAAGCTACATATCCATGCAAGCATGGTGGTGACCAAAAAACGTTTCTCTGAGGAATCATTGTTCATAAGCTAAAATGAGGAGCCCAACAGAGTGTTTGATACAATACGACCTTGGCAGAGAACCCTAGCTGATTGTATGGAGGAACAAGCAGATAACTAACAAGAAAGCAAAACTGTGATCTGTATGGTTTTGACAGTGCAGTGTCATTCATTATCCTGACAGCTGTAGTTTAATATGCCTCTATTTCAATTCCATTAGCCTAACTGATGAATAGATGGCTCACAGCCCCAAAAAGCTAGACCCACTGCTCTCTTCAAACTCCTACCCATACAGATGGCATTTTTCACCCTCTTGTTTGTACAGGATTTGTTTTTGTGTACTGTAAGTTAGCATCTGAAATCTTCAACATGAATCACAAACATGGAAGCAGTTAGCCTGTTAATTAACACTAGGGAAAGTCACTGTTCCCTTTGTGATTTAAATTCTTTCTTAATATGGTGAAACTAGCCACTGCTCAAGCACTGACATGAATCCCACACCCAAAAAAATACAACACATGCAGTAGTGGAGAGGAGAAGGAGAAAGGAGACAAGGAGAAAAGCTTTGTAACAAAGGCCAGTTTTGAAGCAATTTATGATTTAGCTCACTGGTGGTATGCTTTGTCTTTGAAGCTGGTGCTTTCTGTATGCTCAGACTAACAGGCACCTGCCTCAGGCTTCTGCCTACGTGGATGTTCAGCTCTGTT
Organism: Neopelma chrysocephalum; assembly: GCF_003984885.1. Taxonomy (NCBI): domain Eukaryota; kingdom Metazoa; phylum Chordata; class Aves; order Passeriformes; family Pipridae; genus Neopelma; species Neopelma chrysocephalum. The sequence continues at coordinate 2,147,830 of NW_020897691.1, read as the reverse complement.
ACCTCCATGAAAAGATTTTCTCATTAGTTGGCTGATCCCCTGTTGGCTCAGGTTGTGACCACACAGCTGTCAGTGAGGGAGATGCAGACATCTCCTAAGAGCTTTTAGCAGTGTAATGCATTTTTGATCTACAGAACACATGTATGTTATTAGAGACAATGATTAGCATTTTCGGGATATAAAACAGGATTTCTTACATAAGTAATGCAGTAAGTCAACAGCTACAACTCCTTAGCTCTACACCAGCAGTTTGCCTTCTGTGTGTGTACCTGTGTTTTTTTCTTTTGTTCTGCACATAAACACACATTCAGATGCACATATGCACTGATATTTACCTTCCACTTCAAAACTGAGCCGTATCGAAGCCTAAAGAACATTTTAGTAGTATGGCTATCCAGATCAGCGCACATTAGAGCATTTTATGGACTATTTTGAGCTCTCAGCATAGAAACACTCCTCCAGCGTGCTACTAGTATCATCTTTCCTAAGCAAAATGAGGATTTTATGAATGATATGCAGGTACCATACGCCACTAGAAGGTATTTCATATTATGTGGCTTCACAATTAATAAACTCCTAGCATCATGTGGCTACAATATGCAACTGATCGCAGCACAGCAAAAATCAAATATTTCTGCAAAAGTGGACATTTTCCTCTCCTGTTGGGAATATGATTATGCCTTTTCAATATGCTAATCTGAGTCATACAAAGTTAATCTTGCCAAAGGCTTTTAACAAGCTTCTTTAGTCATTTAGAGATATGCCTTTCTATTTCTGCTAAGGTTATGCAAAAACAACCAACAGAAGTTCATTAAAACTTTTACTTGAAAGGTAATTATTGCAGGGGTTTTTTTAACTATTTGCTAAAACTGATACAGCATTGCAAGTTTAATCTACTGCCTGAATAGAGGTTTGGGACAAAATCTTGCTTAACCTTATGCATCCACTGTTTGTATCTGTATCTACCATTTTCTATCCCAGATCTGTCCACCTGCATCATAATTTTCCCCTAAAAATCATACTTTTTTATTTTCTTCTCATGTCCTCTATTGTATGGATGCTCTCCTGACATTGAATGTTCTGTTTTATCATTTTCTTTTTTCCTGCCTTTCTGTGGCTAGCTCTCCTTTTCCCATTTCCTATTATGGATATATATATGTATTCTCTACACAACACCAGAATTAGTTATGAGGTGGAAAAAGCAGGCATTCATACGAAAGGGAAGTGGGGAAGCAGAGAGAATGTGCTTTTATTGTGTCTTTCTGTTCCTCTTCCAATTTCTTTTAAGAAAAATTCCAACAGCAGATTACTCTATTGACAAAGAGGTTTGCCAGTCAGCCTGCACAATCATTTGCTAGTTGTCAAGATGGAAAACATATCTTCAGAGGATCTGAGTGAAGTGACTTGACCCAGCACTGAAGGAAGTCTGATCCTTCTCCTCCTTTGAAATCCACATGGGAGTTCATTAAAGTGTTTGCCATAATTTTTAATTTCTTTTTCTCCCATTCTCTGATTCTCTAGCCTTCACACTTGCCTTTTTCTCTGACCTCGGCTTCTCTCCTTTGATCATTATCCTCAAACCAATCTTTTTGAAGACTCTTTCATTTCTCAGTGCCTACTGAAGCAAATTCCCTTTCCGCCTACTGCCTGCTGATGCTCACTTTCCCAGTTAGCTTGGGCTAAGGGGACTGTAGATATAAACCCCAGTGGGTGTCTCTATTGCAGCAACAAGAGTCTCTGTCAGAGAAACAGATTTCTTAATGGCTCCACTGGAAATGGGACTGGCAGTAAGTGTTATGCTGGTTGTGTCTCCTGGAGGCACAAACAAGGCCACAGCCTTTCGTAAAACAAGTAAGGAAGTTTGGGACCAGATACTTGGAGTTCAAAAGGGAGCCTTCTGCTATTATATACATAAACCATTCATCCCACTGGGGAAAGCATGCGGCATGCATGCCCAGCTACTGCTAGGTTTTGAACACTACATTTAAAGTTGCTTATTTGTTTCTCTTTTTTTCTCTAAATTTCAATTGGATGTGCATTATTGCAGAGAATATATCTATGGAGAAATCCCCACTGAAAACAAGCAGAACCAGCAGCTTGTATATATGTCTCTTACTTGGCCTTACAAGAACAAGTGTTTTTAACTTTACCATGGTTATGTAGCACAGCAGGGATTACAAGATGGTTTTTCAATCAAAGTGCTGCTGTGGAACAAGTTTCTGTTTCTGGAGTCCAAGTCAACTTTTCTAGATGTAACTACAAAGAGGGACAGAGGTCTCAAATTAAGCATATAGTGCACAGCTCAGACGGGCACTGTGGGAGCTGTGGGGGCAAGTGATGCAGCATCAGGAATGCTCTGAGCATGGGGCTGAAGACCATGCTTTCCAGCACTAGCTATGGCACGGATTTTTCTCTCTGGATTTAGGCAAGCAACCTGACCTTGCTGGCTTACTATTCATGCTGCCCTCTTTCCCAGGCAATAATGATAATCGGTTCTTTGTAAAGGACTTCAGAGACTTACAGTGCCCCATAGCTGCTATGGCCTGAATTCCTGGTTACCTCCAGACACTTTTTCAATGCTTCAAGGTCACTTTATGCAGCCAATGATGTAAAGATCCTTTATCTAAGTAACAATTGGTCCCTCCGTATCTGGGACACTCTGTTGTGTCCTTGACACCTGTTACTAGAAAGTATCATCAAGGATTCATCTTTCTTCTAACTCCCTTGTCCCTCAGTTCTGTGTGTTGTTATAGCCCAATTACCAAACGTGGTCTCTTCCCAATGACATCTTTTCTGCGAGAAACACAGTAGCATAATTCAGCTTCAAAGTCAAAGCCTATTAAATTAAAAGGGCTCCAGCTCCCAATCATGGGATTGAAAACATTCAGCTCAGTGTCCATTTCCACCTCCTACTGTAAAAGCAGCATCATTTTTTTCTCAGTGCCTACATCTGCTACCATGGTTACAGCTTCACACAGAGTAGGGTCACCTTCCCTTTTGAGAAAAATCAATGAAAGATTTCATTTACACTAGCTCCGTTATCCCCATACCTATCACTTTTTACACCAGTTTTTATTGCCTTAATGTTCCATTTTCCAAAAATGAAAAAGCAAACGGGGTGTCAACAAACAGTGCAATGGAGATGAGGGAAGCAGCTGCCAGGTTAATAAGTAGATAGATACAAGCACTGATTAATTAAACGGCTTTGCACATTAATCTTTGGGCAATATTTCCTATTCTCTTCTTCTTATCCCTTGCACTTGTAAGCTTGCAGCTACCACGGAGCTTAGTATTTCTAAGAGGAGGAGCTGTTTTGATAATAGTGGAGTTTTTTTTTTATAATAGCAGAAGTTTTTATGCTAAGACAGGTTTGAAAACCTATCACTGAAACTGACCTCTCATGTCCTTGACGGCTCTGTGCCTCCCACCACACTTAATTACAGAGAACAAATGTGCAATCCTAAAACCTTTCTACCTTTTTCACTGAAACATGTTTTCCTAACAGATCAAGATTGCCTACAAAAGCGACCATAAACCCAGTTTTTTTAGAACTTCCCTCTGATTATGAGGAAAGAAGAGGGCAAAGTGTGGAGGTGACTGAGTAGCCACCCATGCTGTAAATCATGTTTGCAAATGCTATTAAGCTGAGAATGGCATTAGGAACTTCCAATGCCCCCTAGACTATATGAGCTTTCTTTCACCTAAGAATTCATTAATGAAATGGGATCCTTTCACTACAGGTGTCAGGTGGGTTTATGTTACCTCAGCCCCACAAAATGATTTAGGATAGCAATAAACTTAGTGACTTTATTCGAAAGGTGATATTTCTGACTAAACCTGTGCATCAGCAAGGCAGTCACCAATTGATGCACAAATGCTGCAGAGGAGGTTGCTACCCTGGGAAAGACTGCAAGGTGTTGGACATTTTGGAAAACCAGTCTATTTTTAAGTACATATCACACTGAAGACAGAGGGAAGCCAAGACCAACCAATTGCTGTTGGCTCACCTTCTGATAATCCAGCAACGGCAGGAAAGGCAAAATGGTCTCACCAGATCCTTCCCCCAGCTCTGGATCCTATTTCTTTCCTTTCTGGCACCTTTGCTTCTCACAACATGAGCAATCAGGTAGGTCTCTGCTTAGGATTTCAAAATTTGATTTTAGCCATGCTGCTGAGCAGCACAGTTAGCTCAGTGAGGAAAATTCAGTCTGTAGGACACTTCAATTCATGACACCTCTGATGCAGCCAACAGCAAAATACTACCTGTGAAGGCTTTATAACATCTCTCCACTGACAGCTGCCAACCCATTCATCTTGGTTTACCTGCCACATCTTCTTGGATGAAAAGAGTTGAGGGATAGCACTCTACAACAGATTTAAAACACTAAAAAGTGGAAAAAGCACTTAAAAAACTTACAGTTTCTTAGTACTTGTAACCTCAAGCCAGGGGCTTTCTCCCCACAGAATACTTTCGCAATGGGGAATGAAGAAACAGGTTAAATTTCTAGCTGTTTTGTCACTGAAACTGAAAGGTGTGTTCCCTGAAATAAACTGGTATCTTCACGAGTCTTCTGTAGCTGAAGATGACCTTACAGAGCAGAGTCCGATCTAACTCTAGATTGACATTGATATGAAAAAGAACATAGAATCAGATGTTTTGATTTATCTTCCCACAGACATTTTTTAAACACTGGGTTTAGCACTGGTGCATCTTTAAAGAATGACATCAGGCATGAACCTATCCTTCTGCAAAGTCTTAATAATCTACTTGGAAGAATATCTTCTCATATCTAACAAACTGAACTCCCAGCATGAGTCCAGAAGACAAATCTGACTTTAAAGACAAGTTGTTTCATCATGGCTTTTGCAGGTAGCAAGAGGCAATCAAGACTGGAAAATGTATTTAAGTTTCCTAACTGAAAACACTCCTCACATATTATATTGCTTTACAGCTTAAAACTTCCATGCTTGCTTTGTCTCTGCTCAAGGTAACTGTGATTTGAGAGTAAAGTCTTAGTTCTGACATTTTGCACTTGGGGAAAGAAATCCAGGACAGTATACACTTCTGTTACTGTCAAAGAGGATGCATTGACAAGATATAAATGCAGACAGGAATGGAGGTACTGGAATGAGCTGGGAGCATTGCACTCAAAAGCTAAAAAACAACCATGCATTTTTTCTCGTGTATTATAAAACAGCACATGCCAGGAAAGTGTTGTCATTGCTAGTCACACATCACACACCGCCAAAGGAGTGTGACAATGAAAGGAAAGGTCCATCTGCAGAGCCAAAAGCTAACACAGACCACTGATAGCTTTTTTGTGGGTAAATTACACACGCACTAAGGATGCTCAGAGACCCAGACAGATGGGCATCTGTTGACACTTGCAGTTTTTCTTCTGTGTCCTGTGTCATCATAGTTATGCACCAATTGAGCATTTCCAAGTGAGACCGTCGCATCAGAGTTAGGCCTGGGGTTGCCCTGTGACCAGATCTGCTCAGCATGAGAGAGTACAGGAAACGCAGCCCTACTTCTCTGTAACGTTACTGCAAAATGATATGAGCATGGGCCTGAGCTTCTACAAGTGACTTTGAGGAGTTCAATCTTAGTTTAATTCGTTCTACTGAGAGGGTCACCAACAGGACACAATATTTCATATAGCTGTCTCTTCTTTGGTTTCATTGTTACTGTGTTTAAAGCCTCAAAAAACGTGTTTCTTTGTCTGTGGTGTAGTTTTTCTGCCCTTGAATTCCAGAGATCCTTTGTGATATCCAAGCACCCTTAAGTATTAATATGAAACTCATAATAACTGCTTCTTATGCTCATGCAAACCAAAGAGAGTAGGAAAAGTGAAACTCAGATTCAGTGGTTTGATATCATAAGGCCCTGATTTACCTCCCAATTACCAGTAACAGAAAACTGAAGTTACTGGGAATGAAAAGCCCGTAGACCTTGACACCATATACACAGTGCTGTTTATACACAACAGCCTCATAACAGCTGACCTTGAGGAACTCTGCTGGGCCTGTAGCTTTGCTTCTCTCCTAATGCTTCCTGTAAACAACAGCAGCCAACAAAACCAGTGCAAAGAGAGGGAGGAGGAGAGGTACAACTTCATTTAAAAAACAAATCCATAGATAGTCAAGACAATTTAATCTGTTAAATAATTGTGTTTAACACTGAAGGGCATTGCCTACACTCATCTCCCAGTGACTTCAACCTCTTCTGTGGTGAGCAAGCACTGCTGATATCAACCAACCTGTAAGATCTATTCTCCTCTGACTCAGCAAACTCAACTGTAACAACTGTCATTCAGCTCATGTTAAATAGAGTCTCTTATTTATTTTTGGTACAGATTTCAGGGTTTTCTGAGCGACATGTCTGGCAAATCAGCAGCTAAAACATAGCTTCTGTATATTATCAACAAAGGAGCTACTCTATGAGCAGCTACTCCATTTTCAGAAAGATAGCCTGAGGCAGAAGACAGCTCTTTCTGTGAGTATCAGATTCATGCCAGATTCTTTAAGCTTCCCCTGCTTTCACCTCCTGTCCAGCTCTCTGCCACAGACCTGCTGCCAAAGATAGGACCTTTCTTGCCATGTGTCTTCTGCCCTGCCATAGCTATGGCTCTGATGCTTCAAAATTCACTGCTAACAGTGGTCTTGCCCAGGCCAAAACCTTTTTTACAGCTACAGATTTTGCTCTCTCATTTGATTTTCCCTGACTGTTGCTTCATGCAAGTGCTTGCAACACACTGTTTTAAGCTACACTTATTTTTCTGCTTAACTATGTTTCTGCTTATCCACCCTGCATGTGCCGAAGCACTGCTATTAATATTGCCAACAAGGCATTCCACAATGGATTTATGGCTTTGAACACAAAATGGTATTTTATCACCCAAGGTCAGTCTGAACAGAGTCTATGGGGATGTCTTTTCCGTTTGGAACTATGACTCCGGTGCCAAAATTTCCTTCTGCTAGATTTCTTGCATAATGAAATGAGTATGCCAATACTGTTCCTTTCCATAGGAAATGTCATGGTTTGTAATGTCCGCAGTCAAATACTTAGGATCAACATTAACCAGGATGGGCACAATACAAAAACAAACCAAAAAGTTCATCCCCAAAGCACTTACATTTGTTCTTTTATTAATAATTTTCCAAATCTTGCTGCTGTTAAGGTGTAGTATAATACCAAGAGCCAAGTGTGAGTGTGACTGTAAGGAAATCTGACAGAGGATGAAGTCTAAGACAACAAGTTGGGAAGGCACTCAACTCCTGTGCTCTGTTTTCACAAAATTAGGGGAACGTCGGTCTTCAAGACAGACAAATCTAACTTTTATCTGTTCAGCATTTTAAAAGTTTGAACTTCTGATAATTACTTGGTTTGTGCTGCACTACGGAAAAAGATAGCCACTATGTCTACCAGCATCCCCTGAAACTAAGTCATTAGCTAATAAAAAGAAATGTCCAGCATTGCTATTACTGCTAAAAACTGTATTTTTTTGAAAAGAATTCTTCTGTTAATCAGTAGTTGATCAAGCCATGGAAAAATGTCTGATAAATCATCATGCCTTGTGATTTTAATGTTTGCTAGGATAGAAGGAGTAAAAACATATTTTAGAATATTTAATCCATTTTGCAGTCATAACATTGTTGCTCATTCTAGCAACAGCCACTGAAAGGCAGTGACCTGGGAAATTTATAGTTAGCATTCTGTGACCTTTATTTCAACAGCTTTTAAAAATGAAGATTAAAAAAATAATTAGACACTGGAATTAAATGTAACTTTCAAATGTTCTTGAATCCTAAAATAGCTGCTAAGGAAAGCGGCGTTGAAGTTTGGGATTGCAAGTTATTTAATGAAAGACAATTACTTTTTGCATCAGAAAAATCTACCCCCTGTGGTTTTCTGAGCAAGATTTGCTTTCTTCTCCTTCCTTGTTAGCAGCAGTAAATATATCTTATTGCTTGGTAAGAAAAGTGGTTCAAATTTTTGTTGAAGGGGTTGTCTTTTCAAGAGTAGGAGGGTTCACAGAGCACTAAACTACAGAAAAACATTCCTTCTGCTTTCACAGACATTCCTGTGGGGCCTGTCTTCAGCTTGGTTACTTGTATGAGATATAGTACTGTCCTGTTTTAGAGAAATACGAGTATAATTTGGGGTGATCAGGCAGTACAGTGATGGAGAAGCCACATGGAGATACCCACTGTTTCAGGATGCAAAGTAGATTCCACTAGAGAAGCTTTATGTTGGGGTCCCTTTTGCCTTGTATCTGATGCAGTTAGTTTTCCCAGAATGCTAAACACATGCAAATCCCTGCAATCTTGATTTGGCAGCATTTTGCATCTCCTTTTCACTGGTTGCCAACAAACTGATAAAAACAAGTTGAAAACTGTTTTACATTCAGAACACTACCACAAGTATGAAGGAACAAACAGCACTGGACTTGAAAGATACTCAGGAACAATAGACAGTGCTTCACTCCTTGAGGGGAAGTCAAAATCGTCTTTTTCAAGATAATGATATGATCCTAAGGAAAGCTATTTCAGTTAGAATGCGGGTTTCAGGAGTAATATTCTCCATAGTTTCCCCCCATCTCCTGTGCTACTTTTACAGTAGCACTAACTATTGAAGCCCATAATACTTCAGCAGCTGCTCATTTTGAAATGACAAAAATCCCTACAGACTTAGGATGGCATAAACACGCTTAAAGACTTTTTATTTATAGAAAAGATTGAAAGACCTCTGTTTGTCTCATTCTTCCCAAGTAGTGCTAGCCAAAAATATTTCAATGCAATGCTTTTCAGTCAGAGAACACTATTCCAAGGAAATTACACCATTTAGTGGAATTGCGTTCTTTAGTGTCAAGCCCACAGCAGAAACCAGCAATGATCATGATACACACACAGAGTACAGTCCAGACAACAGCTTGCCTCAAACTGTCAGCCACCTGACATAATCATAAAAATCTGGGCCAGATCATGCATTATTGCATGTGACAGCCTGGACACTAGGTGATTATCTGCCACAGAATCAAACTGTCCAGGTGAAGTTCATAGGAGTCTGAGGAAGGAAGGAGAGAAAGAAGAAGAGAAAGTTATAAGACTGAGTCATTATTTTAAAGAGCCAAGGGGGGAAGATTCAAGTACCCATTCAGACGCCCATATTTGGACATATAAAATTTAATACTTGGGTATATGATAAATGTATAGGTTTTCATTGTAGTCAATGGAGATCTAAGTCTCCATACTTCTTCACTCATGTCGGTGCCTACTGACACCCAAGATGCTCTAGGGTATTCAAGACATCCACAGGTATAACAAATTTATATAGGACCTACATATCATACAGGTATTATAAGTTTGATATAGGACCTACAGAAGACCTGCACCCTTGTGAAGCAGCAACTTAAGGCCATGCACTTGTGATGAGCATCACAATCAAGAGTTTTCAGTCAATACAGGCAATGGAATCCTCAGAGTTTGGCATTTAATCGAACATACATATCTGCTTCAAGACAAGATGAACAACTCTAGAGTTGTTGTTGTTTGGGTTTTTTTTTTAAGAAGGACATTGTAGCAACAAAGTGAGCCAATACTTCTGTTTAATCTTGCCACTTCACAAGAATATTGTTTAGATGGTCAATATCTGAGCCTCCATATGGGAACTAAATGACACCAGAGCTTTGCAGGCTCTAGCTGTCAGCCCGCTTGGGCAACAAAGGATTGAGTAAAATCACTGTCTGTACCACACAGGTTTGACTGAAGAACAGTGTAACATCACTCAAATCGGGGGGGGGGGGCAACACACTGTTTCTATCTATCTAGCAGATCTGTCAGAAAAATATTGCTGTTCTTTTCAGGACTTCCAGACATGCAGTGGACTGAAGCATCATTATGAACTCATCTGGAAGCCCCAAAGACAGGAGATTCCACTTGCATGGTCATATTTTTTCAAGGCCATTTACAGTAGTGATGAGATGACTGACCTACAAAGACATTTGTGGGCTAGGTTAAAAATAAAGTCAAAACCTCACTAAAGTACTAGTGCAGAGTTTTACAGGAATGTGAAAATTCTGTGAAAGGTTCCATGTTTACACAGCAAACTGAAGTACAGTCCATAGAGCATGAGGTAAAAAGTTTAATCTGCCATTATGAATTATGAATTTTAACTGGGACAGAAAGTGACACAGTGGAAAAGGGGAAGCAGGAGAACCATGTGCCTCTCTGAGCGGGAAGGGAATAGATGGCCTCTCCATCATACTGGTATTTTCTCTTCCCTCAGCATACTTTTCAGATCTTTGATATAAATTCTTCAGCATAAGAAAATAATAACAATCTGTATGCTTAATTTTAAACAAATCAGATTTGGGAAAGTATCACTGGAATAGATATAACTCAGTAAGTCACATTATGACTTGACCAAAATTTAGCCACATTTCAGAACTCTGGACTGAAAATACAACCTGCCAGGGAAAACTGATCAGGTTTTAAAATTAAAGCATGCTCCTCTCTTCTTTAGAAGGAAAAAAATGCAGTGAGGAGATAACTCTCCACTGTTATCTAAACTGGTATGTACAAGAGCCAGTGGAGATCATTTCAAAAAGGTTATAAAGACAACTTCAGAAGGATTGGAAAAGAACAAGGATAAGCCAGAAGATATAGGAAAACTATTTCTAGGCAATACAAACTTACAGTTTACTAAAGCAAATGTTTGTGAAAAGAATAGCAGCTCTCCTTGGACGCTGACTGACTCCAAGAAAGACAATTCTGTTATAACACAGAAAGTCCAGTAGATTACAGTTACATCTTTGCTCTTAGGTGCTAAATGGCTCCAAAATCAAGGGAAAAGTTTCACAAACAGTAGGAAATGGATTGACATGGTGAAAATGACTTGCTATGTTCTTCAGACTTGTACTGTTCTGAAATGGGTGGAGTTCCTAATTTGATGGCATATTTACTTATGAAGAAAGAAAATAATTGCTGTAACAGGGAAGATCTGACAGTAAGAGGTAGGATGTTAACTTGCAAGTAGTATGATGCTGTAGCGTAAAAAATCTCTTGAACCTCTATTTGCAATTAAAAATCTCTCAGCTCTATGTCTTCCAATTGAGTTCACATATAATACAAATAGAACAACTTCAGCTTCCCAAGAGGAACTGTCAGTCTGACATAATCATAATTCAGCATGTGTCTACTGTCAACACCTAAGGCAATGCCAGACACAGTCACCTTAGCAGACTGGCAAAGAACAACCAGGAGTGCAGCTTTCTGGTTTGGGGAAAGACTAGCAATGGTGGGCTACAGTATAATTAAAACCAAAACCAGCAAGCAACAAATAAAATTCTGAAAAAATCATCCCTTATCTGTACATGTTACATTAGACTGTCCTTCATGGCAAGTCTTTTTTCCCATGAAAATAACTCAATTCTCCTTTCCCCAGCCACAGCAGAATCCTGCTCCCATCTGCACAGAGCACTCTAAACCCAGATATGACACTTGGACAGTTTGTACCCTTGTGAGATCTGCTGCATATTATAAAAATTAAGCACTGTCCTTGGTACTCTGGAACAGGATGGACCTCTTCTTCTATCTTGTTTCCTTTGCAGAGAAAGCACTAAGCATATAATTGTCACCCCTAGGAAGGTGAAATGGTTTAAGAGATGAGTTTCTGCAAAATGTAGCAAAGCCTGAAGAAAACTAAATCAGTAAGCACTCATGCAAGCTCACTATAAAACAAAAAACAATAATAAAAAACGCCACAAAACTAATGACACAACAGGAACATACACAAAAAAAAGTCAAATTCCAGCAATAAAAATAAAATAGTCATGTTTGCCTTGATAACCCAATGGCTCCCTCTACAGGGTGACATACCTTATTTGGATATAAAACGATTTTGCTATGTAACTGATGTACATCTCAAGCTGTTTCCAAGGGAAGCTGATATATTCTTAGGATCAGTGAATTCGCTATGTTCAGATGTGACTGTTTGCTATGTGCAAAATAAATGTATGGATATATTAGTTTTAAAGTACTTGCTGTCTCACTTGAACATCATTCTCTCAAAAATTTCTGTATGTACCAATTCAGTCCCTTTCCCCACTGCTAAATCAATGATATCTTCACAAACTTCCTTGCGATAAGGTAGAGATCTCAAATACATTGTGTTTACTTCTTTACTTATCAGAGTCCAAACATCTGGGCCTTCTGTTAGAAAAGAACACAATATTTATAAAAGAATGTTAAAACTAGTTTAAAAAATACCTTTAGGTATTTTTAGGAAAAAATAAGAACATGGAAGGGCCTTCACTCAGAAAAAACAATGCCTTGTTAGTCTAAAAGTTCTATTTCGAAGAACAATAAATGCCTAGATAAAGAAAGGAAGACATGGTTACCCAGTTTTCCAATATTTGACATTTTTGCTATAATTTCTGTTGCTGTTCATTATCTTTTAAAGAAAGACATCATCATTTATATGCCTCTTTGTAGTGTTTCAAGGACTGGTTATTAGGATCTGATGTTCAAAAGCTAAGGCTTGGGACATGCTGTTCCTGGGAAACATTCTGTCCACTTTAGGTAGCAACATGTCCATTTCTAATCACTAATTTCTCAGTCACCTTGGAAATTGGGAGCACATGATCTCCCAGATTCCTTTTAGAAGCTGAGTGGTTTTTACAATAATACCCTGATCTGGATGTATAAAATGTAGTCAGAGAAAACTCAGAGTAAATATGATTATTATCCTATCACACATTATTGCAGCAATAGGTACCAATAATCTATTTCAATACAACTGTTGAAGCAAATGCTCCCCACTGTCAGTACATTTCATAACAATTCTGGAAAGTATACACACTATTAACTTCAATAGGAGTAGCTTCAGGGTAGGAGACAGACCGCTATATCCTAAGCTTTTACTTAAGTATGTCTGAAATTCATGAGTTGGACTATTTTGTGTAGCCATAAATAGCTACGCTACTTGAAATATTTATGTACTGAACATCTCTAGATGCTGTTATATACTCTTTAACATCCTAAATATGTACTAGTCATATGGTTACCATTAGCTCCTCACACCAGAAGAAACATCAGGCATTGTTTCAATGCTTTTGAAAAGAGAAGAATGTCTTTCTACGCATTTTTTTCCCCTCTATCCTGTCCTACTAGTCCCTTATTTTAGAAGCTTTCAGGCAACTGAGAAACTGAGATTTGTAAAGTTTCATTGTTTCTGATGGGTTCAAATAAACACTTATTTTACAACTATCTCTACGAAGCTGCAAGTCATGAATAATAGGAGCCATCATGTGACTGGTATTGTGTGATGTACATAGATGCTTTACTAACACCATCTACCCAAAGGATCTTTTAAGGTCAGTGCTGAAAGGGTTCAAAAGTGGACAAAAATTCTCTTCCGTATTTTACCTCTAGGAGGATAACTGGAATTCATGTTCAATAGCCCACAAGCGCACTTTAAGCTTTCTTCAGACCCAGCCGGTAGACATATTACTGAAAGGGTGCCAAAATAAATGCATATTTGGCATAAGGAAAGAAAATCTTGCCCGATTGTGTAAGTGCCCCTTTGTGAAGGCTTCAGTATGCCTTAGAAAAGAGCAATTGCAGATGGAATTTGCACTGACAGTGTTCTAGATATCAGCCATGGCCCATTCCATGTGCTCAATACTCTCCTCACACCAGCACAGCAAATCAAATGAAAGGCACAGTGTCTTGAGGGCATATTGTTGCAAGTCAGTTAGATAAACCATAAAGACAATAGGATACATGAAGCTGAAAAGTATTTTCTCAATAATGTCTCAGATCCATCCGTCACAGAAACAAAATCCCATTTTAGCTACACCTGGAAGCTCATTAAAATAACAGAAAATCAGTTAACATAAATAAATAAGAGGGTGGCAGCAAGCCTATTAAATAAATTTTAATAATTCTACACTGTATCCTGGCCTCAGTCTCAGTGATTTATCTGTGAAGATAGACTGGTGAAAATTAGCAAGGGTAATCAATATACATACACTTTAGTCTCCCTCAGAGCAGACCTCAGGCTCTTTTGAGAAGTAACAGATGGAATTTTATCTTCTCTTGGAGAAAGTTTCAGCAAGGCAAAAAATTGATTTAGAAGCACTTTAATATGCTGCTCCAGTATCATGTCTACACAATCTGGCTGGATGCCCCAGAATGTGCATAGACGAAACCTCCTCAAATTATCACTGTGACATCTGCGATTTCCTATTAGTTACAGATATCTATTTCCCATAATTTTTTAAAGACAGAAGTATACACAATATCGACAAAATATAATAGACATGAAACAGTGAATCTTCCCATATGCAAGGGAAATGTGCAATGAGAACACGTTTTTAGGAGACCAGGCCAATTCATGTATCCGCAGGCACCGGGCTGAGCAAGCCACAAGAGGGAGCGCAAACACTGTTGGAAAATGTAAGGAAACTGGAGGAAAAAGGGACAGGGACAGGCAGCGTTTGATGCCAAGTCTGTTGCTAATAACGGGTATTCTAATTTGCACTAAAAATCTATTTAATTTCCTCGTTAGCTTTGATGCATTACAAGTTTTTCTTCAATACTAATCTGGTAAAAACAGAGCGAGAAAAGAGAATTCATAATATTCAGCTTGAGCTGGATAAATGGAATGCGGAGACAGGTCAGAGCAGCAGGCAAAGCAGCCTTGGGCGTCAGGCAAGTGGAACTAAAAGGCTGCAGCACTTGCCTGCGGCAGAAAAAAAGGGAGATCAGCTGCGGCACTTCTCCCTCCTATTTTTCATCCTGCTTTTGCTGCCACTGAGGGAGGGATGGGGGCACACGCAAGTACCAGTCCAACTCAGAAGGGGCAGCTACTGCCACTCTATAATAGCAGCAGGAACAGGCATCCCCACCCTCTGGGACTCCCCCAGCCTCACCTCCCCTTCTCCTCCTTTCCTTCATGAGAGACAAAAAATAATGCTCCTTAACTGTGGTGAAATAGATCGACTAAAAAAATACCTGATAACAGATAGTTTCAAACTGAGATGTTTATATGTGGGTAAAATATAAGTTTGTAAAACCTTCCAACCTCATAGCCAGGTTTTTCTCTTCTCTTACCTCTGGATGTTAGACAGTCAAATTTTGTTCTTGAGCTGAAGGTTGTTTATATAAGCCAAGGATAAATGTGTTCTTAAAGGCTGTTCTTTCTGGCTGGTTTAGCACAGTATAGTTGTTGCATATCCATTTCACTTAGTTGTTGCAGTATTCCAGCAGCAAACAGCAGCAGGAGACTGATGTTATGAAAGGGACAGGAGCAAAAACAATATGCTTGTCAATACTGATCTGACTGATACAATCATTGTGATAAAAAATAATGTCTTAGTAGTACAAGACTCAACTCTTCTGCATGAAGTTAGATACATTCTGCATCAATCCAGTTTCTTCTGGGAGCTGAAAAAGGAGAAAGGTCACAAGGCTGTAGGACAGATCTGTACCACACATCCCACAGTTTCCTGCCTCCATGGGATCCAGGGCAGCAGCAGAAGCCCCAGCACTGGAAGCTGGGTGGGCACAGCTTCAAGATTCATGTCTGCCTCAAAACACAGGGGGGATCCCTTCCCCAGTGTGGAAGTGGTGCTGAAATGCCTCCCAACAGGGTCCTGACGTACTGGAAGATAACAAGTCAACTGAGACTCCTACATTTACAGGTTACAAATGGCATTCTAACCAAATCATCCTATGTATTTCTCCAGTAATGCATGAAATCAATGAAACATCATTAAGAGAAATTAATTGGCTCTGAGGCTATCATGGTACTCACCACACCTGTCACTTCCCTTTGCATGCAGGATCATGAAAGTTCTTACCAACTAGTCTATTTAAAATCTTCATAAGTTATGTACCCTGCTCATCTCTTCCTATCCTTTTGCCCTTCACATTTTCTCCTTCTCCTCTTTCTTAGTCTGCATTTCTGTTACTTTATGAACAGCTAATTGTTCAAATGATAATGCTAACCATCTTCCATTCCCTGTAATGGGAGAGAAAGGTCTAGCATAAATCTCTGCATCGCTACTGTAATAAAGGATTCAGCTGTGACAACTCCAGCATGGACCAAAGATAGACTTGAAATTTTTAAAAAACAAAACTGTGAATAACCTGGTGCTACTCAAAGACTGACTGTTACAATACTTACATTCTGTAAGGTGGGAATTTTGCAGTAAACACATAAAATAGTTGTGCTTGAAAGATGAGCAAATAGGACTGCAGCATTCTAAATTCACACAGCCACACTTACAAAGCTAATGACAGGCCATAAGAACAAGGTATCTCAAACAGTTCACAAAAGTTATAATTTTAGGCCACTAATTCACACAGAGTAGCCAAGTTAACAAATTTATTACAACTTTTAGTGTTTAGTTTTATATATTGTTACATAATTGTTAGTGTGATAAATATTGTAGTGGTAAATATTTTGCACATCAATTATTAAAAAAATCATACACTGTTTTTGATAATGACTCAAATTTTACCTTAATAAATCTGAACAGTGGATAGTTTCTCTTTACAAACCCTATACTTGTTTTTTTCAAAGGTCAGCTGAAATACAGAAATACTATTGTTTTCTCAGGACCTATTGCTACCCTTTCTGCTGTATCCAACAGGCAATGATACCAAACCATCTTCCACTTTGTGGGAAAAAAAATATTTCACCGAGAACAAAATGATGGAAATAAGGTTCATTTAATCACTCAATGAAGGTTCAATATACAGAAAACACTAAAATAGCAGAAGTTTTGTTACAAGGATGGAACCATGGAATGGTAATGTACATATTTCCCTGTTTGTAAATATAAATGTGCATAGATGTAGTGATCACTGGCTGAAAATATAGTTCTTGACATTGTAATTAACGTGTTTTAGCAAGGGCAGATCTTTGACATGGTAAAAACATTTGTCTGTGCATTTGTAGCAAAACAAAAATTATGAATATGAAAGAAGCAAAGACAAGCATTTATCATCTGTTTTCTCTCAGATTATATTATTTAATCTAGAAACCAGAGTGGATTCCAGATGCACTTTTAAATATGACACAGAGCCAGTTTACCAGTGCCAAAGCTCTAGAGAGGTGCACATACAACAAATTTGCCCCTTCAAAAGCACACATGACAAGTCAGTCACTTGTTCTGAGTTGTGGTCACTCCGTGCCCTCAGGAACTAGCTGAATGCATCTAGGTTTTGAAGTTTTATTCTTGACTGCAGGACCAGTGGCTACAGTGCCAACAGTTATTCAGAATGTTCCCTTTATAACTCTCAGAAGATTTGCCCCCAGAGGATGCAAGTAGTTTCTTAATTGCTTTTTTTTTCTCAGCTTTCACAGAGGCGGAAAAGCTGCATGTTGCAGATCCGCACTCCCCATTTAGCAGGGTGAGGCAGAGAAATTACACAGTTGCAACGGATGTGGTAAAGACCTCACTGCCATAATTCAAAATTAGTTCTCCAATACCAACAGGAAACTGTGTTTGGGGCACAATGCTATTGCCATTTTGTACCAGCAACACTTAGAAAGGTGAGGGTAGAAAAAAAAAATCTATCTGTTCTGTTTACTGAGCTCCAAGCAAGACAATAATTACTCACATTGCAACTTAGGCAAAAGTCACCCTGATCTTCCGTAATCATTACTTGTGCCGTAGCAGGTTCAGAATTAATACTGGATGATGCTCATGGCCCATGTAAAAAATGAATGCAAGATAAAAATCCATAAAGTGCAAATTGTAACAAAAAAAAAAAATCCTATTTTCCCTTTTCACTGACCTTTCTTCATTAGTGCTTTAATTTGCATGATTTTCTTCACTGTGTAACCCAGGGACTACCAGGTAGCACCAAAAGAATGGCTTGTTCTCTACAGATGGACAGCTTTCCAGAAGCTTCTGGTTTACCCATAATTCCACTCATTCCCACCCCCCAATCTGCAAAGCACCAATTCAGGCCGAATAAAGTGCAGTCAACTTCACACCTTCTTTATTCTTCTTTGATAACTCTGTGCACTGGCAGTGCAAGGATCAATGGAATAACTGAAGCTCAAAGGAGCCTCAGGAAATTTCTTGTCTGACTTGTTCCACTGCTTGGCTGTCCTTGGGGTGAAAAGGCGTTTTCTTACATCCCATCCAATTCTCTCAGTTCAAATTCGTTGTCTGTGATCTTTCCACTGTGAGTCACCCTGAAGAATCTGGCTCTATCTTATTGAAAAACTCCCCATCTCTATTGGAAGGCTGCTATTGGGTTCCCCTAAAGATGTTTCACCTCCGGACTGGTCAAGCGCATCTCCCTCAGCCTCACCTCACAGGCCAAGTACTACAACCCTTTGACAATCTTGGGGGATTCCACTGAACCCACCCCAGTTTACAGATGCCTTTCTTGCACTGGGGTCCCAAAACTGGATGCAGTATCTAGATGTGGTCTTAAGAGGGCTGAGTTGAGGTCATAATCACTTCAGACTACTGGCTCCAGTCCTGTCAGTACAGCCTGGGATGCTAGTACCCTTCTTTGCTACCAGGGTGCACTGCAGGCTTATACTCTACTCATTAAGCAACAGGACTCCACATCCTTTTCCCACAGAGCTTCACCCCAGGCAGCCAGGGCCTGACTTGCTGTGCTGCAGCATCATTCTTCCTTTCCAAGTGCAGGACTCTGCAGTTGTCCTTGCTGAATTTTATAACATTTCTGTCAGAGCATTTCTCCAGCCTGACCAAGTTCTGAATGGCAATCCTACAATATGCTTTAAGAAAATTCAGAGTAAAGACATCCATCAACAATTTTGGAAGAGATTTCAGTCCTGTGACCAAAAATGAACTGTTTGCAGAGCTTCAGATGCAGAATCCCTTCAGTATTTCACAGCTTCAGAATGTGGTTTCCTTTGGCAGCCCACGGACACTGCCGGTTTTCACCAGTCTCCAACGTAAATAGTCTAGTGGCTGAAATCCACCTCATTCTCATGTCTCTTCAGCTCATCCCTACAGTGGCTTTACTTGGATGACATTTACTTTTGTCTCATTGTGTTTACTGCTGTCATCTATTTGCTGAGTGTCATCACTGGTGATAATAAAAATGATAGAGGAAGAGCTGAAAGTCACTTTCTTCTTTGGCCTGTCCCCTGCTTTCTGAGACATAACTATTGGTCGTATTGGTTTGTCATTCCCTGTTGCTGGTGTTTCTTTCATGGTCCTCTGGAATCTCATCAGGCGAAAACACAGGAGTTGCAAAAGGCATCGGCGAAACTGCAAGAGAGAATAAATAGAATGAAGTTACAACTCCCTCAGCATTCGCTGTCATGTACGATCCAGTGAAGGGCACAATACAGTAAATGACTCAACAGATTTCTGCATATTTTCACCTTGTTCTGAGTTAGTTGCAGTGCTGTAACAAACATGGTGGCTTTATAGCAGCTACTTTTTTCTCTACACCAGAGCTGAATAGGATCACCGAGCCAGTAGAGGGCACTGAAATGCAATTTAATATTTTACCAACCACAGAATCTACAATCCACAATCTGCAAAGGACAAGAGAACTAGGCTTGAAAATGTGCTACAGGTATTGTTCCCACGTTCAAAAATCACACATTTTATCTAGCAGGGAAAGAATAATCTCAGAAACACTTCCCAGGAGGATGCAGAGGGAAGGAACAAGGGGAGGAAGGGGATACAAAGTGATGTTTTCTACCTTTACCTTATAATAACTCCAGGGTCTGGAATTGTATCAAAAGCATTGAACGTCACAGATGTAAAATCAAATTTCAATGGTTGGTAAAATGCATCCATTGAATATGGAAGGAACAGAAGCCTTTCAGCAGACTAGAAGCTACCTATGGAAGCTACCTATGGTACAGGAAGTCTGTTCTCCCTTGTGACTAAATAATGCAAGGCATTCAGTGAAAGCTCACACGCGTATATACAATGATAATTCCAGCAGTAGAGTTGTTTTAATTCTCCAGTTATGGTCTCCCCTTCAACAAAACTAAGATCCACGTATAGGGGTTAAAGGATGCACTCATTCAGTAGATCCATATCTGCACACTTTTAAAGCTCAAATATGATCCTTTGAGGAAATTCTCTAATTTTACAAGAAATAAGTGGGCAACCTCCTCTTCTTTTAATAACCCATAACAAAACTTGCCTGGAACGTAGGAAGAGGACTTCATACAACCAACCAAAACACCAAACAAACCCAAAACAACAACAACAAAAAAAAGCCACAAGTAAAAACAGCGGGGAGCACTGAAAAACAACCCATCTTTTTTCTGAAAAGGGAATAGGATATGTTTTTTCAACAGCCTTCCATTTACTGTGTTAAGGATTATTCTGTATTATCCTGCATGTCCAGTGACTCTGCTTTCCCAGCTATTAGGCTAGAAGCTCTCGAAAAAGCCAGTTTGGAACAAGGCTTAGTTATAGAAAATGAATCCTACACTCACACAGGGGAGGCCATAGGTCTCGTTGGGAAGGGGACCTAGCCAATTACAACATGACAGAGAAAGCTAAACTGGTGCATGAAAATGGTCGTGTGGAGGCCTTGAAGACCTCAGAGAAAGTGTTCTACCTCTGAGTAGCAATGAAGTGAGAGAGCGTAAGCATTTTAGAACAGGTCAGAAAAAGGAAGGATATTATAGAGAATTGGGTTTAGGATTCCTTCTGAGGGCAAAATAACACAAAAAAATAAGCAAAAAATATCATCATTTTGGTCCTAATCTGGAATTAGAGGCAAGTGGGAAATACTTCACAACACATCTCCAATAAGCATGTTCAGATGATTGATTCTTATCCTGGCTATGTCTTTACTGGCATTGTGCCTGGTACCAGTCTGATTTGCTTCCAGTTATCAGAACCTACAACTCAGCCTGACATCTAAGTACAGAATCAGTGTATTAAAAAAAACACCCTGTTGAAAAACAGTCTTTTTGAACACGACTGTTGTGCGGTCCCCATATCCAGGTCAGCTCTGGTATTGTGCAGCTGTGTAACCATGGATCAGCCTGCTGTGAAATGATCTGTTGGGGAAGAACCGCAAGCACATCGAGGGCCTCCTGCCTTTACTCAGGAAAGCATTTAAGCTCACTTTTAACCTCGGTCCTGGCCTGAGCTGCATGGCAGCTTTTGCTTGGCTGCCCACCTGGCTGATTGGGCCCACTGACTTTGCTGCTTCATCCCTACAGACTGCTGGCTGGCCCAGGTTGCTGGCTGGCAAACGCAAACCAATGTAGGAAATCACAGAAAATTCTCATCTCCATAATGAACTAACAGATAAGGAAAACCCTTCTAGCAATAATTCATGGGTTTTTACCCTTTGCTAAGTGATACCAGACTCCAGGAATCTTTAACTCTGTGGTTTCAGAAGTTTACAATGTGCACGTTACACTAGTTAGTGTTAGTATTAATACACCAAGTTATTGTTGAAACACCTACCAAGTTAGTGTTCTTGGTTATGGTGAAGTATGTTAACGTCTAAATAAATTCACCAACACCACTTAGCTGCAATCAGTGGTTATCTTCACAGTTACGATGATTTACAGAACGATGTATGGTTTTCTAGTTTCCATCTATTTGGCATGCCTCTGATAACTCCAAATACTTCCATGCTCTCTTTATTCTGTAAAGCACTGAAATGAGCTACTTACCACCACTAACCCAGCAGTCTACTTTTTGTAATGAAGACTACAGAAGCAGATAAAAATAAAAACTTTCTTCACATTATGTCTTTTTAACATAATTTGTCTCCAAAAAACATTTAACTGTCACCCACATGAAATTCTGGCTTTGAGTACTGTGAAGCTCTGAGAAATGTTACTGGTGTAATATTTGAAATACAATGCGAAGTTGTTCAGTCCTTGTGTTGCCACAATGTAAAAGTCAGAGGAAAGTTTTTTTCCTCCTAAAAACACGGACAGTAGATATTCTGAATTTTCTCTGATGGAGTTCTGTTGTGGTAGGGGAGCGATTCATATGAGCTCTTCTAGTTGTAAGTGTCAAAACTATACACTTAAATTCTGACACTCTTTCCCATTTCTTCCATGGGACTTTAATGTCTCAAGTCACATATGAGCAAATCCAATTTCTGATCAGGTGGTACTGTAAGATTCATCAGGGATTTTAATTCCACTAGACTGCCACCTTTTATCCTAGCTGTTCAATTTTTTTAAAAATCTAAGCTTTTCAGATTAAAGTATATCAGATCTAAGCTCCACAACGATGATATTGGTTACTAAGCATTCAAAAAAGAAAATCTTTAATTTACCTACCTTTCTACTCATGAAGATATAGATGACTGGATTATAAGCAGTGCTTGACTTGGCAAAGAAAGATGGGATGATGGCTACAGTTGGAGTTACAAGGTTGCTATATCCATATGTTATCAGGAGGGAGACCACTGCATAGGGCATCCAACAAATAAGGAATGTGGAGATCATCAAGAAACACATTTTAGCCACTTTCTTTTCATATTTTAGAAGTTTGATCACTTGAATACTCTGGAAATCTTCTACACTGCGAAGCTGTAGAAGAAAAAGATAAAATGGTAAGGTAAAATAGCTCTATGTTTTACTGGAAACTGAATAGTTCTACATTTATTTATAAGTAACTCATTCACTACTTTGGTTTTAGGCACAGACACTATACACCTTATCTTGTGAACCACAATTCTTCTGGAAGTTTACATCATTTTTCCCAGACTTACTGTTAAGTGTAAAAATAGAATCTGAGGAAAAATAGAATAGCAAATCTACTAGAAAACAATAAACCCAGTGATGTAACAAAACATGCTGCAGTTATCATTGCAAGTATTTTAGAAAAATAACTTGCCCTCATCCACTGGCATGAGCCAGTTCAGTTTATATTTAGTGGTCCTTTAGTGTCTGACTAGTTAGACAATGCTGTAGATCTGTGTCATCAGAAGTCTTTAGAGAAAAGAAAATTTCATAGATTTCCCTGTACTGCTCTGCCACTCCGTTACCCTAAAATTATGAAATTGCTAAAGCAAAATACTAGGCAGCAGATTACCAGAACTATCTGAGTGAGTAATAAAATGAGGAAAAGATGAGATATGTATGTGAGCATTCTCCATAAGTTATCAGTGGTGCCAATATTGTTGACCACAAACCAGAACGGGTCCAGACTAATTACCACAGAATATGAATCAATAACGCTTTCTGATACTAAGGATCTGGACTGAATTAAAAGGGGTTGCCTTAACATGGAAAACTGTTTTAACAGGGCTTCATCTCCACTTGGAAGAGTTTCACAGGGTTATCTTCTCAAGACTGATGAGGAGGAGAGAGAATTCATGAATCAGAAGAACTGCAAACAGAATTTTCTTTTTTCTTGTTTTCAAGTGAGGATCTGATATGGATTAGTGAGCATAAGCAGTTCCCTAACCTTCCTCCCAGTAAAACTACACAACAAATAGACCTTGATAGGTCTAGGTTGGTTCTCCTCCAATCCTACATCCTTTTTAGTGGTGCCTGGTATAGATGAACATAGATTAAACATTCAGAAGTTTGAATAGGAAGTGAGAGTGCAAATTTGGCTCACATCCTAGCTTAATATACAGCTTTAAAAATTTTTTTCAGTGAAAATATTACATTAAGAGAAGTCTTACTTGTACTCAACTTACCATTCTTACTGCATATAGAATATGGCCATAGCAATAGGCCATGATCCCAACAGGTGCTACTAGACAGCCAAGGAAAAAAAGGAGTACAAAGGAGGTATCATTTGGGTCTTTTGACTTCCAGTCCACTGAGCAACCTAGTCCATGAATTTCCAGTGTGTATCTGTTCCAGCCCAAAAGAGGTGCTCCAGTCCAGGCTAATGAGTACAGCCAGATGTATGTGATGGCCCGCCAAGACCAAGAGAAGTCAATCACTTTTGCATGGACTACTCGAATATAGCGTTCATAGGCAAGAACAGTGAGAGTCATAATTGAAACAATTCCTGTAAAAGAATAAAGAAAATTAATTAAATAGGTCACCATTATTGCAAATTATAGATGTTTCCTTTGCTAGCAGGTTAACTCAAAATTAGCTAGCTCATATTAGGAATCTAGCACCAATAAGATTTTTGGGTGACACCCCATTACTTACTAACAACTAGGTCAAACAGCATCACTAACTTCAAAACCACTCAGAGTAGGAAGCTGACCTCCGATCCTGATGTCCAATGGCCAAGAAGGAGGATAAGAAAAAAGAGACTAAGCTAATACTTCTTCTTAAACATTACTCAAGTGAGGTTTCATGGTCCAAGGTTTGGTTTTTTTTCTGCTGGCAATTGTTGTAGGATTTGTTGTTCTTGTGCACTTCTTTGGGGCTTGTGGTTTCTTTTTTTGCTGTTTTTGGAGGGGTTTTTTTCCTTGTTGTTTTGGGTTTTTAAAAGAAATAGCTACCATATAAAATAGAGATAATCAGCAATAACAAAATCTGTTAGAAACAGTGAATTCAGAGTTGAGAATGAGATCAAGGAAAGCTTTCAACAACTGAAAGCATAGATGTACACCTTTAATCACAGAATCGCAGAGTATTCTGAGTTAGAAGGGACCCACAAGGATCATCGAGTCCAACTCTTAAAGCGAATAGCCCATAGGGATTGAATCCATGAACTTGGTGTTTCTAGCACCATGCTCCAACAACTGAGCTAATCTTGAAGACATAATGTGAACAAGATGACTAGAAGAATTCCAACTTATTTCAAGATATCCTAGAAGTCTTTGCATTCCAAAAAACAATCAGGAAAGCAAAGTGTTACGTTGCTGAAGGTGTCCCATCTGAAAGCTATTCGGTTATTTTGAGTGTCCTTTCCTATTCTGCCACTTTTATGAAAGTATCAATCTTCATTTATTTATCCACCCTCTTCCTTTTCTGCCCAACTCAAACCCATTACACAATTATTAACATGCTATGACAGAAATCACATCTGTCTGTGACATTTGATGATCAAAAACCAAATTGCCCATCAGGCACCTGTCAGACACCTGAAATCTGTTACAATTCAGTCATCAATATATACAGCCTCTTAAAGAAAAAAAGGGTGTATTTCACAACATTCTGTGAGGTTACAAATGTCTGTGTCTAAATCCATATACATTTTATCTAATATGAAGCACAAGTATTTTGTCATTTATATGCATGGCATTTAATTTCTTCAAGTACCTTCATATTTGCCATAACATGCATGTATACAGCTGTAAGAAGGCTAACTGCGCAGATTTCACTACCAAAGAGAGAATAACCATAACTCAGCAGAAACCTTCAAAGGATATCACAGATACCTGATCTCACTTTGAAAAAAAGGATAAGCATTAATTGAAGACAAATTAACAGTAGCACAAAAGGACCAGGAACAGGGATTTTGGAAGGCAAGCAAGAATAACAAAATCTAGAGCAACACATAGCCTCTATGTCAAGGTATTAACATTATTAACCAAGAATCTCACAGCAGGATATGCTCCAAAATCTCTAAGAAAGTTACTTAATCCTGCAAGTATTAAAGGACTCCTTTTTAAAAGTGATGAGTTTAGCAAGCTTTCTTGATTAACATGAAGGATTTCCCACTCTGAAATAAGAAGTGCCACATTCTTGTCACAGATCTCTTCAAAATTATTTTTTTAATATGTACTTTTCTGCTAGTTGTCCTTAAATCTTCATCTCAAAAAGTCGCTATTGTTGGGCATGCAGTAACCTTTCACAGTTAGTTTTTTATGGCTTTTTCTTGTACAAATTATTGCTGTAGAATTTTATTTTCATGGCTTGAATTGGACTAGTAAATGTTGACTAGACGGTTTCCAAAAGACTTAAGGTTTGATTTGGTTTGTGCTCTTTTTCAAAAGAAATTGAAAAATAGTCTTTCATGACCTTTTGTGGGACCTAACATGCTGAAAATACACTGAAGAATGTGGAACTAAGCAAAATATTAGCAGCCATTAGAAAATAACCACAGAATTTTATAGTTACTATTCTACACTTATACTGGTTCAGTAAATGCTTTATACAATCAAACACAGTTTACTTTCTAAACACAAAGTAAAGCAAGAAGTTCCCCTCCTATTTCTCTCGCTCAAAGACTAGGAATTAGAATATTTTACCTAACAGTTATGAAAATCATCCACAGACATGTTTATGGAGGAAAATTCACATCACTTAACTATAGGCTCTCAGTTTGCTCACATAGCGTACTGAGGCTTCATGTCTGTGATCAGTGGAGAGGAAGCACAGCTCCTCAGAATGGCGAGTCAGAATTCCAAAATTAACCTCTTGCTCTTTACCGTCTTCCTTCTCTCTACAATTGCATTCAATAACTAATGCGCTGTGTACTTCTAATATTTCCCCATCCATTTTTATACAAGTACTGAATTCTAGCCATGACAAAGTAATCAAAAACACACACGCTTGGCTGAAAGTACAGGTGTTCAGAAGCAATAATTTACTCAGTCCTTGACATTCTCAGGGAAGGCACTAGATGCTGAATATCTCTAAAAATCAGTAAGTGCACACAGATCTTTGAACAGTTTTATATTAAGCCCCTTTTTAGTCTGAAACCACTGCTCTTTAAAGGCATAATTGAATTTTCCTCCCTGAACGGGACCTTGGAAAGCCTGTTGGACAGTATGCATCAAAATGCAAATCCCTGTTCTGTTGGTATTCAAGAAGTGTCTGGTAGAATGCAGACATGAGGCAAGAAATGCAGGTCACGACATATTACAGTACATTCCTCTTTGATGTAGGTTCTCTGCTGTAACAAGGTCATAGCAGTAAGAGTAGAGTTGAAGTAGTTAATCATATAAATAGAAATTGGAAACAAAATATCTTTACAGGATGAGAAAAAAATGTAGGGAATTTCATTCAAAAAAAAAAGCTCCTTGTGTGCTGTAGAGCCATGACTGCCTTTTTAATTGGGGTAGATGACATGCAGAAATAGCTGTAAGAACAGGAATACTGACATCTGCCCTAAGGAGATGAGTTTTAAAACACGTATTAGAAAGACAAAGTCCATAACTAGGAGGAAACACACATTGATTCTGGTGGAGAGTGCTGTAGATAATGATGTTAAGAGTTCTTTGGGTTTTGTTGTTCTTGTTACTTCTACAGGGGGCTATAAAACAAATGAATTCCTAAGAAAATAAAATTTCAGTGTGTTCAAGAGGTAGACTAGATCTTGTGAGTGTGCATTGCACCTAAGTAAATATGTTTTTAAATGGGCAGAGGACTTTTCCTAGGAAGCAAAGAAAATCCTGAGGAGACTCTGATTGAAGAAAAGAGGAAAATTTTCCGTAATGAAAAGAACAAGCCATTGAAATAGTCTCCCCAGGGAAGTGGTGCATTCTCTGCCATTGGACACTTCTAAAATTCAGCCGGACAGGGTGCTGGACCAATGTGTTTAGACCATGCTTTTGTCAGCAAAGGTTGAACCAGACGATCCTTAAGGTCCCTTCCAACCTGGTATTCTATGATTCTATGAATATCTTTATTAGTGTACTGTATGATTTGACACCTTTTTTTCAAAAAGAAATAAAGCTTGCAAAAATCTGTAAAAGATAAAACTGACTTTGATTTTACTCTGTAAAGTCTGTGCAATTTAAAGATTAAGCCTATGATTTCAAGGTTTCAAATGTTATTACCACAAGTTATTTAAGCCCTAAAAATAAAAGCAGCTGCACAGCTCTCAGTTATACCACAAACTGGGGAGCTCCTGCTTTTGATAGAAATAATAATTGTAATTCTTGGCAACAGTTTTCCAGCTTGTAAAAAAAATCATTAAAAACTGTCAAAATTTCTTAGCAGCTTTTGTTCCACTAAAAGTGAGTGGATAATAAGGCCCAGTCTCATACACAAGGGCAGGGGAGGTTCTTGTTTTTTAATAGGATTTTAATACAGGCAAAGGCAAGACTAGAATAGAAAATAATTTGAATTTCCCCCCCATCATGCATCTTCTGCAGTATGTGTCAATATGCAATCAAAGCCCATCTGATATTTTGAACCAAAACTTTGAGAAAGAAGCAGCACAGATTAGTTCGTGTAGCCAGAATAGCCTCATGGATAGACCATAAAAGCATTAACTGACTGTCATATCTGTGAATGATCTTCAGCAATGACTGAATATCATGTATGTTATTTGAGTTTCACAATTATTGGGAATTTGGGCTATTCTCTGTGTGCACTTCACGTCAACAAATTCCATTCTGAAGCTGCAAAATGCCCAAGGGTACAGCTCTAAGCAGCAAGAGCTAGAATATGCCTGTCACCTCCACATGTAAGTGATATGAACCAGTAACACTCACAGAGGCATAAATCTTGAAAAAGTCTGTTCAAACTCAGTGAGCCACAGTCAGTGGGCAACACGCATGTTGGCACTCTGCAGGTTTTTTCTATATGCTAATAGCACTGTCAGGTTCCAACCAAGCTTCTGCATAATCAAAAAAAGAAATTATATATATATATATATATTTAATCAGTAACTTGTATCTTAATTGGGAAATTACCTGTACCTCTGCTGCAATGATCGCAAAGATGAAAAATTTCTTCTCAAATGAGGAAATTACAATTGAATGAGAAGTGAGGAAGGGTGAATTTAAATATTTTGGGAGGTGAATTTAATGTAATGGGAGATTAGCTCTGATGTTAAGGGATGGTTTCAAGCACATTTATGATATATTCAACATCCTAGACAGTACTGCTGGAACTTTATAACTCTTAGTTATGATTAAAAAGTGAAAGAGTTTCAGTTCCTTTCAAGATTATTTTAATTTAGTTACTTGTTTCCCCATGGTAACCTAGGATTCTATTAAATCTGCCCTTTTAACCTATTAATGACAACAACAAGACATCCAACAAACACAACATCTAAAGATGTAGCTACAGAGTAATTGTTAAACCTACAAATAAAGTCTCAGCTTTCATGAAGTAAACAAGAGCTTCCCACAAGACCTATCTAGATGCACAGTTCAGAAAGAAGTTGTTCATTTTGAAGTCACCCACAAATGGATTCAAGAGCTCATTTCTTAAAGGATCTGCTTCTAAAAATTTCCTACCCTTAGCAGACTTACTTGCAGAGGTCTAGAAATCAGTCTTTAATTGGATTTTTCATCTTTAAAGAAAATAGTTTCTGAATCAGTAATAGCTATCAGATAAGCTTACAATGTACATGTTTATCAGTTTACCCTTGAAGCCAAAGCTGCTTTATCAAACTAATTTCTATTTTTTTCTAATTTTCTTTAAAAGCTAATCCCCGAGATTGATGTGCTCTGTTCTACCATATAACTAACAGAAATGTAAGAGTGGTTTCAGGTAGACAGCTAAAGCTTGAACCAAATACAAAAAAAATTCATCTTTGCATCACAGTTTCATTAGATGTAGTGCATATTTTCTTGTTGTCCCAAATTTTCCCATTGAATGTAAATGAAGCTATAGAGAAGGCTGAAGTTTATAACGGCTCACTGCAAAGAGCTCATGAGTGAATCCTGAAGCCTTCATTCAAGTAAAATTCTTATTAAACATCAATGGAGCCTCTGTACATAAGAACATCCATTGTCAGTTTTGGATTTTTCCCAATGCTTATGTCAAGAAAGATGGAGAGAACTGTTGAATGATCACAGCTATGGAGCTTAAATGCAGGACTGTGTACAAAGCAATCAAAAGCACTGGTCATCTGTGGTTTGGATAAATCTATTAAACCCATCAGATCCACCAAACACATCATATTTCAAATGTACGTCTTACTGAGATGAAGTTATCTGTGCTGGGCATTAAAAGATTCTTTGTTTTTTCAGTGTTCAATAAGCCTTCTTGGAATAACCTATATTTAAAAGCAACTAAGGATAACATACATCTGTAGACACCTTGATTTTCAAATTCTGTGCAAGTCTACATAAAGATGCTAATTTAGTTTGGACGACATTCATATTTTCATTGGAGGAAAAATGGTCTTATTTGCTACACCCTTCTTTTGTCTACTCATTGAACTTCTAGGCAAACTTGAGCAGTAGTGCTGCATTATTAATTTCTCTACTTCCACTCATAGTTGTATATTCAGATCAAAAATTGCAAAGAAACTTGAAAGTTTGCTTCTTGTGTAAAAAAAATTAGTAAATTCATAGCACTAATCTGATTTAGCTAATTCAGGTCAAAACAGAAGTAAGCACAAGGTATTGATTTGTATTAGCAACCAGAATTCCACACCACAGACAAGTGCTGAAAACAACTTATTAAAAGGAGTGAAAAATATAACCTTCTTGTCATGGATTTCATGGACCAAAATACATTTTTTCCCCCCAGTATGGATTAATTCTTAACATTGATTTCTCCATGTTGACTCTAGCTGTGATGTCAAGCTTCAAAACAATCTTAGGAATTTAACACCAAAGAACAGGTTTAAGTCCTTAAACTAGTCCTATGCTAAATAAAGCACAAAGGCCTGCAAGCATGTATTTGGCAATGCTGTGGTAATTATCCCTAACAATCATGCTATAAAATCAAGCAATTTATGAGATTCCATATCCTATGAGGTTGACGGTCTCTGATGCAGGGGAGGAGGGAGAAGGTGGTAGTTGTGTGTTATTCTCAATATTATCTCATGATGAATTGTTGCATGCATCTGGTATTTAACTTTATGCTGGCTAACTTAGCAGACCTCAGGATCTCTTTCATATGTGACACTCTAGTATGGATCACCTTTTTGCAAGGCTAGGTTCCGGGTATTTCACATGATAAGCAGATGGAATATTCTTCAAGTATGTAACACACCTGGCCAGCCACAATTCCCCCACAGTGCTGACCTGATGCTTTTCAAGTAAAGCAGTAGGCTAAAACTCCCCAGTGTTTTGTCTGATATGGCAGGAACCCTACACATAGTGTTACTTAGAGCACATACACACCAAAAAAATGCCATGTAAGTAGAATACCTGTCACTCTCTCAGAGATTCTCTAAAGGCTGTTTTCAGAGCCATTCCCAGCCTATCTCTTACACACATAAGCCTGTCTCATCCTCTATATTCCTCCATCTTTGGTTTTTGGTTTTTTCAATCCTGCTGCCTATGAACATATTATTTCATATCACACATTTTGGTGGGAAGGACAGAAATACATGGCATTAGCAAGTATAAACACATGTCAGTACTAAGTACAAGTAATGCTTTACTTTGGACGCTCAGAAATCAAATTGAAAGGCAAATCTATGACCACAAAGGTTTCAAGTCACAGCTACCATAAAAGTGAGAATACAGCCCATTCATCCAGAAATAATGAAACTTAAGCATCTAATACATATGTCGATTGGGATATCTGTCACTACTCCTACACGCCACTTTCTGATACCAGCCCTTTCAATAAATTGGCCTATTACCATCCCTGTGAAGCAACCATGAATCTTTTGTTTCAAGACATTATAAGCTAAAGAGGAGTTCATCTTCCATCCTTTCTCTCCTCTACCCTATGCCCCCTCCAATACATTGAATCAGTTTGGGTCATCTGGCAAACGGCAGATAACACTGCCCATTGTAACCACAGAACATAACAGCATTACTTAAGTCAAATTTGGCAGAGATTTCCCAAGAGCCCACAGGTGCAAGGCTTCTGGTGCTGCCCCACAGAAATGCAGTGCTTTGCATAATGCCATATACCTGAGTAGCAGTTCTTACCTGCAAGAACCTTTTTTAGCCCACTACATGCTCACATCATGCATGTTCTCACACTGCTTTCAGCTATCTCATATACAATTATTGCATGTATATGGTTCCATTTTCCATGTATGATTCAGTTTCTGTGGTCTAGTGCAGAAAAAAGCACTGACTTTTACTTCTCTCCCTGTCTCCCTCCCCCATCTCCCCCTGGCAGCTTTTCCAGAAATTATTTAGATTTCATTCTGAGTGAGTTGCATATTTTAGTGTGATGAAATGTATGCTGATTAAAAAAAAATGTTACAGAAAGCCGTTATGGTTATTGTTCGGATATTAGCCCCCTCTTAGCAAAAATATGCATTTCAAGTTGATTTTTAGCTTTTATCTGAAACAAATTTTGCTATGCTTAAGGTTTCTTGAGGTAGTGGAGATCTACATACTTTGATTCAAGGCTGAGGGCCAAGATTCTGAGGGTTGATTTACTCCACTAGCAAATCAGTCTTTCTTTCTGAAAGAGTTGGGTGCTCAATGTTTACAGATAATGCATGCCTGATATACAGACTTTCATCTCAGCGAATACTCATATCTATACGTGTCAGTTACAAACATAAACACTTTCTGTGTCTAGGAACCAATGTTAGTTTTAGGTCTGATTTAAGCCTAGGCAATTACCTAGCACAAATGGTGTCATTGCCATTTAAGCTGCAGCTAAATGTAGCAAAACTGAAGTGTCTTCTTGTTTAGGCCATTAGCATGAAATTTCTATGTTGCAACTCCTCCACTAGCCAGCCACTCTGAATCAGGTAGGAGGGATAACCCACTTCTTGTTGTCTGGATATTTTTGAAAGAAAATTCTCATTTTTGCCACTTTCTATTGGTTTCCCACCAAAATTCTGCAGTTAGCGAAGATTTGATTATGTATCATATGTGATAATTATTTCTTCTGTATTCTAGGTTTTCCCAGGAGTTATATTACTCTGGATACATCATTAATACTTCAAGCTACACAGTGCAGGTCATCATGGAGAAGACTGCAACACACATCTGAGCTGCACTGCATTGTCCCATAATATGTGTATATTCTGACTTTATAATCCTTAATTAGAACAAAAAATATTCCAGTGCCTTCAGAACTAAGTGTTAGTTTCAACAAGTTCTAACAACCACAACAGCTTTTCCCCTCTCCATCCAATATACAACTTATTTTCATGGTTTGCCATATTGCCCCAGCACTCCCCCCAAACATGACTACTAATTTGGACAGAGGTAGTATAAGATAAATATTCCTGAATCTTTACAGAACAACTGCAGCATAACATGGCAAATAAGATGCAATTCTGAGACAGACCATGGCTTCTATCAAAGGACATATTATTTTCTCTATCAATTAATCCTTGACCAACATCCAAGTGCTGAATTACTATTTTGCATATCTAATCAGAAAGCCACTCTTCTGCAATGCACCCTCACCTTCTTCACATTTGAAAAACCAGACAGTAGCAGTTTAGAGAAGCAACTTCCTGTCCACGGCAAGACAAGCTGCTATTGCACTCTGTAATTTTGTATTACAAAATTACAGTCTATTTGAATTCAGCAATTAGATGTTACAATATGTTTTCGGTGACAGCTATGAATCATTTCTAATTTTTCAACCAATTTTAACATCTGCATTCAAATCTAGGTAGGTGAAAAATCACTTCTCATAGGCATAACAGACTCCAAATATATTTTGTATGCACCTGTCTGACAAAACTACAAGGAAATAAATCACCTCTTCCAGATTCAATCCTGCAAGTGATTTATTCACTTTAAAAAAAAAAAAAAAAAGAAAAAATTGATACAGCTGAAAGCATGCTGATTGAGTCTCCATCTATCCATAACACAAGATCCTAAAACCATCTGCTGAGCAACCATAGAAAATGCTTTTAGTGAGATTAAATCAGTGCATATAACATACATTGGTAAATGCAAGAGGGTGGCACAGGACATCGTTCTGTCACTCTGCAGAGAAAGCCTTAGATGAAGTAGCTAACAATTATATACAGATAAATGTTTTTGCTTTGGTTTAAAATAGACTGTAACTGAAGGCAGGTACACAGGACACTCTTATTTCAGTATTTTTCCAAGGCACGGGGAGGGTGGTGTGTAAGGGCTTGCCTTAAAAGAACCTCAGCTGTACACACAGCAGCTCTTCAAAGGAAAATATATTCTGTAAAACTACTTACAATTTTTCGCATCCTCCAGTTCACACTATTGGAATGGAGTATACACCTGGATATCAACATTTACTCGATAGCTCATCAAGATCTACCTGCTATATACCAACAGCGACTTGTCCAGAAAGGACATAATACTTTTAATTAATTTGACATTAAAAGTTGGCAGTGTTTTTTTACCCTTACAAGAACAGCTTACAGTTAGGAAAGACAGAGGTCTCTAATCACACTTCAGTAACACTAGCCTTTCAAGTACAAACAAGGTTTAACAATAAAAACCCCACCCCAGAGTACACCCTTACTGTGCAATCTTCTGTCAAGAGATTGCCTCAAATAAACGTGTTCCTCAAGACCATTCCTGTTATAAACCAGTTTTTTTACTCCTTTCTTCCTTTGCTCAATTAAACTTATCAGACAGTCTTAGAACACCACTGCTAGCAGATGGCTTAGCTGCCATTACTTGTAGCTGAAGTGATTTATGCTTGAGAGGTATGTGTGTATGTTCCACACGATCAGACTAGCTTACCTCAGGGACTATTCCTATGTACAGAAGGCATTAAAGCACACATCCACTGCCTGGGGGTGGGCAGGACACAAATTTCTCTTGCGCACATCAAATTCTGACAATCACTGTCATTTAAAAAAAAACACTTGTCAGTGAGAAGCCAGCAGATGCACATCAAGAAGTATCGCCTTCACAAATTATACCCAAATTCCTATGCTCTCGGTGATAGACAGCAAACCTCCCAGGTAGGAGTTGTATTACTAAATCAGATAAAGAGATTACACAGATCTCCAGTACTTACAGCATGGTTTACTATGGACTCGGAAAAAGTTAGAAGCTTTTTACATAAGAAAGGGTGGCAGATTCAGTGGGACCGGCATTAGAGTTGACTGCACACCTCCACAGAAAGGTGACCCTCATGGTATAAATACATCACTTAATTGAAGCAGCCATCATATTACATCAGGATACATCACCTGTTACAAAAAAAGCCCTGGAACTCAGTATAACAAAATTAAGTGAGGATTACTGTCTAAAACAGACAACTACGTCATCCAAGCTTACACTAAGACTTGTCAGTTAATCATTTATGTCATTTTCCCCACACTAGTATATGAGGTGATAAGAATGGCTTCATAATAGCAAGAAAAAAGCCCTTTTCATAGCCTAAACTGTATCTTGACTTCAGACTCTAATGAGTAAAGAAAATAGGGATTATTACTTATGTGACAATGACAGATGTTCAGTATTCAAAACGATCAGTTTTGCACTGTAGAAAGCAGACCTCTGCACCTTCTAAAGGTTCAATGAAAACCCTTTAAGCCCCAGAAAAAGTAGCCAGTAGCACAGACATCAAGTTTTGAGTTGTACAATGCAACTCAAAAAGCAGGTGTTACTATATGGGCTTGTCTCATGATAAAGTTATGATAATGCAGAATGCAAAATCCAGCCATTTATTCCTAGACAGATAATCTGTAGTTCTGCTGCCATCTTCTCAACTTAAAAGTTTCAGACCATGAACATCTGCTTACAGTGTCTAACTTCTGGATCCCACATGCCTCCAACTGCCTGGTAAAATGAGAACTCTTACAAAGGAAATTTCCAGATTCTCCAATCCAAAATTATTAGGAGAACTGTAGAGAGGGCCCTTCTTGCTGTTGTGAGGAGGAAAAAAAATTTGCTATTATTTTGTAACAAAGGTTTCTGAACGTACAGATGCTACCAGTTCCTTTTAAGCATAAATGATACCTATATATTTAATCATATTTACATCCTTAGGATGAACACTGAAGCACCTTGATCTTGGCTTTCAAAACAGTATGAGCCAAAATCTTGTAAAAACAGCTGTGGAAATTTTAAAAAGCTGCATGATCATGATTTTCAAAGTTATTCCTGATTACCTGCAGTAATTAGAAAGAATATAATTTTTAAAATTTCTTGAGAATTAACTCAGAATTTGAAGTGAAAATCTCTTTTTTTTTTTTAAAGTAGATTTAATAATTTGTCGCAAACTTGTTTACTGTCAGGAGAACCCCTAATTTATAGGTAAACAAATACAGAGGTCAACTTGTACCAAGTATTGGGGCTTAGGGGCTGTTCTTCCAAGAAAGATAAATGCATGAAGCTTCTCTTATTTGAACTTAAGACTGAACAGCCTTTGGATGTGGAGGGCGGCACAGAAAGCTCACATAGCAACATCCAAGATCATACCCAAGAATGAAATTGCATAGCTATAAATAAACAGGTTTTGGTTATCTCATGCAAAATGAGCTGGACTGGGCCCAATCTCAGGAGATATCCACAGCACTAAAGTAACTTTACATGAGCCATTATGATTTAATAGACTCCATATTCATTGTAGCAGAGCTACCACCACTTTATTCTAGAAACATCTTTATTAGGTCATTCTGGCTTACTGAGCACTGCAAAGCTGTAACTACTTTGCTAAATTAATGAGACCTTCTCTTTTAAAAGCTGTCAATTTCGTATGTCTTCTGATCAATGAACATACTTTTATTCCCAAAAGTTCCTGGGGGGAGTGTTATGCTTTAAGAAGCACTGCTAGGTAATTCACACGGCAAGACTTCCATTACATTACTTTCCCCACCACCATCACCTCAAGATAATAGGTGACTTGAGCTGTTATATACAGGAGAAGTATATTTCTAAACATAATACCTGGTTATGCTGAATGAAATCTTCAAAAAGTATCTTCACGACCACCAGGAAAAAAAACAAAAACACAAAAAACCCACACACACACAAAAAAAAAAACCCAAACCAAAAAACCAAACCACAAAAAAACCACAGACCCCAAACAACAACAAAACCCACTAAAGACAAACAAACCAAAAAGCCTGCAAGTTACTGCTCTTTTCATAGACACATTACAAAATGAAAATAGAAGCTGTGGTGGCAATAGTCCAGATGGCCAACACAGTGTGATGCTACCTGCAGGGCATCATTTTATTTTTTTTTCCTCAGCATTGACATGCCCCTGCTCTCCTATGTAGGTAGGAAATCACTATCTTCAAAACCAGAAAAGAACAATCTTTCTATTTCTAGATGAAAATATGAAAACAATACTATGTACAGAAGCAAAGGTTAAGATTAGACCAATTTATCAGGTTAGCATCCAATTATAATACCCAAGTTGAATATTTTCTATTCCTTTACATGGCAGCTGAAAAAAGTAAATTCAGACATCATTCCTGAACACTAAGTCGTGCATTTACTCTCCATTTCCATACGAGCAACTACACACAAACACACACTTTTATAATAATAATAATAATAATAATTAAAAAAAAATCCCACTGAAACACTTTATGGAAGAGGAACGTAACGTGACCAACCACAGGAAGATGTAATTTTGCAAACCGCTGATGCTAACTTGACTACTCTCTAGATAAGGCCCATGAATTTGTCTACATGTCTTTGGGAACAAATTTATTAAATAAAGGGGTGCAGGAAAGCATCAACACAGAATATATTTATAATAACAAATTATGTAGCAAAATAAACAGAAATTAAAAATCACATGTGGTCAGACAATTTGCTTGTGAATTTATATACTTCATTGAGACCCCTGGTGGCCTAGTGGTTAGCGTGCAGGACTTTCACTGCTGTGACCACGGGTTCAAATCCCAGTCTCCTGGCCTGATGGAGGTCGTTAGCCCTGTGTGGCCATCCATCTATGAGAAGGACACTCTAAACAAACCTACGTCCTGAGGACCTCACTGCCATTGTCCAAGCTTGCTTGGCCCCGGCAGATGAACCTTAGGATTAAAGGGTGGGCTCAGTTCAGCGCAGGCTGTGTCTCACCTAAAAAATCCATTGCGCAGGCTGGAAAGGTAAAAGACCTTTCCCCAAATCTTCGTTCACGAAGATGGGCCATTATTTTATTATTATTATATACTTCATTGTTTCTATTTATTCTGTTTTGGAAGATGGTGCAAGATTATTACAGTCTAGCTTTTAACACTAACCTTGCTATGTATCTTATTTTTTGAACATATATGCAAAATGACTTCATCAAAAATAGTAAGTATAATACATAAGAGACAAAGATAGGAACAGAACTGTACTTTACATCTCCTGTGTAAGCTAAATGTTCAGCTGCCTGGCAGAATCTGGTTGGCAGACACTTGAGTTTCTCCAGTATTTGAACAGGCTGAGTGATGTAGGCAGACTTACGCTAGCAAGGTTGTCTACCACTTTCCCCCATAACAATAGCTACACAAACGTCTGAAAGCTGTGCACTGCAGAAATCATCTGGTACTAAACCTTGCGTAAATGGTTAATTACATCCTGCATCCACCATAACTTCCAAGACATAAGAATTTTGCTGCACTGTGCAGAAGCAGTCAAATCAATCATGAGGAACGATGCACCTTCCTCCCAGTAGCCCATCAAAGGCAGACTATAGTGCCATGTGAAACAAAGGTTACGTATGCAGGAAAACTATAAAGCTTACCGAAGACTTTAATGTGCCTTATTATAGCAATTTTCAGTGCATACATGTTGCATAGGTGCACTGTGATCCACCTCTAATTTATACACCTCTCCCAGAAAAATAAGTATCTGATAGGAGCTTTAGATTTAGTTCCTGATTAGCTAAACATTTACTTTCACCATTAGAAACACAACCCTATTCTTTTGCAGCATTCTTTACTGGTAAAAACAAAGCCATATTCCTTTTAACAGACTGCATGTGCATAGCTGGACTGCAACCTACAGACTTCTGTAAATGGTATGTATGAATTTCAGGAAGGAAACCAGTGAAGAGCTTATAGGTTTTGAAAATGAAAATAGCGTAAGTACTCCTGCAGAGCTAAAATTTCACGGGAATCAGTGGTTTCTCGAAGCCCAGTGGTGACACCATTATTACTGAAAGATAGTACCCGAATTTCACACATGGATAAGGAAATTCAAGGCACGCTGCGTAGCTTTAGACAAACAAGTCCGTACACTGGGAAGGCTGCCGGGGAGCACTGTCACCGGGCGCAGTCAGCTTTCCACCTGTTCCACCCAGAGTCATACGTGCTTATCCACGGACTGCAGCGCTTCCTCCCACAAATTACAATCGTTTATGCTCGTGAAGTCTGCACAACACTCGGTCAACTCGAGACCCCTCTTAACAACGCTGCTGTCCTTTCCCCCAAAGTGTCCCGTCACAACGGCAAGGGCGGGAGGCCGAGAAACTGATTCTCGAAGAATTCACTTTTTGCTCGGGATCGTTTTCCTCTGCACTATCAATCTTCTTACCAAATCTCTGTCGTGCCCCAGCCCCGGTCGCCCGCCGGTCCCCTGCACTCCCAGTCGGGAGCAGGACCGCTCTCGCTCCCGCCCCGCAGGGCGGCTGCCGGAAGAAACCCCCTGGGCCGGAGCTGCGCTGAACGCGGCATCTCAGGGAAGCAGGGCGGGACGCGACGGTTTGGGGCGGTGGGAAGTGACGGGTGGGGGCAGGTGGGGAGAGGGACGGGGCGGTTGGAAACAGCTGCGGACAGCTGGGAAGCGGGGACGGGGCGCAGAAGCCCCGGTACACGCAGGCAAGGAGACAGCGGGACAGCGAGGAACAGACGGCGACCGCGGTTCCATCACCCACCGAAGAGGCTGCTGCTGAAGCCGTCCCAGACGCAGCCGGCGGCGTCCCACACCCAGCGGCTCCTCAGGCAGGACATGAAGGTAAGGCTCACGCCGAAGACCGACACCAGCAGGTCGCTGAGGCTGATGTTGACGAGGAAGAGGTTGGTTGGCGTGCGGAGCCGCTTGAACTTGTAGTAGAGCACCAGCACCAGCAAGTTGTTGCACAAGCCCAGCATGCCGATGGTGGCGACCAACAGCGCCAGCAGCTCGTAGGTGCCGGCGCTGAAGAGCGGCCGCTCGCCCGGCACCTCCTGCTCGGCCGCTGCGGGCTCCGGGCGGCTGGTGGAGCCCGTGCCGTTCCCCGAGGGCATGGCTGGCGGCTCACGGCCCGGCGGAACGGGGCTAAACCTACCCTCCAGCTTCCAGCACCATCGCGGACCGCTGCTCAGGGCAGGAGGGGGAGTCCCCGCCCCCTCCACGCCCACGGAGGGCGCGCCCTCGGGTGGCTTCGCCCTCGCCTGCCCTGGGGCGGACCCGAGTATGGCTCGTTCTGTATTAATACCTTGTCTCATTCTCCCACCGAGGTGAGCAGGTTGGTCTTGATCGGGATGTATGTCCTCTCCTCTTCCTTAAAAATCCTCTGTGCTCTTTGGCTCGTTACGGCTGCCATCAGCAGCGCTTCCCTCAGGGAAGCCGCGTTTAAGCAGACCTCTGTGCCCAGCTCCCGGAAGAGGTATTCAGGCTTCTTCTCCAGATGTTCTGCCAATGAAAATTCCTGTTATGGCAATAGTTTCTTCTTAGGGGCTCCCCTGCAGTGCTCACAGGTGGCTCTATGAGTTGCAAGTTTATGAAGTGACCAGCAGCATCATGGCCCTGGCAAACTTGGGGTGCAAGTGAACACTTCTTTGTCAGCCGTGGAGCAAGTAAGATATCAGAGCTTGCACCACGAAGTTACCTATTTTTATACCCTTATCCCCAGTGTGCGTTGTGTGAAAACAGTACAGGAAAGCCCAAGCTGAGTCTGTACAGCTCTAGTGGGTGTTGGCCAAGCTGTTGTCCTGAGCCCCAGCTGTGCTAGGATTGTCTTGCTGTCTCTAAACCCAACCCATCCCTGAATGTATCACAATGATTTTTGCTTAGCAGGGCTTTATGCCTAAAACGCCTTGCCAGACCAAGCATCACTCTTCCTCAGAGGAAGAGCTCTCTGTTGTTTGCTTTACTGGCTGACCAACATACGTGCTGATGTGTGACAGTCTTCACAAGGGTCCAAATAAACTTTCAGTTTAGCCCTACTCTTAGTTTAGCTGAGGAAAAAAAAAAGGTGAATATATCGTCTATGAAAGTAGCAGAATTTTCATGGAAATTTGTCTGGGAAAAAAATACCTGTTTTGGGGTTTTTTTCCTCTCTTATATGCTCTTATTAAATGGTCTAGACTGAGCGTGTGATTCCTTGTGGACTGAGACTGAAAACATGGGTAGCTGAGCTAGGTTTGATGTCTTTTAAAACACATATCTATATACAAATTATGTGTTTGTCATGGCAATTTTATATGACAAACTAAGCTGTAATACAAGGGTTAGGAATAAAGAAAGTCATAGGTCAGAAAAATAAAACAGTGATTAAAGTAACTGTTCTCATCAATGTTAACTTTATTTACAATCTATCTTTTTAAATCCCTCAAATATGACTTAATCAGTAATTGAAATCTACTTTGAAAAGCTAGTTCAGTCTGTTTCTTTATCACTGGTCTTTGGGGTTTTTCTCATTACAAAGGCAGCAGGAGTTGCCTTTCTTAAATTAATTATATTTTTCTTCCTCAGCTGTATTTATAGAACATATGAGCTTCCAAAATTTCCCATAATACAGTGCTTGAACACTGACTTTAGGGAAGGCATAATTTTGTCTTTCCTTGTCCATAAAAGAGATTACCTGTGCATATCAGACTCTGTTCAAAAATACACAGTCAGCAGTTCATTTAGGACTAGTCACTGCATGCTGAAAGTCTACCAATGACATGACTGGACCAAATTAATGCTACACCTCATTGAGAAGAAGACATCACTATCTCCTACCTTTAAAGGAAAATCTTAAATTGTCTGTCTTTTTATCCCTGCAAAATGAAAGGAAAGAAAAGATGGTAAGAAGAGCAGGGGAGAAATGTAATTTAGTCAGTAGTACTAATGCTATTGCTAATGTTATTCAAGTGGTCTTAAATACTTCATGAGCTTTCATATATTTCATGAGAAATGAGTTCCATTTGTCTTCCATGAAGTGTTACTACTCATATGAGGCACAACAAAAATAAATGCTTTGTTATTGTATCATCGGGTCAAAGGCAAAGCTGGAAACAGAACCCTGACCCCTAGTTCTAGTCCAGCATCTGTTTTACCTAACCCAGTCTAGAACCATTGCAGCAATGGTTTTAATAATCTAATTAATTCTTTATTCAATCCTTTTCTAGCTTGTCATGCAATTAAAAAGCTGAAACACTTAAAAAACCCAGACATCTGTTTGCAATGCTTCATGTTTGCACTGTTTTGTATTTGGACCAGACCCTGCTCATCAAACATGCATGAATATTAATGGAAATGCTGCAAAAAGGATTTTACCTTTACTTTTACAGTTGCATAAAAGGATAAACCACAATGCAATATTTGCATTTCCAAAAGTGTGTGCGTGTGGCTTACTGGCAGTGTGTCAGCTCAAAGTACTAAATATATATGTATCTGAGTTCATGGAAGTAAAAAAGTACAAGAAGCAGGAATACAAGGTCCCCAGTCCTGTACTATAAAAACTGCCTCTGAAACTCCCGAGGACTTTCTAGGTCACTTCTGCAACAGTACTTTTAACATGTTATCTGTTATGCACAATTTACATGGAATGAAAAAATGCATGGGCTGTAAACTTTCAGCTGGCCGACATATGCTTATATATGTGTTAAACAAACCTTAAAAGCCAGCTTGGAAGTAATAATCCAAAACTGGAAAGCTTGCAGATGTCTGGGACTTCCCTGCCTTTGCTGTATTTAGTAATTTGAAATGTTTCGGCACATCAGAGCATCAAGTGTCACTCACATATTAGAGCTGAAGAATCTGAAGCAGAGTAAATAAAGTATCAAAGTTACTGCTACTTTCTAAGCTTGTGTAGAAATGCAAACCACAAACCATGACTCCCAGGTGTAACTGCGCCATCAAAAATGTCAGGGCTTTTGCAGTGAGTTTTTTAAGGCATTCAAGAGACCTATTTCATTTCATATTTGTTCATTGACTTATATGTTGCTTTCACTCCTTTTCTCGAATCTGTGTCTTCTG
Organism: Neopelma chrysocephalum; assembly: GCF_003984885.1. Taxonomy (NCBI): domain Eukaryota; kingdom Metazoa; phylum Chordata; class Aves; order Passeriformes; family Pipridae; genus Neopelma; species Neopelma chrysocephalum. Next base: position 2,105,062 of record NW_020897691.1, on the reverse strand, counting down.
TTAGTGTGCCTTTCAAGTCACAGGTTCTTTCCTATCTTTCCTGACAAGCAGAGAGTGAGCAGAAAAGTCAAGCTTTTGTCCGTACTAAATACATTTATTTTAGGAGTCAGATAATGCTGGGGGTTTGCTGCCTGTTTTGAACTTTGTAAAACTTATTATTTCAATGGGCATTGTATACAGCCAAACCACAGGCCTCTGAAAACAAAACAAAACAAAACATCCCAAAAACTCTGGCTACCTGGCTTCAGTTTTTTTATTGGCATTTTTACAATATTCTTCTGGCATTTCTTTTCTTACATGTTCTTTTTGCTATTCTTTAGCCTTAAAAGCAGATGAAAGCCAAGTGATTATTCACTGTATAACCACAGTGCATATCTATAGAGCAAGGGAGAGTTTGCAGACAGAAGAAATCTTTCACTGGCATTAAAACAAGGCTTTTAACATAGATCTAGGCCTGTTAATAATGCAATATATAAGTAAAAAAAAATGCACAAGCATAATGGCAAAAGTTTAAAACTAGGGCTTTATCTTGCAGAACTTGTAATCCTAGCTACATAATCTAGTCCTTATTAGGATGTGAACTTTGAATCATAGCAGGTTAAGTGGAAAAGTTGCACTTTTCTCTGGAATGAGAAAAGTGCTTGGCTCAGACATGGTTCACTGAAGCAAGCACAAGTTGGGCAGCAGAGTGTGGACCCAAGTGGACAATCCTGGGAGGTGATGGCATGCTGTCAGAACATCTGTACTGCAGCTGGAGGTTGGCTCCAGGCTGTTCCATGATATGTGAGCTCTAGTATACCTGATATGTGTACAAATAGCTGTACTAGCTGCAGGTGTGATTCATCTCACCTAAATGATGTATTTGAAAATTAAGCACCTAAGACCAGTAAGATTAATCATTCTTTAAAAGTGTTTATTATTATTGGCTGGCACATAAGGTGACTTAAATAATTAACTTTTATATGTCTAAGTTCGGTGAGATGAACTTCATCTTGGCTATACAAACCTGTGTGGGACTGTGGTACATGCTCAGGTGGCAGATGCATATTGATACCTCTGTGGCACTTGTTTCTTGCTAAGTAAATTAAAATAAGTGATGATATATACTTGTACCTGCTGACATCGTACCTCCCTTGGTTGTATAGACACAGCTCATAGGGCAGCTTGAACCATAAACACTAGCACTGTAAAACCAGTATAAGACCAGTAACACCAGGTTTTCCAACAATAACCTGTGAAATTCAGTTGCAATATACACGAGGTTTTTTCAAGGAATGACCTTGCGTAAGAGTTCATACTTAGGCTGCAGCTTCTTGTTAGTGAGACAAACATGAAGTGAAAGTGATTACAAACGCACTATTATCATTTTCTAGAGTCCAACATACAAATCAATAAATAGTGCATAGAAAATACAGTTTTTAAAATTATCACTTGGTCATTTCAGCTGTTGTTACAGAAGAGCAATGCACTTTATAGCAGAGAGTCCAATACTACTTGTGGGGTGATAATATAAAGAGCAAAGTGAAAAATGAAGCCAGTAGAATAAAAGAGTGAGCTAATGTAAATGTGAACATGATAGCACCCCTTAAAAACTGTTTCATGGAAAAAATTCAATTTTTACAATGCTAAAATTAATTACTTGCCCAACCCCATACTGGTCAGAGTGTTCAGCCAGTTTTAAGCAGCTTTATCCTAATTCAACTGCAAACACAACCGGGTTTAAGGGCATATCTATAAGGAAGAAATGGCAAAGGATAGGTAACTTAGCTCAAAGGAATTAAAAATACCAAAAGAAAACAGCTTCAGGGACTCATTTTCCTTTTTTTTTCCTTATTAAATGGCTGGACTTCATCTGGACTAAAATCAGAGTAAGAAACAAAGTCTCATATGTGCCAGAGCCTCTTTAAGGGCAACTAAGGCCATTTTAGATCTACTGTGTTTTCTTTGGGCTATTCTGAACCATCATTTTACTTGGGGACAGTTTGCCTTTGCATGAGACTACCAGGAAGAGTGACTGGCAACCTGGTACAGGCAGGAAAGAAGACCTATCACCTTTTGCTGTTTGTGTGCTGCAGTAGTTTTGGGTTATTTCTTATGAGCTCTCATAATTCCACAGTCAGAATTTTAAAACTTGCATAGAATTTCATAGACTTAAGATAGTTCCTGAGATAAAGATTGAAAATTATTGATTTTTCAAATGAACTGCCATTCCTGCAATTAACTTGCTGTAGCTGTTCTTTGCACCCGTACAGACATGCATTAATTAACTTTGTACAGGTCTGATAATATCCAATAATTGAGACTAATATGATTATGTGGTAAGAAGAGGAGAGTTGGGAGAGTCGACTTCTGAATAATAATCAACTCTGCTATAATCCATATCCAGTGCTTTCCACACTATCAGTACAGGAGACAGGAAAGGAAATGCTTTTCATTCAGTTAATGCTACTGTAGACTTACTAATGCAAGGACTTCCTGTTACTCATTAATTTAATCTTGAATTTTCCTGCTTATCTTCTAATACAATTCATATCTTCTCTGCTTTCGTATTTCAGTCCACTCAGTCATCACATCTTATTTGAAAATTTTACTGTACATTTTTTTGAGTTTAAACATTGAAGGCAACAGAATCAGCTGGTACTGAAAGCAATGGTTCCCCATTTGGGGTTTCTGTGTGTTTTCGTTATGTTATGTAACATGAAGTTTCCTCATGAGTTGTTGCAAGAGAACAAAAACATAGCTTTCTGTTCTTAACCTTCCCATTCTGAGGATGTATGCTAATACCTTTTATGAACCTTAAACCACTGTTATTAATTGGGAAATGAGAATATAGCCTGGTGTCATACAAGCTTAGATGACACAGACTGGAAAAATGAATCAACAGGAAGCACTGCATAACAAGGATTCGGCTGGAAGCAATATATCAAATACACCATAACTCTGACCAAGATAGAGTCCCTGACCTGCCGCTGGGTACCTTGATACACAAGGGAGATATTTTCTTGGAGAATTACTGTTGGAATTAGCAAAAATGTATCCTCAAACTATCTCTTCCTTTTCTGGGAATCGTTGCTGCTTTTCTCTGCCAAACTGTTTTCTTTATTCTAGTCAAAAACACGCCTGTTGCAGTTGAGCAGGAGTATCCAGAAACTTTTGTGCTCTTCCCAGTGGATATGATAGAACTTCAAGTGGATATGATAGAACTTGTGTTAGGTAGCATATCATGACACACCACTTTTTCTGCTATTTCATGCAGAGATATTTACATGCATTATTTTTAGTAACTTTGCTTAATACCAATTAGTTGTCTTCCCTATATGTTTCAAAACTGTGGCTCAGCTGATTTTCCAAGCGTGTGTGAAGTCTATGGCCTTTATCTGTTTTGCTTTGGTTTTATTTGAAGAAATGACTTGGATATTCTCAAAATATGCCTGAGTGATATCAATCCTTTAGATTGCCACAAAAAGTATAAAATATAATTTCTCCTTTCCTTTCAACTACAGAATCTCCACAAAGCAAAGGCTCTGTGTTCGGCAATTCAAGAAAGCCTTGGCCAATAAGCCTGGCATCAGCTTTGGGTGAAGTAATAGAAAAGTGGATTGGGAGATCAACAGCTAAAGACCAATATACAGAAATTGATCAACGTGGTCTACAGAAAAGTGAGTTTAACAAATAGTCTGAAATTCATTATTTGACCAGAGTACCAATTTGCATTTTATGGTATAGCACAGCAACATGGCATTAGCATTCTTTAAAGATATTGAAAAGATGAAAAATGTGGAAAAGAATCACAAATATTATATTGAGGTCTGAAGGAAAGTGCTGCAGTAGGATGCAGAGAGTTCAGTTTGCTTTAATTAACAGGAGAAGAAAAATAGAGTAGTAGTCCAGGTAAAAAAGGCCCCTACTACAAGATGATACCAACTATTACTCTGAATTAGTAAAAATATTCCAAGAACTGCTGAATGGAAGGAAGCTGAAGCCACACAAAGTCATATAAGAGCCTTAAATTTTAACAGTGTGAGCAATTAACCTTTGGAACAAACATGATGGATTTTCCATCTTTTAAGACTTGACACCTTACCACAAGTTATACTTTAGAGCAAAATTTTGTGGCTGATATAGTGATAAATATCTGTAACATAAATAATCTGTAACATAAAGGACATGGAAGTAGAAGATCTCAAGGTCTCTTCTGTCACATGAGATAACATGAAATAATCTCACATGCTGGATTATTTAGTGATCCTGGTTTGTGACCAAGGACCACTCAGCAAGTTGGATTTTGTGATATGATGGGGGGTTGTGACATCAACAATTTGCTACAGCATTTTCCAGCTTGAGATGCTAAACCATTATTATCTAGTTACATTATTTTGTAATGCTTGGTATACCTGTCATACAGCTTCATGTTGTATGAACTCACGTGGGAGTTTAAGATTTAAGGAGCAAAGCAAGGCTTGGACATGGCTGTAAGAAGAGCTCTCCCTCTTACCTTGTCCCTTGTTAATAAAGGATGTCTGAAAAGAAGCACTGTGTTAAGGAGGGTTGCTCTGCTCTTAAATCACTGGATTTCAAGAATGCATTGGAGCAGTTCCAGAAACTAGTTGAAAAAATGATAATCCAGAAGACAAAAGAGAGATCAGGCTTATATACTGAAGACGATGGTAAGAGATATTCTTTCTGATGGAAAAGTGTAATTTTCATATGGAGAGAATGTGTTGTAGAGAGAAAACTGTAAGAAAGATCTTGAATGTTCTAACTGTAACTGTGTGATTTTTACAGGAAATAGGTAGATTGCACTATGAGACTGCTTTTCTAATCCTGCTAGGACTTCTGGCAAAATTATAAGGCTATGGTGATCACTCCCAAAATATAATTGGTGGAGTTAGAACATATAGCATGATGCGATGTTTCTGTAAAAGCACAAACCTGATGAATTATACAAACCCAGTTGCTAAATGTAAATAATGGGGGCAAAGTTTTGCTTTTCTCAATGCAAATGGCTACTGCTGCATGAAAGGATAAACTTTATCCCTCCATTCACGTTCAGAGAAACAAATCGGAATCATGGTTTGAAAGTAAGGGAAGAAAGAAGAGGTGAGAAGTTTTTACCTATTCTTTTATCTTTTTCCTATCATGCATTAAAAGTTAGGTAGTTTTTAAAAGAGCAAACATTGACTGATTTTCTTTTTTCCAAATGCTTTAGTGAATACAATGTGAGGATCTAGAACTTGCATGCTCTTGATATTGAAAGGAGAAATAAAACCAGAGGTAGGGTGGATAAGGAAGGAATCTGTAGCTTGCCAGTTTTAAACTGTGGATATTGTTCCTCCCATACAGATGAGATAGACTATGATAAGTTCTATAAAACCACACGAGCACTTTTTGGTTCAGCAGTTAAGGACCATAATATTCAGGCTTTTTTCAGGAAGACTATCAACAACCTTGACATGCCAGACTGGTTAGAGGTAAGGATTTCTGAAATTTTATTAAATATAAAAAACCTAATTAAAATCTTCAATGGTAACAGTATTTCTCTGTTGATTATGTGTTGTTCATGAGTCTGTCGTTCAAGAGCTCCATGGCATAAAGAGGCCCACTCACGTTATTATTTACCCTAGCTGCCTGGAGCCTGGGTGTGTCCAGGTCTTCTAAAGTACTTCTGTGATATGCATTGTCCTCAGGCTTCCCAGCAAAATGCAAAATCCTTTATGACTACAGTGTGTGATTTGTGCTCTGAGGATAAGTCTGTCTTTAGCTAAACCATCAGAAATGCTTCATCTCTTCTCTTTCCTCTTTTTTCTCTTACCTTTGCTTCCTCTCCTTTCTCTTCACCTATTCACAGGCTTCAATCCAGCCTTCACTTTAAATATGAAGCATTAGAGGTATGGCTGCATTTTAATAGAGAGTTTTTTAATCAGAGAATTATGTATGCATTATTTAATTCTGTAGATGAGTGAGAACCATGTAATCATTTTTTCTGTCTCTAATGGTGGTAAATAGAAATTTTTTGTAAAAATCATGTAAGAATGAGGTAACTATGAAAGAATTGATTTGGTTTACCCTCCTTTCTTCTGGCTGCACATAGCTTAAGGATTTTCTCTGCCAGAGTTGCAACTGCAGTCCATGTTTAATATCGCTTCATGGATTTTTAATCTACCCATTTGTAAGTTACTTCTGCACCCACCTAAAAAGGATATCCAGTTTTTAATTTTGTGAAAAAGAGCTTTGTCTTGCTTTTTTTTAAACATGGTGCTCTTTTGTATTTGCATGTTATGAGAAATGAACACTTGCTCTAGAAATGTGTCTTTTATTAAGATATTTCCCATGGACAGTGTTTCGAGCAACTGTTCTATAAAAATGACTGATTCTTAGATTGTTAGAGCCAGTCTGTATCAAAAGCATCCATCATCATATATTACTACAAGATTTTGTTTGTTTGTTTCTGACCTGAAGACAGAATTGTGCGCATGGGACATAACTTCCAGCACGCGGTGACTTTCCTATGATAGCATAGGTGGCATTTCATACATGGCAAGTATTTACTGGACTTAAAGCCTTATAGCAAGGTATTGACAAGTGAAGTAGGGTGAACAATAAATTCATCAGCATATTTATATTTTACGTTACTCTGGAACATCATACTATTATTTGAACTTTGAAGATACCCAGTACCTGTTCTTTACATGTTATCAACAATTGCTGTCAAGTAATTTCCTAATATCAACTTAAAACCACTGTGTTCAGCCCTTTCTATTTAATAAGGTTATGTATGGGAACATTTCTGGTTAATACCTCGCTTAGCATTGTTTTTACTTACAATGTCATATTACTCACAGACTTTACTCATGTCAGGCATTAAAGATTTCCTTCAGGGAGGGCCTGGGGCAAATCTGGAAAATAGCTGACAGTCTGAAGGACAGTCCTTCGTTTAGGGTAGCAGAACAGTAGCAGATTATGTTCAGTCTCATTGGTTTATAAGAGAACTATAGGAAGCTCTTTTCGTTTATTGGATTATCTTTTACTCCAAAACCTTACTTGAGTTTCTCATGCAGTCATACTAGTTACCTGAGCTGCGTAATTAACCAAGCAAGCACAATAAGGGGTGTAATAAAAGATGCAAAGCCCCATTAGTTTCCTTATGAAATCTGTGGGGGAATTGCCTGGGATAAAATTCCCCAGAACCCTTTTTATGAGCATTCCTCAAATTTTACCAAGTGTGAGCTGACTGATGACAGCCTTTTAAAATGCCTTGTGCATAACCTTTCTTGAAAAAAGCAGACCATGGTAAACAATCAATATTCAGCATCTCAGAGCATGTGTTTCATGTAGAAGATGGATATCAGTGAGACTATATTGAATGCTATAGGGAATGAAACAGAAATATTTGTTATTTCTCTGTTCAAAGGAATCTTGATTAAAGTGTTATTTTTTTCCTTTATTTTCTCTTGAGGGGAGAAATATTTAACATAAAGTAACTGAAAATTCATCCATGACAGAAATGATAATTCAGTTATGAAACAGACAAAGATCAGACTATTTGAATCAGACTCAGTGTTGCATTTATTTCTTTAACTTGACACAGCCTTATCCAGCACAATTTGAAATGTAATATTGCATTGAAAAGCTGCAGTGAGTTTTTTGCTTTTTTGTTTTCTTTTTGTTTAGTGAGAATACTAATGGTCTGTATTACAAGCTATCTCTATGTTACAGAACATAAATCTAAGCTCCTTTCAGGAAAAAAAAAAAGGATCTGATTTGGTAGTCTTGGTAGAGAGAAAGAGATGAAAACTTCATTAAGAAAACTGCTGACTCCAGGAGTTCTCCAGAGTTAGCTTACACGGAAAGAGAATAATTGTTTATTGATCATTTGATTGTTGTCTAAGCCCAATTTACATTAACTGTAACTTCAGCATCAGCTTTTGATCTCTTGTAATTGTGATAACATCCTATCTGTAATGATTGGATCACAACAGATCCTTCTAGGATCATTTGAATGGGTTCTAATAAAATAAAATGGGATCCATTTGTATTCTACATATTATGTGGTGGTGATCTTTTTAAATTTTGTTTCTCTGACAGACTCTACAGTTTCAAAATGCTTCAGGTAATCCTGTAGAGTTACTAACATCAGGAATGAACCCAGTGTTCTAAGTGACTTGCTATGCCAGACACTTATAAGTGTAGTAGCTGTAGTACAGCTCTAAATTCTCCTCATCTCTTTTTCACCTCTTGACAATCAAAGATGTATACATTTACTTACTGATAAGCGTGCTTGTAGACCCTTTTTTTTTCCACCCATATCTGTAGCTCTTTTTATTTTTCGGTTGATTCTATTTAACACTTGTCCAGCCTAAATCCCACTTTCTTTTCTCATACTCCTTAGTCTTTTCATTCTTTTTAAGTGAAGCCTTTTTTTCTGAAAAAGAAAAAACAACAAAATCTACAAAGCAAACAAAAATAAACACCCCACCAAAAAGAACCCAAACAACCGAAAAAACCCCAAAGAAACACAAAAACAAACCCCTGCAAATTTGCTCCTTTACATGCTTGAAAACTCTATTGGAAAGATTATTGGCCTTTTAAGACTGGAAAGTATTCTAGTTATCCTAGTTTAGACCCGCTGTTCTTTGAGAGAGACAGTGAAAGAGACAGAAAGGCCTCCCTTACCTGAAGCATTTGTTCAATGTTCATCAACCTACAAGTTATAGTAGACAAATCATATCTATAAACTTCAGCTTGGACATACCTTTAATTGGCCCCTGTGAACAATGTAAGTAGTCTTGATCTTGCCTCAGCTTCCTTTATATACTTAATTTTTCAAATCTATCATTAATAACAGTTTCTGTAACATCCTAAATAGCCCTCATGGTTTCTGCTGTCTGTGCTCCAGTTTCCTAATTATTTTTTTCTAAAAGTATGGTATTTCAACTCTGTTCTTCTGAGTTCCCCTTCTGCTTTTGGCACTGCTGAGCACACTGTCAATCTTGAAAGTTAAGCAACAGGGATACACTTCATGTTGTTCCTTTGATATTCCTCTTTTGTCATCTCTGTCTCTCTCTCTCTCCCCCTGCCCCCCTTTCCCAGAACTCTGTCCCTGACCCTTTGTTCCTCTGTTCCTACTCTCACAGATGTATTTTTTTCCAAATTTACCTCTCCATATCTGGCCTCTCTTTAGCTTGAAAAAAATCTTCCAAATATATTTCCATGACCTAAAAGATCATGATCTTGTGTGAGTGTTCCTATTTCTTTAATTTACTGATGTTTCTCTCTTTCAAGTACCTTCATGTTCAGGGTTTTCTAAGTTTTCAGTAGTCTCCACAACAGTACACCCATGCTCAAAGGACAGTTTTTTATTAAAAAAAAAAAGGTAATCTGAAATCTGCTCATTAGATAAATTAAGATCTACCCTTACTTATTTGCTGGCTTCACAATTTAAAAGACATATCTTGGACAGTCTAACAGCTATCATTTATCAATGCCTTGGGAAGCTAACTTCTGCATCGCTTTCCCAAATGTAGCTGGCTCTTAGACAGCTGTAGTTTTTCAGTGATAATCATCTGATGTTTAAATTGCATTTTGCTTCACCTTTTATGTTCTTTGTCAACCTCTGGTAGACGTCATGGGCTGTTTCCGTGTTGGAGTCAGCAGAAGCCATTTATGCAGCTGTAAGGGATTTCTAAGATGACCTTTCTTTGGGCAGTTGTCCACATGCTGGGCAGGAGCAAAAGATCAGATATGGCACCATCTCATGTCTACAGGAAGCAAGACAGGACACACCTACATGTGCACTGAAAACTTTCACCACTGCTGGTTTTAGGGCAACTGCTGGCCTAGCCCAACCACTGCACTTGGCATCCTGTCAGGACTCAGGAGGGACCTGATACTGGATAAGTCTATCCTTAAAGAAAAAGTCCTCCCACCAAAACCTTAGTCCCCAAAAAGTTGACGGGTCTGTTCTCCTCTGCCTGGGAAATGGGTACATACACTTAAGAAAGCAAAATGTCACTCCTTTCAGTAAGGACAAAAGAAAAGATCCGTGGAAGTACAGGACAACTGGCCTCTATGTTTGGATACAGGATGGAAAGACACAATGATAGTTCAAGAAACTAGAAAGAGAAATGCAAGAGGCTGTAATACATAATATATTGACTGGTGATGTCTGATAATAATCGTGTATGAGGTAAGGAGGGACCTGTGAAGTGAAAGATGAAGACTAATGTTGTGTGAGAATATTTTTTTGAAAGATGTACATCTGAATCTCTTGAAGAAGGAAAATAGGAATTCTATTGTATAACATGGAAAATATTGAACTAGAATAAAGTGCTAAGTTTTGTCTTGCATCCAAAGGGGCATTGCTTTCAGAACTCATGAAAGAAAGTGAGTATAAACAATGTCCATATATGAGAAAAGAGTTTAAAGTCTGTACAGCTGAGTGGGGCTGAACTAATTTCCTAAGGAAATTATGAAACTATTTTTGGGTACAGAGCTTGAGCTTTGGAGAGCATTTCAGCTGAAAATTTCACACCCAGCAGCAGAAATGAGCTCCTACCTGAATATCTGTGTAGGGATCTCCATCATGTTCAGCACAAATGGAACATTGCCAGACTCAGGGAGATGGCCAAAGAAAGAATTTTTAAAAATGGACTTTATATTCAGGGTTTTTTTCCAGCAAATGAGAATTTAAATATCTTTATGGAAAAGCTCTTCTTCTATGAAGGCTAAACCACTATGCTACTTTGAATATCTCAGTTTATAAATACAGAGGAATCTGTTTTGTCTGCCTTTTGCTGTTTGTTTTTTTTTTCTAGTTGAGGGCCTAGCCGAGGAAGCACAAGTAGGTAGAACCGTAAAAAGAAAATTGAAGATTATTATTTACAAACAATCATTACAAGGCAAAGCTGTACTAATGGCTTTGTCAAATAGATGGGCTTTATTCCTAGAAGCCCTATGTATTCTTGCTTCTTTACAAACATTGAGGAAAGATTGTGCCTGAGTAGCAGATCTCAGGAATCTAAAGCCATATTTACAGCTAATGGTTAAAGGAAACAACATGAAGAAACTTACTCAAAGAATGTTAGATTAAAACGTGAGATAACTATTTGACTTCATACATATAAGCATATCTTCCAGAAATAGTTTTGCAATAAATTACTTGGTTTGTTCTTTTTTTTTTTTTTGTTTAGATTTTTGGCTGTTTCACAGGAGAAAGTGATGACCTGCTTTCCCAGTCAAAAGAAAGCATGGTTTTCCTTGTATCTGAAAAAAAGCAGATTACTGATTCAGGTGACATACTTCATTTGTATCAAAGCCTATTTCTTTTTAATGCGATGTGTTGCACACTTTCTTATGATAAGTTCACATGTCTGTCTTTGCTTGTTCAAGATTCTATTTCTTACATGTTCCAAAATATACGGTTTTTTACTAAACTCATTGCATCTGAACACTCCACTGCTGCTTTTGCCAGTTCTCATATTCCTAAATTGCTTTAAAATTATGAATTTTTCTGACTCAGACTGTAATTTATGCAGTCACTCTCTGTATTTCTGTATTTTTTGAAATAATGTAAGAAGAACTAGCACATCCATAATCCATTAATGATATTTAAAAATGCAACATGTTTAATTAGGTCAAATATGGGATAATCTATGATATAATGCATCACTGCCTTGGACTTGGTATCAAAATTCATTTCAGGAAGAGAAAATGTTCCTGCTATTATAGTTCTATTTTTTTAGATTTCCTGTGTCTGTAAGATTAAGTGAAATATTTTGTCATTGACAGTTGTCAAGAGAAAAGATGTGATTAAGGGTATAGTGAAGGTATCCCATCTGGATTTCACAATAACAGCCTCCCAGAAAGGAGTGATAACTATTTTTAACAACCAGGTAATTCTGATTCAAACTGTTTTATTATTTCATTAGGCATTACATATGGGAACTGAGTGGACTGTCATCTAGCATGCAAATTAACCTCTAAAAAAGCTAGATATCTTTCTTATCAAAGTTAAGTTTTTCTATATTTTCAAGTACAGTAAGAAATACACATTTTTCTTTTCAATTATAAACCTACTGAACAGTCCACATAAGTTGATATAAGGTAGAGATGGTTAATAAAAGACATTCTTCACAGAAATTCATTTAATAGAAAATAATCTGCATTTCTTTTTAGGAAAGGTTCCCTTAAAACAAAATATGCTATCAGAATTAACTTGTAGATATAGAGTGGAAATCAGGGAATTAACTGTTTTCTACGGCTACTGAAATTATCTAGAATGGACATAAACATTCATCAGTTTGCAAATAAGATTTATCCAGTACTGCAACATCTAAAAGCTTGAAAGTCATGAGTTTTGTGACAGACCGAGTGATACTGATTCACAGTTAGTCCCCTAATCAGTAAACTGTAAGGAAAACTGTACCATTTTAAGTAGAAATTCACGCTCAAGGTGCTGTTAAAGTAGAATTTGTGAATTAATCTCCCAGATGATTATATTACTATTTAGATGTAATTTAGCACTTGTAGATGCTATGAGGTACATCACACATCTATGGTCATTGGTGGTTTATCCTTGCACAATTTTAATGCAACCAGTTTATGAAAAATTATTTCAGTCAATGCAGTAAAGCTTTAAGCAGCACTAATGCTTTCTAGGGGTTTTAGCTAATTAGTGCATAATGCTTATGACAGTAGCTTGTAAACAAAGAAAGGACTCCTGTGGATGATTCAATAACAAAGTGGTACTGCAGTTTTAGTAAACGCTGAAATAATTTATTTGAAAGCCTAGTTCTCTATCCTCCAGAGCATTATCCCTATTACGTACCTATGAAAAATCATTTCACAAAGTATAAGATTAAAAATAGCTTTCTTCCCCACCTGCTAGCTGTCCATGCTATTTTCAAGTTGAATTACTGCCTCCTGATGGTTGGGCTGATGTCATCTGACAGTCACTGCACTGATGTCATCTGACATCAGTGACTGCAATGTAAATTATTTTACATAGTTGCTTAACACAGTGAAATAGGGACCTCAAATCCCACTTATAAAACTGTATGTTCTGAAAATGGCTAAGGCATTACAACAGCAGACATTTACTCATTATAAGATCTCTGGTCACAGTTAATCTGAGCAAATGATTTTTTACTTCATTAGAATTGCTCTGATACATACTGAGGAAGCAAGAGAAAACTCTGTCTCTTTAGCATTGCAGTAATTTGAATCCTGTTCCTGGAAAATGACTTCACATGACAAAGACAAATACAGAGTTGGCAATTCATTCTTATCTCAAAGATCAAGGATTTAAAGAAACCTTTCAGTGAGTTTTTGTCTAGTTTGGCTTTGCAACATAGTTATAAGAAATATGAAGATGGTTGCCCTGAAGATACTGCTTGGTAGGACTCACAATCTGGATGAAGGGGCCAACATACAATTTAATGAGTAGTGCATAGACAAATAGACAAAGAGGCTTATTTTGTATAATTGTTGCATTTGCAAGATTATTAACTTATGGTGTTCTTGGATGCACATATATCCCATGCAAGTCAACCTGCTCCATGTACATGAATGAATAATATGTAGTCAGATGTAATTACTGAATCCAATATAATACAGATTTTTAACTGTGCCACTCATCATGGCTAGGCTTCGTGAACGAAGATTTGGGAACTGTGCCACTACTGAAGCATTTAAATAGTAAGAAACATACATGTAGAGGAAGAGAAAGGAATATATTCTGTTCATTCACCCCGGTGTAAAGTGATGTTCAGTGCAAAGAAGTTTTCTCAGAAGATCAACACCGTATTATTCACTTTGTTCTTTGGAAAGCAAATACAATTACCTTCACAACAATTTATTTAATGGTTGTGTTATATCCTCGGACTCAGTTAACAATCTAGATGAAAAGTTTTTATTTGATACTGAGTGGAAACAGAGAATAGTTAAAAACTTTGGGAAAAAAACACTTATTTACAAATAGGATTAAGAAAAAGTAAAGAGGTTGCAAACTGTATCACTGCCTGTCTATCCATTAAACTTCAGTTAAATAAAATTAATCATATTTTTTATCAGCAAATTATTAGTGTCACTCATGTTAGATGGCATTAAGAATGCTTAATTTAGCCTGTGTACATCAGGATAGCTTTCAAAATCATCTCCTATTTCACCAGTGACAGGCTTCCATCATCCATTACATAAATTGCTAGTGAATCTCATTATTGTCTAAAAGAGGACTTGGAGACTTTTTAACCCTGGTTGCTGTAATAAGAAATCCCCTGTTCTTTTACACATCTGTTGGAAATTGAAGTGAAGGCAAAGAAATATTCATTTGTAGACCAGCAGGTTCTCGGTACTGGTAAGGCCACACCTCAAGTACTGTGTTCAGTTTTGGGCCCCTCACTACCAGAAGGAGATTGACAGGCTGGAGAGAGTCCAGAGAAGGGCAACGGAGCTGATGAAAGTCTTATGAGGAGCAGCTGAAGGAGCTGGGGTTGTTTAGCTCAGAGAAAAGGAGGTTCAGGGGGGACATTATCACTCCCTACAAGTACCTGAAAAGAGGTTGTAGCCAGGTGGGGGTCAGTCTATTCTCCCAGGTAACAAGCAACAGTACAAGAGGAAACAGCCTCAAGATAAGCCAGAAGAGGATTCAATTGGATATTAGGAAAAATTTCTTCAACAAAAGGGTTGTCAAGCACTGGAACTGCCCAGGGAAGTGGAAGAGTTACCAACCCTGGAGGTTATTTATAAGATGTGTAAAGTGGCAGTTGAGGACACGATTTAGTGGTGGACTTGGCACTGTTAGGTTTACAGTTGGACTTGATCATCTTAAAGATCTTTTCCAACCTTAATGATTCTGTGATTTTGTGATTCTATTTGAGGGCTAAGCATTGCTTTCTGCAACAAATGTGGACCTAATGTGCTTCAACACCTGTATACAGCTCTACACCATCAGCCATTTCCTGCTTCCTCTAGAACACAAGACACTCACCTTCCTCAGGTTCTCAGACACGGATACTGCCTTGATCAGCACAAAAGACCTGTAGGAGTAGGCAGCCTTAAGGACACACTCTGGTTAATGTTACTGTAGATAAAGCCAAGTCTGATAACAGTGCATGAATATCCATCTCTTGATTAACAATACTTTTAAACTCTGCTCAAACACTGTCCATGATGACACCGAGCATCTCACTTCTATGGGAAGAAAGACTTTGATCCTAGCTTCTTGATTTATGAAATGTGGAATTGGTGGGATGGGAACTGAGTAGTTACTGATGAGGGGCAGGGGCAAGAGGAGGTGAAAAAGCAGCTGCGGGTGTTTCAGAAGGAAAAAGGTTGAAACTGCTTTTGAAAACTGAGTACTAGTTTTGCTAAAGGAGATAGAAGGTAACCCTATCTCTACTGGATGATGGTGTCAGGTATTCTGACCACCTTATGACTTTAAACTCTTCCAGTTTTGAGCCACATGCTACACTGTCCACCAGTAGTTACATTTGGTGAAAGATGCCCATATGGGTAGTTGTGTTTGCAGCCTGAAGTGCTACCTCTGCCTGGTATTTTTCTGGCATCTGGGTTGACATTAAACATGGGTTTCTGTAAGACACATCCTGCTTCTTACAGGAGCTGAAGCTGTTCTAGCTGTCAACAAGCATTAAAAGCACAACTCCATCAGAAGACCAGCTGATCTATACTCCCTTGTAAAAATGGGTGTTTTTTACTATTTATTTTTTCACTTTTTTTTACTTTTTTACTATTTTTTTACTTTTTTTTAAAATTTTGCTTACTCCAACATCTCAATTTAAAAAAACCCAAACCAACAAAGAAACCATGAAATAACTGTGAGAGAAAAAGAAGTTTTAAGTTCCTCACTATATATAGGGGAACAGACAGCAGGCAGGTTAAAGATCTTTCTCAGATCTTAACCATGTACTCTTTCTATTGTTCTGATCTACCTGTGAAGAGGAGAGGTAACTTTGTTTAGATTTTTAATTTATTTGCTAACTTGTTATTGTAACAATATCTTTTTGGTTTTTTTTCAGAGGAAGGTTCAGGCAACAATCAATATTGAAGTAAGTTCTTTTTTTCTCCTTCCTGTTAGATAATTTCAATTAAAAATCAGCCGGTACTAAATTGAAATAATTAGAAACTGAGCTTTATTCTAATGCCATTTCTAACTTTGAGACTCCTGCATGATTTGCCATAAGTCAAATAGGTTCAATTTATTGCTTTCAGTTGTAGAAACAATTGAATAACTTGATTTCTTTTCTCTGATAAATGACACCTCAGATAAATGCTGCTTTTTCTATCAAACTGTCCTTTACCCATTACCTTGCCAGAATATTTTCTTTTAAAATCCAACACTTCTATTGTCACTGTAAAATTTAAATAAGTAACATAATGAGTTTGTTAATGAAAAACAGTTCTACATCTTCCTAAGTAGATGATTGGCTACACAGTACATACGTTAAAACTTCATTTTTACCCTGGGAGTATCACTGCAGATTTTAGGTAATGAGCTTCCTTCAGATGACCTGAAGACAAGAGACATTAGTCTTTGCGAAGCAACATGTCCTAAAAGTTTGTGTAAGTATCTTGTGCCAGGAACAGTGCATTTTGTTGACTATCTCTTATTATATAGTAGAAGTTTTTAAATGCAATAGAAGTACTCCAGACCAGAGGCCCTACTACTATGAGCTATGAAATTTTCAGGTGGCCTAGTTAAAAATTACTCTCTTCTGCTTCATGCTTTGCCTTGTCTTAGGGAATAGGCATTTTTATCCAATATTCTTATTTAAGGGCTTCCATTGAACGGTCCTGCCCTTGTTCAATTTAATTTCTTCTCATCTTTCTTGTAACTACTGCATGAAAATAGAATTGAAATGTCTTCTCTTGGACTTGAGGTTCCTGTACTTTTTGGTGGTTATTAAAAGATTGTGATGCTTGCAGAACATAATATTCATGACAACTATGTTATTCTTTAAATTGAAATTCTATATCTTTAAATGAAATAAAATTCTGGATTTCTTTGAGATAATAAATTCCGCTTTCTAGACAGTTGAAATGTATGATGCTATTAAATTTATTACCTTGGAGAACCTTTGAGAGATTCATCTCTAGAATTTGGTCACAGCTTTTCTAATGTAAAGCATGCTTATTAAAACTGAAGCTTTGCATCTCAATACCTTTTATCTAAATACTTTTTAAAAATCAAAGGACAATATCATATGTGAGTGTAAATCATCCCTCACCATTTACTTACTAAAGATACGGTGAACTGTCCTAGATTTTTCCTTGCAGGGTTTACATTTCTCTTTTTCTCATATGCAGAAAAAACAGTCCATTCATTTTTCACTACAATTATTATGCCGTTTTCAGTTCTTTTAACATCATCATCAATACTGGCATCAATAGCTAATTGATGAAGCAATTTATTTGTGTGCATTTTCATGCAAATGAAGTAAGGTACTGAATTCAGGACTTATTCAGAGATAAGTTATCAGACTCCAAACCTTCCATCCATTGATAACCAGTGATGTATGTAGAGGGTGGCTAACAGATTGCAGCAATCCTTATGTTCCTATGCTTTCTTCTATTCAGTGTTCTCATTCTTAAGTTGTTTCAGAATAGAGATTTATTCAAGCAGAGTGACAGAGGTCTTGCCCTCAGGGTATTGAGCCAGAAAGACTGTAGAGCATATTAGGACTAGAAATAAAATCTGGTGAACTGCAGCCATCAGAACTTTCCTGGCATCATGATGGTATAAATGGGACATGAACTATGGGTACAGATCAGTTACTGTTTTGTTACAGGGATGTTATGGAGAACAGGTCACCTCAAGAAAACCTGATTTTGTTTCTTGATGAGATTATGTGACTGAGTGAAACGACTGGAGGCATAAATATAATACACTTAAAACTCTGTACAGTATTTGACTTAGCACCATACAACTTTCTGTTTTAAAATATGACCACTGGAAAAAACCCACAGGAGTGCATGGACTAACAGTCATCCAGCTGACATCTAAAAATAATAGTCACCATAGAGTCATCAGTGAATGATGATGAGAATACTGATAGTGAACAAATCACTTCTCTCAAAGAATGGAAATGAAATGTCTTTTAAATATGACATAGAAAATCATAAAAAATGATGAGCCAAAGTGAAACAGAAACTATTGGAAATGAGGAAGTGAAGACAGAGCCCTTGAGTAACAGGATGGAATAAGGAAAAAATGAAAAGGTTGGTCTTGATCTGGTGCAGCTGCCTTGTTTGTCTGTCAAGTATGGCAGCACTAAGAAAAGAATTTCTTATAAGCTAAAGCTGAAACCTGTTAATTTGACTGCATCACCACACACCAACACAACAAAATAGTGGCTTAATTAGTGGTTTAATTAAAATCAGTTTTTTCATACCAGTTAGTCATTGTTATCTGATATATTGTAAGGACCCCAAAAAGTCACAGTTAACAAATTCTTCCCTAGGAATTACCAACCAATCCATAAGGCCTCTGCAGGACTGACATTTTCCACATGTTTATTATAGAAAATAGCACAAGAAATCCTTATATATGTATTATCATTTGCGCACAGACCATTAGGAAGGAAAGAAGCTTTCTACTGCAACAGGGTGCTGACATCCTCTGTCAGGATTTTGAACCCTTTACACTAACAGCAAAATCAAATTGTGTGCAGGAATGGAAATAAAAGTAGAAACATCAGCAGCTGCCTTTGGCAGCTATCTTTGGCAACACAGGTCTCTGTTTTAGCTGTTTATCAAGTACTTCCACAGGAACAAAGCTTTTTAGAGTTTACAGATAGGTATATCACTTGAAGAACTGCAATAACAGAGCTATTTAAATTTTTCATTTTAATCTAGAAAAGAAAGATATTTCAGCCAGTGTTATTTTATGGATGTTCTGAATTACTTTAAAGTAGTAGGTAATTGTGTCATTGCAGACATAGCAAATGGAGTATATTCCATTTCAATCCCACTGTCATTTGGAAAAGTGCATTACATTTTTTGAGGGGGAGGGAAAGTCAAACAGCTATTAATATTTCAACAAAAAAAAACCCACCAAAATTCTAGGTAGTGTATAATCTTATACTTTGCAAAAGAAATCGTTTTACATTTATACCTGTATAATTTGAGGTACACTTGAAAAATAGCTTTATATGAGCAGATGTATATATTTGTAAATATTTGATCTACCTGTTGGGAGAATTAAAGTTATTTAATACAAGCCACTTATTTTCATAAACATTCATTTCAGTAGGAGTTTCGCTATTATAGATGTAATTTTGACTGCCTTTAATTTTCTTTTTTTTCCAAACACAATTGTATCCGGGTAAAAATTTAATCTGCTTTCCTATAGATGTTTTAGCTTAAGTTTCCTCTGCTCCAAGTGCTTTTTCAGAGTGTCATTACAGTTCAACTAACAATATGTGTTGTATCCTCTCATGTGCGACATTTGTGCCTCTGAGGTAAGCCACTGATAACTGAGGTTGAGCCTGGTGCCTCTGAAACTATATCTATGAGCTAGAACTAGAGTTCCTCATGTAGAATTAGAACTCTCAGTGGGGCTAGACCTAGCAGGTGCTAGTGCAGAGTATATGGAAAAATGGTTTAAAATATGTACTTACATGATAGAAAATTTATAAATTTACAGAGAAAATCCTTCTGTAGGTTCTCTTTATTTTTATCAGGATACCGCTTGGATCACTGGATGTGATTTCCTACCTCAGCTGAAATATGTCGTGGCTGTAACTGAAAGTACAGTCCTTGTCTGGGACTATAAATCAGAAGATAAGGTATTATGTCAGATGAGACGAATGCTACCATGAAGCCTGAAAATTGATCAGTCTTTGTTTTTGATATATATTTACATTCCTTTGGTCTAACAGGAGGAAGGCTTTTAACTTTGTAGGAACTCAGTGAAACAGTGGAATTTATACTAAAGAAGGAATACCCTTTCCACACCAAATGGGATTATTTAAGTGTCTTAAAAGTTTGGAAGAAAAAATTTGTACTATGTTGCAAACAAACCCCCAAAGAATTTATTTTCCATGTGTATCTAATGCATATGTGTGCACCTGTATATCTAATATGTGTCCATTGGTATATAAATATATGTTGGGATCTATTAAGAATTGAGGGACAGGTTTTCCAAGGAGGTAACTTCCTGACTGAAAGAAAATATTTCTTCATATCCTGTGTTTGTTCAGGACTTCCTAAGAACAAAACCATTTTGATATTGCTAGTGTATGTCCAAGCTGTTAAAGTTTTCTTGAATGCCTTATTACAAAATACAATTTTTGCTGACCTATACCTTAGCATTTTCTGTCTGTTCCTGGGGCTTTTCTCAGAAATTCTGAGTTGGCAGAGATGATGAGGACAAACAAAGTAAATATTTTTAGGATAAGATCAAGTCTTAGGACTTAATTTATTTTTTTTTGTTCTCAATATTGAAAGGTTGCTTCCCAAACTCAGACAGGTCAATGTAAGTCCTTTTGTCAATCCAATTGGACTTCTGGGAGGAAGGCTCAAAAATTTATTCTCCAGGTTCCCTCCAGTCATTACATCAGTGAGAGCTGCAAATGACCTGTTACTTAATAGGAACATCTCTTTTTCAAGACCACAGAAATAATATATAGTCAGTTCTGTATCTGTGTTATGTCTCTTTAATGTTTCTGTGCTACATAGACAGCATTGAAGCAGTTAATTCCTATGGCATGTGAACAGTTCCCAGTTTAGGCTGTCAAGGATGATTTAATCAAATAACAGATGGAGTCAGAAAGTAGAACCAATAAACAGTATAATACAGATGACCCAAAATCCTATTCCTGTGCCTTCTCAGTCTATCAAAATACCACAGTGACTTGCAACTGTATTCATTCCCACTATCTCTGTGCTTCAAAAATTGAAACACCTGCCCATATAAGTACACTTGACACTCCTAGGCTGTGTTGATAATTAGGACTCTGATATAATTTCTCCCTGTGTGAATTTGGCTATTTCCAATTTTCTTGTAGACAGCATCTCATTTTGAACAGGAAACTATATACAGTCTTAGTAAATATACCATCCCACTCAGCATGGGGAGATCCTTCCTAAAATTCATAATTAGTATTTCTTCGCTGAAATGGAAAAAGCTACCTATGAAATGAAGCCTTGCTGAAACCCTTACAGTTTGCTATTAACTCCACTTTGGGATGATCTTCCATGAGTTTCTGATACCAGGAAACAGCTATCATAGGGGGAGCTTGAAAAAACAAAGTCAAGATTTGAACACTGATGTAACTGGATAAGCATTATAGATTCAGTCAATTTAAGGACCCTGGTGCAATATCTAATAAACTGTCTACCATATTCCACAGAATAATTGCTATGTCATCAAACCAATGAAAAACTGTCTGCTCTGTGTTTGCACGGTGACTACGCCAGATCACCTGGCTAAGGACAGTATCTTAATGGGAGATGATAAGGGTTATGTTTACCTGCTTACTATGACCAATGATGACTTTATAATGAAACAATATAAACCCGAAAAAGAATCACAATTCCGGTTCTTGGACTCCGAAAATTTTAACATGTAAGTTGCTTATGATAAAATACTATCAGTCTTGCATTATTTTTTTTTTTAATTTTGGTTTTGTCTAGGCTAAATGGAGGATTAATTTCTGTTTATATATTAACCCTATCTAACTAAAGAAAATAATTTTTCAAACTGCAGTAAGTATGATTCACTTGGTTTTATGTGAAGGAAATGCCATCATTTTCAGTGGAAGATTTTACAAGAGATCTTACAACAGGGAGGATGCAGAATAAAATTCCAGGGGAGAATTTACAATTGCTGTTATCCAGTTGACAAAGGAACAGCTTTATTGTGCCTGATTAGGTGGAAGCGTAATTGTGACTGGAGAAGTACAAGATTCAACCCTAGCTTTAGCTCCCCTTCTTTTAAGCTGGAAAAGTGGTTCTGTATCTGCCCTGGATATTAAATGTTAGCATTGTTTGTGTATATAATATCACACCAAAAATTCCTGTCCACCTATGGGTATGTTACAGTAGGTGCTCCTATAGCCTAATAATGTTTCCATTTATATCCCTAGTCTTAAACGCAAGCTACATGATGACTGGGTTGGGAGAGTTAAGTATATTTCTGCCCTAAAATGTTTTGGATCCTGCTCCTCAGACAGCCTTCGTTCATTTGTTTTGGATGACATAAAGCGACTAGACGACAACTTGTAAGTATATGACATCTTCTAGAAAAAAATAGACCTTTTGCTTTATAACTCTGCAAGAGATAAATTCCCTGAAAGATGCCATCCTGTTGTATTTAAGCTGTCTTTTCTGTAAGCATTGTTAATAAAATCAAAAATACAATTATTTAAATGCTTTAATGTTTTTGTTAGCTTTTGATATAGGAGAGGATATATGTACATTACTCACAGCCCTTAAAAATGTTATGTTGACAGTGTTGTCTGCTCCAACTTCTCCTCAGCAGGCAAATATTACTTAGAAAATTGTTTTGCTGCATGTATATCATGTATCCATTCGTTTATAATTTAGATCCAGACAGAAATATATTCAACTTATGTTTCATTTACAGTTTCAGTTGCACCAGTTTGAGTTACTCAAGATTAAACCAAGAATGCAGTTTGTTCTGAGGGCTGTGAAATGGTTTTACTCTGCATCAGGAAAGAGTTTATGGCCCCCTTATTTGTGCCAAGTCCATGCATATGGCCCATAAGTGCTATAGCTGATTCCAAGCCTTTTTAGTCTGTGAATTTAGAGAAGTTTATAGCCCAATTAAATAATACAAATGTGATTTGATGTAAAAAGGACCTAGAAATAACATACATATCGAACTTTTCATTCAAAGGTCTAAAAGCATTGTAAATATTAGATCAGGTTCAAAATTCCTCTGTGAGGTATATCCAGAGATTAAAAGATTTTTAAGGCTAGTAGCAATAACTGAGATAATCTATTTTATCTCTTGTTTAACACAGGCCATAAATATTCATGTAGAAATTCTTGAATCAATCCAGTTAATTAAGGTTTTATGAGTATTGCATGTCTGTTGAGGAACGAGGAAAGTGAAATATGAAACACTTATAACTTGTCCAAGGTCACACACTGTGTTAGCTGAAAAGCTAAGAAATCCCCTTTGATTTTATTGGGAGCTTTGGAAAAATAGAATTGATTAGAGGAGAAAGAAAACTAAGTCTGCAGAGCCAAAACAGTGGTCAAAAGAGTACATGCTACCACCATACACTGTTCGTAATACAGAAATTTAACTACAAATATCTTGGTAGGTCTTTTTCATTTCACACTGGCTATAATTGTGTCTGCTATTGCAATAAATACATATCTCTAAGCAGTTTCACGCAGCAACTAAATGAAATTATATTGAGACAACTGAAAAATTACACAACTGTTAAAATGAAATTAATAGCCCTAAAAATAGCTATGGATCAAATCACTTTGAAATGTCCATTCCATAAGAAATGATAGTTGAAACATATGATTTACTGATTCTAACAAAAGAAATTTTCCCAATTAACTTTGCACCAAAGAATTGTTATTGTACTTGAAGAGGGAAGTAGTATATCTTGTCTCCTACGTGACTTATGACTTAAGTTTCTTTGTCGATAATGGCTGATCAACAGTTATAATCTTTTCTTGTTAAGTATCTAAAAAGGGAGGCACGGATATGATCACAGAGCGCTTCTGTTGTAAGGCCATGGCTTGGGCAAAACTTCACAGTGCCAGATCCGTGGGAACAAGGGATTCTGGTATAAAATAGGAATTCACTGATTTAAATTAGCAGTTCTTCTGAGGTCTTGTCACCTTTTATTTTTCTATATAATTGTTTATTAGGTCTTTAATGAATAGTCTTGATACTCTTGAGACTCCTCTGTTAGAGCTCTGGTAAAAAAGCTTTGCTCCCTCTAAATAATAGGGAGTACACGGCCTTTTATTTACACCTGCCTAGAAAGAACAAGCTCTTTCATTAATCCTCAAGGTTTCCAGAGTCTTTCTTCAAATTTACTGTCACCCCAATTTATGGTTTTCAATATTAATGGTTACTCTTTAGCCCAGAATAAAGGAACTAATACTTGTCTGGATTTCAAAGAAAAAATTTGAATGTCTACTCATTTAGTTCTGTATAACTTATTTACACAGGCGATCATTGTTTCCTGGGAGTGACAGGTGTTAACTATGCTATTACTGATTCCAAAAATCAATAAAATATTCACTCATTATTAGCAATGTATGAAACCTGGAGAGACAAATAGAAGTTTTTCAAAGGATGGATTTAGAAGGGACACTGAGTCAATCTCAGCCTGTGTTGGCTGTTTGCATTCTCGTGCTTTAGCAGTGAATGTAACAGAATAATTCAGTCGAGTTTCAGACACTTGTGGTCTCTTCATCCTGTTGCACAACACAAAATAGATGATATAAAGACTATGCATTATACAATACATTGTGCAGAAGCAACAGAAAAGTAACTGCACACACTTAATGTAACATCAAGGCTGCAATACACCTCCATGTCTGAAGCAGGCAAATGCAGTTGCTTTGGTACTTTTCCTCAGTGACGAAATGGTTTAGGCACTCAGACGTGTGCAGGCTTACTTTGGCAACAGCTACCATTTCAGGAGTCTGCTTTGAGTTTGCCTGTTAAAGAATTCAGGTGTACAAATTGGGTATTTACTTCCTTAATGGAAAGTTTACTGTGTCCCTCTTTCATCAATCACTCTAAGTCTCTGTTATAAATAAATTTTCTTTTAACAGGAGATTGTATACATTATGCATACAGCTATTCTAAACCAGAAAAGTAAGGTGGGATAATTGTAGACTGTATTTTCCTAATGTTTCTTACATGATTAATTGTTTTATTGATGATTGCAGACCTGTAAGGGAATTTTCTGTCCCTAGAGGAGTCAGTGCCTTCACCTACTGTGGAAAGGCAAAAGTCGTTGTCACTGGAGGTAAGTATTGGGATTTTTTCTGAGAGATTGTGCTGTTGTGATTTTTTTTCCCCAATTAGATAAGATCAAATACAGCTGATATAGTGTCTTAAGAACTTAAATAATGGTTTCTGTCTTAAATTATAGGAAACAGATATCTTGCTTTTAATTGCTGGGAGGCTTACTCTGAAAAGATATATTTTCTGACAGGAATCTCTCAAAGGCTCTGTCTGGGTTTGATTCAAGTATCCTATATGTAATAAAACAGGAGAAACAGTATGTTGAACTACTCTGAGGTACCTTTCCAAGTCACAGTGGTGACTCTTAGCCAGGTTATACACATTATTCCTTACAGTATCAGCAGAGCTTCCATCCTGTCACTTTTGGCCATCCTGTCCTATCTAAGGAATCACATTGGCCCATCTTAATACTTTCCGTTGGTCTTCTCTCTGATCATGTTTTCCCAAAGTGTTACTGTTTTTTCTTTCCCCTAAAGCAGACTGCAGAAATAGCACTCTTACATCCATTTCCTCCCTGTTATCCAATAATTTTATGAGCCTTTTACTGCAGTGGTTATATTTGACACTGCAGAAATATGGCTGAAGGATGGCAGCAGTCTTGTTTTTATATTCTGTTTGACAGGGTGGTGCCCTGGCGTGACATTGATGCTGCCTTTCTACAAGTCTTCAGTATGAGGGTTTTGCTTAAAAGTCTGTTAAAAATAGCAATAATACACATAGCAATTCTTACGTCTATATTTAACAAGAAGAAAAAAATAGCCAAGGCTCTGCTGTGCAGCCTTGATAATGTATACAACAGTAAAATAAACTTGAAAAAAAAAAAGAATAGAAAAAGACCTGGACATGGGAAATAATGCAATTCATGTTGAATTGTAACAGTTTACCAAGGGGGAAACTGTGACAGATATCAGAATAAATATCAGACAGTTCTATTGAATTTCTATATGCAAGATTTAAAGGAAAAGCAATATGGCTATAGAAAAGTTATTAGTGAAAATTCTGAAGTTCAGCCTTGGAGGAGATACTGTTTACATTGATCACCTTGTCACAGAAAGTAATCTGGAGAAATTTACTGATGACACAAAGTAAGGAGCTCTTATAAAACAAAATGTTATTAGTATTTCCCACAGATAGAACTGGAGGATTTTACTGTAGTAATAAATCCAGGGTGAAGTGTCTGAATGGGACAGAAGGTCAATTACACAGGAAGTAGTAAAAGTTTCTTTTACACACTGAAAATTCTCCCTACAGAAATAGGCAGAAGAGAAACATCTGGATAAACTTCCTAAGAAAATAATAATAGCAGAGGTAGGCCAGGCCAAAGGTCTGCCTAATCCACTCTCCCCTCTTTGTCAATGACCAGTAGTAAACACTTGTGGCAGAGCATAGGAATAGGACAATCATGCAGCAATACTTGCCCTAGGTACATGTGTTAGTTGAAATATCTGCAGGTAACAAAGAATTAACTTCTCTGAATGTGACACTAGTGAAACCTCATGTTGTATCGGAAGCCCCTGTATGGTTGATATGAATCACTTTTGAGAAAGATTAGTTGAATATGGAAACAGGGCAGGAAAAACATATCACATAGAGACTAAAACCATTGTACAGAGATTAAAGTATATTTTCTGTAACCTAGCAAAGTGAAAGTTAACAAGGATGACATTTTATCATCAATTAACATTGATGTCTATTAGAGCAAAAATCAGAGCGGTGATCTTCTGGAAGAGTCTTTGGAGTAGTGGCAGTTGCAGAAAGAAATATTCTCATCAGTTTAAAATAGATCTTGAAATTTTTGAAATATAGAGAATGCTTATTTGTCTGTGATTTTTGGAGGATAGACTTGGAATACAGAACGTCCGATTCCATTCAAACAGCTACCTAACCAGTATATTTTAGGAGCAGGTGAATCTTCTCAACACTGAATTTTAATTTGTCTTTACTTTCACAGCACAAAAGTAGAGAAAGCATGGGCAACATGAAAAAATTTTAATAATACTGTGTTCAAGGATGATTGTGATGATTTTGAAAAAGTATAAGAATTTGTACTTTGAACAATCTTCACATCTATTGGGAATATCTACATAACTTTGAGTTGGAATCCTGTCTTGCTTGTTCACCAACCGGCCTTTGTCTTCCTATTAAAGGGCATCCTCCTGCCTCTCAACCTCATTCCCAGAGCTTAGCTCTGCTGCTTCCCTTGAATACAAAAGAAAATTGTTCCTGAGCTGGATTACTAAGAGTCACAGGAGACAGTGGAAATGCATGGATAAAGACAAAGACTGGGTGGTATCATCTCTTTCAATTTCACTGTGAAGTTAGATCAGCCAGGGACTACTATGAAGCTGCACCTAAAATTTAGAATAATGCTACAGGTCTTGAGAGATCTGTCTAATAAAGCCTTCAAAAGCTGAGCTTTAGAATTCTGTGCTCTGTTAATAGAATACACTGCTCATGATGGCACAGCACACTGTCAGGCTAGAGCACACTATGTTTGCCTCTGTATCTTAAAAGCCACCCCTCTCTTTTGACTGGATGAGAAATGCACGTTGATGATCCAGTTAATGAGAGAATTAAACTTTTTTAAATTAATATAGTCTTTTTAATTACAAAGCCTACAATTTTATCTGTAACATACCCTAAAAATCAAAGACCAGAACAGATAAATAATTCAGGAATAATAACATATAGATTCCTTGGTGACATGTGCAAACATTTGTTAAAGCTGTGTTTATATGTCACATTCAGCAATTAAAATAAAAGAAAAATCCAACCTTTGATTGCAGGCTAGCTTCTAAAGTATTTAGCTGGGATAAACCTGCTAACCATTTTACTAAGCCCAAACTTAATGTTATTTAGCTAGGTGTTTATAGCACAAATGATACGCTACATACTGTGATATATTATTACAGTGACTATTTAAAACATCATGTTTTAACACCTTTACACTTCCATCATTTATTTAGGTTTCTTTAATTATGCTCATGAGTTTGTCAGTAATGTGACACAACCTAATTTTGTCTTCCAGATATTTGACATTTATAATAATGAATAAGATAAAAGCAAACCTGGTACTGAGTTCATTGTTTTATTCTAAAAGCTAGACTTTAACCGGTAAAATTATAAAAGCATCATAGTGGTCTAAAATATGAAGCCCACAGTAGTTTAAAATAACTTCTCTGTGTAGCATTTTGCATTAATATTATGTTGAATAGTAAAGTGACATGGTTTTCTTCTTATTCTGGATTCATTTTGATGCCTGCTCAGCTGGTGCTACGAAAAAAATCTAGGAGCCGTTAGCTGGGGTGAGATAAGGAAAGGATTTAATAGTGCCAAGGCAAAAGATGTTACACGACGCGCGCGCCGGGCTGTGCCCGAGATGTTACATTTATAGCAATATCTGGCCAATCCCAAGTGTGTCCACCCTATAACTTTTGCTCTGGTCCACCCCCTGGCCCGCCTCCTGGAATTGGGTCGGGGGGCTTTTTGGGACCCCCTCTTCATCATCCTTCATCATCTTCAGGGTACAGAGAGCAGAGTCACCCAGTTCCTTGACTCTGTCCTGCGGTTTAGGCCAAGATACAGGCGTTCTCCAAACAAGACAGGCTTGCCTTGACTAAGAAACTAAACATTTTCTACTGGATATGGGAATAGGGTTGATATGGGGAGTATGGAATGGGGTGAGAGGATTAAGGAATGTATAAACTAAGGGGTGCTACAGGGAGGAGGGAGAAAGGGGTTTGTTTCTAAAATCTACTTCTATTACCTATAAAACTTATAAGGTAGAAAAATAAGAAAACCATTGGGGTTTAAGGCATCAATTTCAATTCCAGCTATGTCTTAATCACCACCTCTGGCAACAACTGCAGTTAAAATCAAATTAGGTATGCATATAAAAGCAGGAGATGATTGGTTTTAAATGATACATCAACTTCTAACCTATTAGTTCTTCAAATCTGGCTATTGTTTTCCTGTGAGCAATGAAGCAGAATTAAAACTAGTGATTTCTAAATCTAGCAGTAACAGATTAAGACTGATAAAAGTGGCTGTGTGCTTGTTCTGTATCCTTTGTGAATTTCTGGAATAAGCAAAGTACATTTTCAGGAATTCCCAGGAATCTTAGTTATAGAGATCACATCCCAGAACTCCTCTAGCATTAGCTTTCAGAAGCATAGCAAACTCTTTTCTGTGATGCAGTCTAAATTTAAGAAGAACATATGAAGACAGACAAGGCAGCACAAAGAAAAAAACTTAGATTTTTGTCAGTATGATAAACATTTGAATTTGTGTTAGCTTACCAGATGTCTAACTCTTCTGAAGAGGTTTTGCAGACATTATAAGGCAAGATTATTTAAAAGACAGACTTGAAGGAATAACAAGTTTTTTTAACAGATAAGGGGTTCTTCTGCCTGAGAGTAGCAACTTAGAAAGAAACCAGGCATTATATCTTTATTTTCTGATCTATCAGAGGATGCCAAGCTAAGCCTAATATTCTCTATTCAAAAATGTTATTGTTCTCAAGTAGGTTTCAACACCACTGAAATGCAGACATCTCAGCAGACTTGTAATACCACACAAATTACAAAACTGCAAGCAAGAGAGACAGTTTGACAAAGAAGTTTTCAAAGAAGGTATTGGAGTCCATACCATATAGCTAGAATAGAGCTGTGATTGTAGAATCTGACTTTTAGAAAAACCCTAAACATCTGCTTTAATAATTATTCATCTTGGAAGAGACTGCATTGAACTAAGGCCATTTTGTTTCAAATCATTGATTTCACAAAATGTTAAAAAATTGCTGTTAGATATGTAGACAGATAATCTTCTTCAAGCTTTTCTTGGATGTGTTTAGTACCCATGCTTTCTATGTCAGGATTCTGAATCCTGGAGGCATATTTGGAGCACAGACAGAATAAATGTTCAGGAAATGTTCCAGTGAAGCAGTGAATGTTAGAACCAGTCTGGCATTAGTCCAAAAAGAGGGAAGAGAGCAAATCTACTATAACAAAATCTACCATTATCTTCACATCAGTGAAAAGAACTAAAATTAATCCACTATTTCACATGAAAAGCAAACAGTATTTTTAATCTAGGGAGAGGTTTTCTTTCCGAATGTCACTTGTTCTTCCTGTTAATATCTCAAGGAAATAACATATATAAGTGATTCTACTCTTAAAATAAACTCTCTGTGCCACAATTAAAGGGCACTATCCTCCCTTTCAATCATCTGCCCATCACTTCAGGAATATAAAGGACATAGCAATTAGGAAGACTAAGAAAGATTCCATCCCTCAAAAGCGCAGCAAGCAAGTAGTCAAGTTGATCAGATATTGTCAACAGCTCCTACCTCATTCACCATCATCCTATTACATGACAGTTTGCATCTGGAGTTGCTGGCAGGGATGTTGTTGAAGCAATGTCTGCTCTGATGTTATAATTGATCTTGTCAGTCTCACTGAAGGCTTCTGTCTACTGTATTTTGTGTCGTCCTCTTGTCTTCATGGAAGGTTTACAAGCTGAGTTTTACTCCTATGGACTTCTTTCTCACTAATGTATACTGACCTGCTCATGAGGGTTCTGCTAACTTGCAGAATATGTCTAGGATGGCCCAAGGCAACATCTGAGGAGGTGAGCAGGATCCTACTGTGTTCTGCTATTTCCCCATCGAAAAGGGCTTCATAAACCATTTGTGCAGTTATAACCAATTTAAGCTACTTCGTGCCATGCTTACAGCATATACAGATTATCTAGGGTATTTTTGTCTGAAAATTACCCAAAAAAGAAACTGGTTCCCCCTGAAGTTACAGCCAGTCAGCTACTTAGCCATGGCACTCCTTTCCTCTGCAGAAGTTCTCCCTCCATCATGCTGGTACAGCTGTTTGAATTCTCAGTCACACTTGTGAAATGAGCGGGCAGAAACCAAAATAAATTTCTGTTGCAGCTATTTTTTGAGTAGATTGTTCCTCCAGTGACACTCTCTCTTTTAGAGAGAAGCCACATAAACAGGGGAATCAATTTAACTGAGGGAACAATATTGTTTAATGGAGAAAAAGGGAGATAGGGTGCTCCTAAATGAGTCCCATCTTGCTGTATCAAGAAGGAAAGGAATAGATTTCTGGAGAGAGATGGAGGGGCTGACTAATGACAGTAGGTTGAACAAGCTTAAGGAAGTTTATTGAGAAAACTGAGCTGAGCATTTTAGTCTTGAAGTTGGATGAATATTCTCTTGGGGCATGTACTTCCTAGTTTATGGGTTTTTTTGCTTTTTGCTCTTCAGTTTAAGCCAAGAGAAAACTGAAACTCAAACTGAAGTCTAGATAAAATGTGGCTGTTTCTTTTACTGTGTGTCAAAATAGAGTGTTCAGCTAACTACATGCAATTTGTACAATTGCAATATTTACCAGGAATTGAAAGTTAAAATATAAATTAATTAATCTGAAATTTAAACTGGGCTCATTTTCTCTTAAAACTCCTGCAAAAAATATTAAATACTTCAGTGCACTAGGTACAACTGTGTTTACAGTTGTATATGTAAACCCAGGAGTATACTAATACATTTTTAACATATGTCTGTTCAAGACACAGACTCAATCATCAGTAATTACTGTTTCCTATCTGCCCTCAATTTCCATGCCCGTTTGCCTTCCTTTCTGCATGCTCATCTTCTTCCATAGAGGTGGTTATCCCTTCTTGTTCTGTGTAAGTGGACACAAAAATTATTTTGACATTTTTCTAAATTACATTTTTAAAGGAAAAAAACCTGAGCCCCAGTTCTATTTCTATTCTGCTCCTATGAGACTAGTCCATGTAGTCCCATTTAGTGTCCCTGCTATGCCTCTATCAAAATAAAAAGGCTTTGAAAGGCTGATCAGTTATGTGTTTTTATTATGTTTGGGGATAAGCAATGAAACATAAGCTGGAATCCAGCCCCTAGAATGAAAAATTCACATCCTTATGTGGGATTAGCCTACATGAATGAAAGCAAAGACTTATCGACATTAACCTCTCCATTACAAAGCTTATTTGTAACACCAGTGACTATTCGGTCTTTCTGACTATATATATTTTATTTTTTTTCCTTCAGGTAATGACAGAGTCCTTCGTTTGTGGAATCCTGCTGTTAATATTAGGCCTACAGGGAAGCTATTTGGACATAAACATGGTGTTGTGGAAATTGTGACCAATGAAAAAGATCAACATGTCATCAGCCTTTCCTGTGCAAAGGTAAAACACTTTTCTGAACCTCATGGAAGTAGGGCTGGAAGAAGGATCCAGGGAACCACAGGCCTGTCAGCCTTACCTCAGTGCCCAGTAAAGTTATGGAACAGGTCATCTTGAGGGCGATCACACAGCACATACAGGACAACCAAGGGATCAGGCCCAGCCATCATGGGTTTAGGAAAGGCAGGACCTGCTTGACCTGCCTGATCTCCTTTTATGACCAGGTGCCTCACCTAGTGGATGAGGCAGTGGATGTAGTGTACCTGGACTTCAGCAAAGCTTTTGATACTGTTTCCCATGGCATTCTCCTGGAAAAGCTGGAAGCTCACGGCTTGGACAGGTGCACTCTTGGTTGGGTTAAGAACTGGCTGGAGGGCCGGGCCCAGAGAGTGGTGGGGAATGGTGCTGCATCCAGTTGGCGGCCGGTCACTAGTGGTGTTCCCCAGGGATCAGTGTTGGGCCCAGTCCGGTTTAATATCTTTACTGATGATCTGGATGAAAGGATGAAGTGCACCCTCAGTAAATTTGAAGACAACACTGAGTTGGGTGGGAGTGTTGATCTGTTGGAGGGTAGGAGGGCTCTGCAGAAGATCCAGACAGGCTGGGTTGAAGGGCCAAGGCCAACACTATGAGGTTCAACAAGACCAAGTGCCAGGTCCTACACTTCGGCCACAACAATCCTGTGCAGTGCTGCAGGAGGGAGGCAGAGTGGCTGGAAAGTGGCCCAGCAGAAAAGGACCTGGGGGTACTGGTCAACAGCTGGCTGAACATGAGTCAGCAGTGCCCAGGTGGCCAAGAAGGCCAAGGGCATCCTGGCTTGTATCAGGAATAGTGTGGCCAGCAGGACCACGGCAGTGATTGTTGCCCTGTAGTCAGCACTGGTGAGGCCAAACCTCGAGTCCTGTGTTCAGTTTTGAGTCCCTCAATTCAGGAAGGACATTGAGGTGCTGGAGTTTGTCCAGAGAAGGGCAACAGAGCTGGTGAAGGGTCTAGAGTGTAAGTCCTATGAGAGGTGGCTGAGGGAGCCTGGAGAAGAGGAGGCTCAGGGGAGACCTTATCATTCTCTACAACTACCTGAAAGATGTTGTAGTGAGGTGGGGGTTGGGCTCTTCTCCCACACAAGCAGAGACAGGACAAGAGGAAATGGCCTCAAGTTGTGCCAGGGGAGGTTCAGATTGGATATGAGAAGAATTTCTTCACAGAAAGGGTTGTTAAACATTGGAATGTGCTGCCCAAGGAGGTGGTGCAGTCACCATCCCTGGAGATGTTCAAGAAACAACTGGATGTGGCATGTGGCACTTAGTGCCACGCTCTGGTTGACAAGGTAGTGGTCAGTCAAAGGCTGGGCTCAATATTCTTGGAGATCTTTGAGGTCAAAGGACAACTGAAATTGAAAGACTGAATAGCCATACACAAATATACTCATAAGAATATCTCTGCAGCCCATATGTAATCTGATTTATACTGCATAGTTCACAAGTAAGGCATCACATTGGCTTTTGGTTTCAGACTTGTGCTGCAGCACTTGTGCAGTCTGAAGAAGTAATGACTGAATTAAGGGTTCAAAACCTGCAGTGAATAGTTTTTAAAAATACCACAAATGTTGTACATCTATTACAAGAGTATTAAGGGATTCATTTGATGGAATGAGCCTCAGCTCCATACTATAGAACGTTAATGTATGTCATTCTTTATACAAAAATGTAAAAATGAACAAATCCTACACCATGGTCTCACAGCACTAGAGAAAAAAATTAGAGGTCGCTGGGGATTTGTATTAGAGTGGAAGAGCTAGTTTAGAAGATTAACAGTCTTAGCATCCCAGAGCATGGAAAACAGAGTGGAAACTAGGAGAAGGGGAGGGAGGCATCAGTGTGTTATGGAAGTATCAAAAGAAACATCCCATGCCACACAATGGTCGAGGTACAAAACAAATGTCTCCATGAAGAGAACAGTATGATCATGCAGACCTGAAATCAAAAACTAAAACTTTATAAGTGCAAACAGTTATCTTTTTTTTCTGAAGTGCAGGTGTTCTTCAGAAACATTAGATTACTCTCAACTGCATGTTAGATTAAAGGCAATTAAGTTATCCAGGAAGTTTAGGAAAGCAGACATAAATAAACTGTTATTATGTTCATTTTTAAGATCTCTTTAGCCATATGTCAAAAATTGTAAATAGAAGTAAGTGAAATATTTTTAACACAAGGGTCAGTATTAAGCACTGAGGGAGACTGTCCCAGTGACATAACTTAAATGAGAAAGTACATTGTTGCCTATTTCTTGTAAGGCTTTTTAGCATATGTTTTATTCGCGCTGTGCAAGCAATTGGTTTGACAGCTACAAGTATTTCAGTTGTTTTCTGTGGCTGCAATTTTTGATTTTGAAGTCTGTTTTTAATTTCAACTCTATGTGTTAGTCTTTTTGTTAAGAAATATGACTACACAATAGGTTAACCGTTTTGTTCTGCAATGACTTGCAATATTTAAAAAAACAAACAAAAGGCAATCTGATTATCTAGAGGTCTGATTGTTGAATATGACCCAGATCAATACCTACACAATGTTTGTTTTATTCAAGTTATTTTGAAGATCTATATTCAGAGGACTGCTCTGCTTGCTTTTCATCTGTTGCTGGATGGTCTGACTGGATTTCAGTCAATCTGTTCTGACACTGCTCAAGTCTGTTCGTATGACTTAACTTGGTGAAGTAGACAGATGATTCTAGAAGTGCAGATTACTCAGCAGGCCTTGGCTTTGTGTAAGCATTGCTCAGCAATAACAGAAACATCTCTATATTATCATCACTGTGTTCAGCACAAATCCAAAACACAGTCCCATGCTATCCACTGAGTAGAAAATTAACTCTACCCCAGCCAAAACCAGCACACTTCCCTAGATGAGTTCTGCTTGTCAGAGAAACATCTGCTATCTGAACAGTGCTGTCTTCTTGCAGCATCTTTTTTTTGTTTTCCTTTGGTAGACGTCAATAGATCTGCAGAGAGAGCACACTCACTTGGGTCACTTGTCAAAAGCAGTAAAGCCCAGGACACATTGCACTGAAACTTGGAATTCATATGAATTGTTTTGAGCAGACTTTTTTATTTACACTGTGGTGTTTTGGCCAGTATGCAATACAGCTTTCTGGAAAATATTGAAGAAATCTCTGTGATATTTAATTTAACTGAAAACAAGTTGCCCTGAGCCAGTAATAACAAAACAAACTTCTTATTATGACAACAATTAAGAAACTATTTTGGAAGTTGAATTCAAATGATGGTTCCATTTAAGAAAATAAAGATTTCTTTAGCTATTTCAGCACATAAACACTTTGTTTGCTCCAATATTATAAGGATTTATTGATAGAAAGGAGGCTATTAAAAATATTGAATTCTCCTATCACAAAAATTAAACTTACTTTCTTATAACATACAAATAACTACAAATTAGGCATAGGTTTGTAAATAATTTCTGTATGACCTTTAGTCATATGAATTAGTACTTTCATAGTAGTGGCACTGAGGCAGAGGCAAGGGCTAAGGCAGAGATTGTCATAATTCTGTGCTGCTGAACTTGCTTCAGAATAAAATGTTCCTGGAAATAAATAGGTTCTTTATCTTTCAGATTGTGAAGACCTTAAGAGAGAACAATGTGCATAGGTGCAGTTACCACTGTAGTCCACAACCATGTCTTTTTCTTCAGCCCTTCAGTTAAGTGAATCTACTAGATCTGAAATATTGATGTGTTCCTAATCATAGGAACATGCTCAAAATCTTGTGCTGAGATTTCCCACAACCACAATTATCTGTTACATTATATGCCACAGACCAAAAAGAACCACATTCATCACAACTATGCTTACAGTGTGTCTGTCTTATGTTTTGCTTGACAATATTTCCAAAAAGTAATTACTGTTAAATTTGTCTGAACCTATTAACTCATCCTTTGTGTCAATGCACCAAAATACGGAGTCAGGTTTTCACATAACATATGGACTCTTCACTAATGTTCCAGCATATTGCAGTCATAGATTGGGTTATTGGCATAAAAGTAGAAGTGTATGTCTATAATTGTAAATGCAAATGTATATAACTCTTTGGTTAGAATTATTCTGCAGAAGCCCCTAAAGCAATTTTCAGGAAACATGTTTTCCAAGATGGCTGCAACAGCTTATTCTCTCAATTTATGATTGAAATTTCATTGATATGTATAATTTGAGAGTTATAAAAAGAGGAATGTATCTCCCACTATTTTACACCTTTTTGCTTAGGTCTAGGGGAGTACAGAGTAAAATAATATGGCTTATTCGAGCACTAAAGCAACATTTTTTTATTGATGAGAAGTGCTGGTAGAATATGTAAGTCCTTTAAAAAGTGCCACCTTTGGACTTGAAATTACAGCTAAGAATTATCCTCAGATGCTTCAGGATACACTAGACAGACAATGAACTATGACATGAGTTGGATGTTTCAAGCCAGACAAGGCAAGACCTGTGTAAAGGTACTTGATCTGTCTGGTTATTACACTGGCACTACAGCATTTTTCTACAAATACCAATACTCTATGTTCATAGAAATGGCTATACTTTTTTTTTAATGGGCACAGTCAACTGAAGAATTACTTTTACAGAGTGTATGGTAATATGAGAACAATCTGTGGGTTAGAGACATAAAGAGAACTGACCTGATGCTCCAGCTCAGATAGAAGAATGCTGCATAGGAACTCTCTGCTGTATTTATTTTTTCATCTCCTTCCTGTCACTCTTCCCTTCATTGCCCTCTATATTCTCTATTATTAGTTTTCCCCTTTTTGCTTTTGTCCTGCATCATGAAGCATTTATTACTCCATTTTTTAAATATAACAGAACTGTTTGAGTGCATTCAGGAAGCAACGAGGGAAAAAAAACCACTCGTAGGGACAGGGGCTATTAAACCTGGAGATGTGGCAGGAAGAAGGCCATTATCTGAAAGATGATCTTACAGTCTGTGGAAACAATAAGGTTAAGGCTAATGGCAGAGCCCAGACCTGACTGTATAGCCCTTGTGCTGAAGGGCAGTGAAGCAGTGGCAACCACTCTCTCTCACTTAGCTGAGAATCCACAACTAGAACAATAGAGGCTACAACTTCATGTCTTGCCTACTTGACTTGTTAATGGAAGTCAGAAAGCCAAAATTTGCTACACCCGTTTTTTCACTGATTTTACTAGAACATCTCCAGTGATGGGTTTGGTTGAATTAGGCTACGTGAGTCAGGTGAGCAAGATTTGAGCTTCCAGTCGTCAATTCATAAAAACAAAGTTTTGTTTGAAGATCAGTAGGGCTCATGTAAGGAATATATTCCCAGCCTTTATACCACTGTACAGTATCATTTGTTAACAGCACAAAGCCTTTGTTTTAAATCAGTGAAGGGAATGTTCTTTGGTTTTTTTCTTTTTAGAAGTAATTTCATTTCTGGGAGTTAAACTGAAAGAGCAGTGCACACCTTTACATATGGCAGGAGAGTAGTGCAGTAAACAGGGATTTCTCACATCTCCTTTCTGGGGCATGTGAAGTTATCATTCCATTCATAATTTCTTCAAAATTTGATGCAGCCAACATGATGCAACCACATAAGCACTTCCCTGCTAAAATTTGCCCATCCAAAATTACTCTGCTATAACTATGTTAGCTTTATTCTTACAGAACCTAAGGGCAGATTTTTAGCATTTCAGGGAAGATGAAGGGAAGTAAGATATGGTATAAATTTTTGTGTTTTCTGACTTTTGCAAATTAACTCAAACCTTAATGTTATCAGTCTCCAGTCCTCTCCCCCAGATCTGCTTAATGGCAAACTGGCTGTTCAATATCCCAGTCATATGTGTGTTTTGTTTGTCTGGAACTGAGTAGGCGATTGTATCAATGCCGGTTAGTGTGGATGTTTGTCTAACTTGTTTTGAAAGCACCTGACATTGTTTTAAGGATATATTTATAGTACAGTCATTTGTCTTCCTGAAAAATGAAAGCA
This sequence comes from Neopelma chrysocephalum, assembly GCF_003984885.1. Taxonomy (NCBI): domain Eukaryota; kingdom Metazoa; phylum Chordata; class Aves; order Passeriformes; family Pipridae; genus Neopelma; species Neopelma chrysocephalum. The sequence continues at coordinate 2,066,851 of NW_020897691.1, read as the reverse complement.
GCTCAGCTGGAAGCGCAATGCTTAATTTATGTGAAGACATTGCTAATCATGGCTGTTACTGGAATGTACTGTTTATCAACAATATCAAATTTAATTTAGATGATAATTTGAAAAAGAGATATTTGGGAAATCTGTTCCAGTCATTTTTCACAAAAATTATGTGGCCACATCTATATAAGGTACATTTTTTGTATACTGCTTTGAAAGCTAAAGTTGCCTTGCTGTTGTGCTTTTATTCTCTTCAGTTTATTTGTTTCTCACAGATATTAAGAATTTTATTCTCCTCTTATATTGCCTAATCCTTCAAGAAAATTTAATATTCTTCAGAATTTTCATGTAACTTACTCAATTTTCTATTAATTCCTCTCTCATTTCTCTTAATTCAAGTTATTTGTGTCTTGAGTAGTCTTTAAAAAAACCCTACATAATTAGCCTATGGAAGTCTCAAGGGATATCTCATTAATGTATATAAATATTGGGAGGGAGGGTGTAAAGAAGATGGTACCAGGATCTTTTCAGAGGCTCCCAATGACAGGACCAGAGGCAATGAAAAATGAAACACAAGAGATTCTGTCTGAACATCAGGAAAAACTTCTTTTACTGTGAGGGAGACCAAGCACTGGCACAGGGTTCCCAGAGTGGTTGTGGAGTCTCTGTCCTTGGAGATATTTTTAATCCATCTGCACATGGCCCTGCTCTATGTGGCCTCACTTGAACAATGGAGTTAGACAAGGTGACCTCCAGAGGTCCCTTCCAACCTCAGCTGTTCTGTACTTCAAAAACTATGTCTAAGGTGAGAGAATCATTCTAAGACTGGCTAAAGATTGACAGGAGGAACCTGACTGTTTTGTAGCTCTTCTGATCCAGGTGTTCATGGGCAGCCACCGCTCTGTCCTGCACTTCTTGCTTCCTGTTTCTGACCCCCACACCATCTAAATGTCCACTGAAACTGTTCTCCCGAAGTGTTGAGTATTATTTTGTCTCTGCATTAGTGGTCTGCTATATCTATTGTCAGCACACCACACACACAGTACAGAGACAGACATACAGAACCTTTACACACTCTCAATCGCAGCACCCAGTAAATATCCTTCAGGCTCATTACTATGCAATTAGACTATTGCATATAAGAGTTTGATTTCTCTCCAAGATCCATTCATGTTTGGGAAAAGGAAAGTACCTTTATATATTGCCAGGTTATTATACTGTCTGATGAAGTGATTTGAAATGCTCATAATTTTGAACTTTGCCAAATTACTATCTCTGTAAGGCACTAGTTATAGTACCGTCTACTGCACCACATTGCGTTAATGGGCTTACAGCTAAATCCTCTTTGCCTTAACCTCACAAATAATCCCATTGACATTAATTTGTTCCTAAGTCTTCTTGCTATTACAGGGAGTTGTAGCACTTTGCAGGATCACCTTCAGGGATCACAAGAGACACATTGGCACTCTCTGCAGATAACTTAGTCTATTAAATAACTCGGCAAGCAGAACTGCATTTTGACATTCATGCCTGGTGATTTTTGTCTTTAAGGGCTCAGGTGTTCTGTATGAATTTGTAAATTTTTTCGCTTAGACCATGGAGCCTTCAATGACCCCATCAAACAGTTGAACAATGTAGCAAATAGGGGCAGATAAACTAAACACTTCAACAGAAAATCAGCTTTAATTATGGCTTGCTCTTCCTGTCTATGCCTATAGTGAATGCTGTGGCTAATGCAACTTCTTTCTGCCCCAAGAGTGTTTGGATTTTGGATTTTCCTGCATAAGTGGTTTTTTTCATAAGTTCTTTTAAAGACTTGCAGCATCACCATTTGGAGATTGAGGAAAGCTGACTTTTTCAAAAAGAAATATTCCTTAACTTACAAAAAGTATCGGGATGATGTGAGAGTTTGGAAGCACTAAATGTGTGTTACTGTTTTCTCTAGAGAGTTGTTGAGATATTTTATGCAGAACAGTGTTTTAAATTCACTTTCTTATTCTTAACTAGCAGTAATTTGAAGGGATTATGTTTTGGTGGGGGAAGAGGGAGGGGCAAAACCTGAACATCTTTAGTCCTTCCCTATCTCAGTTAATTACAGATAGAAAGGAGAACAAGAGGATTTTCTTCTTCCAAAATCAAAGCATATTTCCACAGTGGCATCCTCATAACAACCCAGCAGGAGATAAGTGTTCCCGAGCCTAAACTTTATTGTACTAAGACTATATAAAAGATTTATTTACCAATTTTTTTTTGGCCCTATTTGCCATCTTTTTTCCGTTTCTGTCTGCTCTTCACGTTTTAGTAAAGTTACTGTCAGTGAAATGCTCCTCAGGCAACTCCCCCCAGTCACCTCCGAATTTCTAAATAAGCATGCCTTTTGTTGCCTCTCTTCATGCATGAATTCCTGCACAGTCATGTGGGCTGATGCAGATGAACAGCAGTGACCTTGTATCTCGGGACCATGCTGGTGACTCCTTGTGTGGGAGTTACTCATGTAGAACACTGGTTTATGTAATCTCCTCATCCCTGCCCATGGGCTGGGAAAAGGAGGCAGCCATAAGGAAGGGAAGAGATTTATGAATGCTGTAATGTGTCTAGGTTTTTGCTGTCACTCTAAATAACTGCATTTTCTTAATGTGGTACTGGCATTAACAGCTGAACAAGCAGCAATAGCGCAAGAGGCTCTTACTTATATTCATTTGTGCTGTAAAAACACCTTCTCTTCTTATTGCTTTAATAAAACATCAAATCCATATTTCACTTACTGACCAATTTAACTCTGATAGTCCATGAGACTATTAGAATCATCTTCACTTTTGTTTTGTGTAACTTCACTAACTCTGTAACAGATCTGGGAGATGTTTATGGAAAGGTTATTATATCTCTGTTCAGTGATTTATGATTTTCACCTGACTGTAATATCTCCATAGATACCTACTTCTGATTAATCTCTTACACCTGTTTTTACATGCTCTAATTGTGAGTGTACCAGAATTGAGCTTGGTGATCCACCTGCAATATTGCCCTAACTTTCTCAACTTTCATCACCGATTCATTTTCTGGTTTTTGCTGGTCTACTGTCAGCTGGATGAACAGCTTCATAATTTTTTTCTATTCAAATGGCTTTCCTTTTTCAAGTCTTCTCAATGCCTGTTTTACTTTTTGTATGCTTTAGAAATTGCATGTCTGAGTGAACTCCTGAAATGTAATCACAAGTCGATCAGAGGAATGTGATGGATGTGATTCTTTTGACTCAGTACTCTCTCAGAGAAAATTTAATCTCAGTGAGAAGTTATTCAGAGTCCTTTCTTTTTGAGTTTTCCTGAAAACAAACAAAATATTAAGGAGAAATTTTCTTCTACTTAACATTCTTAAACACTCATACATGAATTTCTCTCTGATGCCAAAGTTGCTCTGTTTAAGCACTGATTGATGTATGTTTCTTCCCTTCCTTTTCTGAATTTTGCTGGATCCACTGTAACATCCTTTAAAATCAGCTTATGACTTTTGTCAATGCCCACAACACTCAGAATATTGATAAAAGCATTGTACCAACATGTCTTTGTGTTAAAATCCCAATTAAAAGTGCAGCCTCACCTATAGTAGCATAATTGAATGAATACAAACAACTTGCACAAATGCCTATATAAAAGTCTCCACAGTTTTAGCAAGTAAATAAGAATTGCAGGCAGATGTGATGACAGAATAACTTCTGAGAGCATAGTAGGGTTATTTTGCAGGGAAATACACAACACTGAAAGCCATGGGATCGGAGAAATTAAATCATGGATCCTTGCAATATTACAGAATCACAGAATCGCAGAATATGCTGAGTTGGAAGGGACCCACAAGGACCATCAAGTCCAACCCTTAACCCTGCACAGGACCATCCCTCAGAGTCAAACCATGTGCTTCAGAGTATCATCCAAACACTTCTTGAACTCTGGCAGGCTTAGTGCTGTGACCACTTCCCTGGAGAGCCTGTTCCAGTGCCCAGCCACCCTCTGGGTGAAGAACCTTTTTCTAATATCCAACCTAAACCTCCCCTGACACAACTTCAGGCCATTCCCTGGGATCCTGTCACTGGTCACCACAGCAAAGATCTCAGTGCCTGCTCCTCCTCTTCCCCTCATGAGAAAGTTGTAGACTTGAGAGCAGTTTGCATGGGATAGCAGTAAGTTCAACACAGCTTTTGAACAGGAAGATGAATAAGTGCTGCTAACATATGATTATTGATGAGTAATTCAAGAGTTTAAAGCAGGTGCTCTGTTTTCTGTTGAAACTGAAAGTGAGAACCAATACATCTAATCCCTCTAGTGCTTCTCAGAGGATGGTACCCTGACTGTGATTGGTAGCATTTTCCTATGGAATTTTAGATGCATAAAAATGATGCTTCTGCAATGTGTCCTGATCCTGATTTTCTTGAAAATCTGCTGTCAGTTAAAAGTTTCAGGAATTTCTTTATCCAGAACCCTCTGAAATTTATCTGTGTACTGTTGCACACCATTTCATAGTTCAGTACAAATATAAGTTTTTAAACAACTGGCATTTACCTGTGTGTGACTGAAAATTACGACACAATGGAGACATCTTGTCATTAAGGAGTAGAACCAATTCTCATGAGATCTGGTTCTCCTGTGGACTTATCAGGTCAAGATTACAAAAATCAGCCTTTCTGTACCTTTTATGCTTAGTAAAATGGGTAAAGAGATACCTCTGATATTTGTATTGCTTATTTTGGGATTTACCATGCTTAACAATGTGATTTATGTTGGAAGCTATAATATTACTGTCATAGAAACAAAATGTAGCTGACAATCCAATTAGGATACAGTACTAGCTTTTCTCCTCTCTCTCTCCCTCTAGGTTTTTAGAGTGTGGGATATACAAACCCTTGCACCGCTGCAAGTCTTCCATGATAATCAAGGGAGTCCTGAAGAGTTGGATAGCTTTCCCATGGTATTTGACAATGATCACGGTGTACTTATCACTGGTATGTTATTGCAGTTGATGTATGAGAGCATGACCCTTCTCCTAGAATGCAATTTCCTTTATGGTGATTTCCTTTATGATTGCATACAACTGAAGTTGAGTTCAGGAATAGGGTGTATGAGAATATACAGAATACTGAGAGGCAAGGGTATTTACACATTAAGATCATTTTAAAGTGGGTTATATCTGGTGTTAATTTCAATATCAAAATATACGTGAAAATATGCAGCATAGGAATTAAATGCAAGAACCAAAGGAAATGAGAAAGGCTTCTCTGAAGGTGAGGTGAGCCTCCCATAACAAAATTAAACTACAGATATTGTTCTATAGACTTGTCATTTCTTGAAAGCTACTAAGCTGCTGATCTTCCCCTAACAATTCCTCTAGCACCCTCCTCCTCCCATTTGGAGATCAAAACAGCAACATAAAGTCTCTGGGGAGCCCTCACAAGTATATTCAAACTCCTTATTTAACTCAGTAGCTACAGACAGCCCCACAATCTGCGGTGTCAACAGACATACTGCTCGACTGATGAGGAATAAAATATTGTGGGAACTCAATTCTGGGCTCTGTTTCCTGACTCTGTAGCAGGGAGCCTGGAATTTCTGAGAGACCAGACCTTTGCAGTTGTCACTAAGGATGTTAGTCTTCTGTATCTAAGACAGAGACTCTTGAAACCAGAAGGGTTTGTCTGCCCCAGAGATGTAGTCACTGAAAAAAACCAGCTTTGAACTTCTTCTGGGGCTATAGAGGCCTGAGTCATACCAGGAAAATAAGGTAGTTGTCTTTGGAGACAGCTTTTCTGTCCTTGGATTAGAAACAAGGCACAAAGCTTGCAAAGCTTGTCAAATCTGAGATGAATATGAAACATTTTGTTTTCAGTGAACTGGTAGTTTCTGCTGAATCTTTTGATTACTAAAGGATACAGATACTATCTTTAGTTCAAATTTAAGTTAGTGAGATTTTCAAGGTTTAGTAATGTAGGGAATATAAACAGATCAATCCTTGACAAAATGGGGTAACTTTGCCCTTGTAAATAATGATTCTATAAGTGCCTAAATATTTGTGAAAATCTGGTCCTGGACTCTGTTAATGGTTCCATTAAAAGCCTAAGGGAATGTCTCCTTGCCCTGAAGAGGGCAAGAGTCTGAGCCTATATGTGAGCAAATTAATTGTCATTGATATGTACCTGGCTCTACGGAGGAGATTTTCACTTAGTAGTTCAATAATATCCATAAATCACGGCTCACCTTCATGCTTCATTTGAATTTTGCCATAGCTTTCCTTCTGTGCCTTTTTCCAAGCTGCTGGCCTCTGTGCCTGGATTTACACCAAGGATTAGGCAATTTCATCCTTTGCTGTGTTCTCACTGCTACTCCTCTGCTGGTAGATGGGCAATGATATTGCATGTGCATTCTGGCTTAAGAGTACTGTACAGACCTTGTCCTTTCTTTTGTCTTGTTGTTCCCATCTGCTTCTGTCTTTGCAACTCTTCTAATCCAAGAACACTGGGAGGTGTCTGGAAAACACCATTCAGACTCGCAGTGCTGTGTAAAGGAAGGTACTGGAAAGACGTCATCATTCCCTGCAGATAGAATTGCTTTGTCTGTAAGAACAAAGCAGACACCAGAATTTATTTTAGTGATAAATCTCACTGTTAGATTTTTATTTAATTGGGTTCATTCTATTCCATGCCAACCAACTCTGGGACTAGGGGATTTATGACTCCTAGTAATTTGCGGTCAGGGAATCAATCCTATCAAAGGTGGGCAGATGGTTGTTTCAGGCAGGTAAATACTTAGCCGTTGTTTAACTGGTGCTTTGAGGGGAGCATGTGTGAATGTTTTCTGCTTCAGAGAACAGGTATTCTCAAGTAACAGGAAATATTCCTTATCCTCTCCAGAAGAACGCAAACAAACCCTGTGTTTTACGTAAAATCCTTTTATGTCCAGGGAAAGTAACTGATACTATGGACAAAATATATATATTCTCACTTCTCTCACCCTGTGCAGGTTCAGATGTCATTGATATTTATCCCCTAGCTAACGTGATAGAAGATACAAGACAGCTGCCACAGACACATGAGAAAAGCATCAATGCTCTGATTTACAACAGGGCTCTTCACCAGATTCTCACCATTTGCACTGAGTCAATACTGAAGGTGAGTGTAAGTTGTCTCCATTTATATTGAAAAATAAAATTCTCAGCTTTTTTGTTTTGAATAATTTATTGGGCAATTTGATAAGTTATTAGTGTTTATTATTCTAAGTGTTTTTTTCGTGGCTATTTTTGACTTCCAGGGAAGTGGTAGCCATGATGAACCCTATTTGGGTTCAGAAGATCCAACTTTTCTTTTTAACAGTGTGACAGTGATCATCAGAGGTATCAAGAACATGTAGTTTTCATCAACTGTTGGCAGATTAGATGGCAAGATTTGTAGGGAGAGGTAGCATCTTTTATTGGGCCAGCTGGTGATGCGTGCCATTCCTGTGGAGAAAAGCTGGTTTGTGTATAGGCTTGTTCAGTTTATACACTCAGTAAAGATGTTATTTCTCACTGTAAACTCTGCCTTCCCTAGACCACAATGGCTACACCATTACAATTTCAAGATAGTTTGGGGCTGCAGAAAATCAGATCCAGACAGTGCATATGAAATCAGTGGCTACTTCATAAATCCAGTTGAATCTGAGCTATCCCACTACAGCAACCAACTTTTTAAGGCATTGCTTATATTTCTAAAAGAATTAGTTAATGACCAGAGATAGTTCCTACATTTTTGGAACAAATGTTTATGTAAAGCCTGATTTTTATATTCTGCACCGAAATTCTAACTGAAACCATCCTTTCTAGTTAGATTTCTTTGCTTTTGCACTGCAAATACTCATTTGATTTAACATCAATCTCTCTGAATTACCTCACAGCATACATACTACATAGAGCCTCCCTTTGCCAGAATAGCTTCTCTGGGGACAGGGACATTTTCAGGGAAAATACACTAGTATTTCGGTAAAAGAACTTGGTAGTGTGCTGTTGTAACAGAGATGTTACAGACATGTGAAACAGAGACAACAGGAAGTGAAAATTTGCTGTTGACAGTAATTTCTCCAATTACATTAGAACACATTGTGTGACAAGTTTTAGAGGATGTATTACAAGTAATTATCATATTATTTTTTCAGGTCTGGGACCTAGAAACAGGATATCAGATATGTCAAATCGAAGATGCACATGGGGTGAATACTGAAGTGACCTGTGCAGCCATTGAAATAAATGGTTTTTATGTTGCTACTGGGGCATGTGATGGTAAAGCAATTAAATAATTACTACATTTTTATTACATTTTTTTTAATGACATATTACATGAGCAGACAGAACTCTTTGTCTTGACTGTCTCAGTGACAGCAGAATTAATTTTGAATGCACAGCTGCCAGTCTGTGGAAAGGGTGTGTGTGGGGTGTCTTGGTTGGGTTTTATTTGATAGGTTCTTCACAGAAAGGTGATTTTTGGCTGCTTGGGCTCTGGTACTTTGATAGCCTGTTACTTTCTGGAAGACTGTCTCCAAAGCTCTTGGTCTGAAAAGTTGTCTCCTCATAAGATTTAGTATCTAGATCTATAACTAAACAGCTGCAGATGAAGAATGGGAGGTTTTAAATTTTCTAATATCTAAGCTTAATTTTATAGTGTCTGCAGTCACTGAACACTAGAAGATAGATATAGATAGATGTATATATTTTTTTCCTTAATTTTTCACATCTGTTGTTTAGGGTGCATGAGTTTTAGGTAGCGTGACAAGACCTCACCAATACACAAATGCACACTGAATTCTTCAGGAAGCTTTAATAATTTTATGTTTTGTTAACATGACTGAATAATTCTCACATTCAAATGTTCAAGAGTACCCACCTGAATTATTAAAATATATAAAATATATGAAATCTGCCTCACATGAAGAGGAGATGGCCTTTTCCACACATCATACTGGCTAAAATTTCTTGTTTCTGCTTGGGAGCAGAGACTGCACACATTATGGATCTTAAGAGCACAACAGAAGGTGAATGCTGTCAAGTCTTACAAAAGGGAAGTTATACATAATAATTTCATCACTTAAGAAAATACTGTAGCTCTTTCTCCCCAGTAGCTCTGTGGGATAAGTCCAGCAATCAGGTCCCTCTGCTCATTGATGTAGCTTAGAACTTGAAGTCTTCTCACACACTGCTTGCTCCCTGATAATGCTATCCTGTAACAGAAGTAAAGTAAGCAGAAGTCTTTTATCCTGGGCTACAAAACATAACAGACATGGGAAAAAAGATGGAAGAATGGAGATCATAGTGGTAAAGATGTTATCTGGTATGTTTTTTTGTCCCTAAGTCTGCTTTGCTAAGAAACACACACGATGTTGCAATTTTTGAAAGACCAGTGACCTAGCTCTCAACCTTAAGTTAGATTTTCATTTGTCTTGTCTTTTCCCTGTTTGATCCTATTCAAGCTTCTGACTTTGAAGCACAGGGTATTGATGAAAGTTCATTCCCTTTTCTACATTTTGTCATCCCTGTGTAGGAACAGTGAAAATTTGGGAGTTTGAAAGTGGGCAAGAATTTAAAGCTTTGCCTTTGGCCCAGGACAGCGAAAATGAGCATCGCGTACTGAAGATAGTCTATCTGAAGGCTGATGAGAGTCAACATGCACTTCTTGTTTTGGAACAGAGAGGGGAGATGAAAATCATTCAGGTTTTTCAAATAGACTTTTTTTTTTCCCTAATTTCATTTGGTAACCCCTAAATTTTGAGGTAAAATAGAACTACTTCATTAATTAGTAGATGAACTTTTAGAAACTGTCAAGGAACAGAACTTTTAGAAACTGTCAAGGAACAATCTAGTTTTTCAATGTCATCAAATTAGCTTTCTGCCTTTCTGTCTAGTGTTGAAATGTTTATTAGTCCATTGCTGGTTTTCAGCATTCTGATAATTTCTTTCCTTGCATTTGCTTTTTCATTTGTGATTGAGGTTTCAGTAGTTAGAGATCCTTTAAGGCCTTAAAATATTGCTGTTGTTACTATAGATGGCTTTTACCTTATTTAAAGTGTTTCTAAAGAGAATATTTTGGTGAAAAGATTATTTTATTTTATTTTTGTTTAAAATTACTAGGTTAAGACAGTGGCTTCTTAGGAACTGATACAAAAAACACAAATCAGATTGACTTGCTGGGCTTGATTTTGAGCATCTACTCTGTGTTCCCTTCAGCTAAAACTAACAAGATGCATTTTCAGCTTACTATAATTTCATTTATATAGTTTCATAATAATTATAGGGACAAACCATGTTTCTGTGGAATTTTCTGTCTCAAATTGGAATGTTTTACTTGGGACAAAGTTCTTCTGAAACTTTAAATCCACCATGCGCAAGGGAGCAAAGGTTGTTGGGAGAAGCAATAACTTTTAGACAAATGATACATTTGGGGAAAAAACATACAGGCTTTCATCTCAGTAAATAAGTTATCCTTTTGAGCCTCCTGCTAATAAAAAGCTGCTTCATACAGAGTTTGCTTTTGCTATTCAGACTTTTCTGAAATACTCCATCACACCAATTGCTCCCCAGTGTTATTACTGAAATTGTTAAACAGTTCATTTACTGTAAATTATGTAAATGTATCCCTTGACAGACAGGTTGGTGAGGAGTTCAATGTCCTTCAAGTCTTTATGAATCTAAGTACATTAATACTGTTTCACGTACGTGTAGATCTACATTTTCCCACATATGTTTCTGTGATAATGAGAAATAACGGTTGTTATTAGCTTTTTAAAAGTCTCCAAATATAGTAATTAGCAAGGTAAACTGGAGTAGCAGCCCAAAACATTTCATCCTTTGCAGGAATCTACTATAGATCTCTCAATTTTTAATCCTTCCCCAGAAGTATTTCTTGTTTGATACACTTAGTATTATAAGATTTACTAAAATCTTAATTATTTCTTCATTCTGGAGCTCAAGACGTCTATGAAAACAGTAGAAAACCTAAGGAGCTGATTTCAGTAACACTTCTCAAAATGGACAGAAATATCAATGTTAGAGCAGGTACTATTTCTTATAGTCAGAAAAACTCTCAAAGTAACTCCCAGTTGCCTCTAGGCACAATGAGGAAGAATCAATGACTTGGGGCTGTAGCTGAACTGTGGCTTCTTCTCTCACACAACTGGAACAGCTACCAGTTTTGCTGGATGTTTTGGCAGATATGAACTGGAGAGTAGCAATGTTAATGAAATAAACAGCTATAAATAAGAGACAGCCTATTTTAAGGAGGTTAAACTGAGTAAAATTAACAGCTCTGAACTCCACAGTTGCACAGCTTCTAATATAACAGCACGTAACTTAAGGTGAGCTGGAATATCTCTGGATGAAACTTCAGTTTGCATTGTAGGCATGTTCTAGTTGATACCTGTAACAGTTTTTGTAATTTGGCACAGAAAAAAAGCTTTGGATATACACTTGCTATAATTTTTTTTATGACTAGAGAAATCCTTTTCTTCCTCTTTCATTAAGTCAGTTATTTTAATAGGGTAACTCAACTCAAACACATCTACATGTCGCATGGGTGCTTCCTGATGCAGTGTCTTTTCCACGAAGGAATCCAGTTGTGTATCTGTTACTGAAGCCTGACACCTCACAAGATTTTTTTCCAGCTATTCGGCTGTTGTCTAACATCAGTTCTCTGAGTGATGATACAGAGGTGAGAAACACTTCAAAGTTCCACATCATTTACAGAAGATTGGAAAGTAAAATGTTTATTGTGCTCCCAAGGATTTCATGTTTTAGCAACAGGTTAAGAACCAAATAAGTATTGCCCATTGTGGTCTCTTCCAACCTTATTCATTCAATGATTCCATACTTTTCAGTACACTGAAATAAATACACAAAAGGAGATGTTCTAAACATACACTTCTCGTTCCTATAAAATATAGTAAGTTGAGGTTCTCAAATAAACTCTTCTAGAAATGAAATGCCATTTATACTATAGCTAGGCTGACCTGCAGTAATAGTGGCACATAAAGATCAAGTTGAGTATCAAAGTGATTCCATTTTCTCTTCTTATTGCTTTGGTAAAATAAGATGTCAAATTTATGTTTCAATGGTTGACCGATTTAACTTGAATAGTCCCTGAGACTTAAGTCCTGTTTTGTAAAATTTCACTAACTCTGTAACGGATCTGGATGATGTTTATGGAAAGGTCATTATATCTCTGTTAAGTGACTTATTCCTTTAACTTGATTATAGTATCTCCATAGATACCTACTTCTGATTAATCTTCAGCTCTTATACCTGTTTTTACGTGCTCAAATTGCAACTGTGCTGTAAATAGCAGGTGAGGTTGGAGGCCCTGTTCTCTGCAGCAGGGAGTCTCCCAATATTATCATTCTCTGCTTCCTTCTGGTGCTTCTATGTAGCTCAAATACAGTAGTATTAGAATAGCATCCAAAATGCAGTTGTCGTAGACACTGTCTGTTTAGGCATTTTGTTAATTTAACAGTTAAAACATTTCACTGCCTAGTGTCCATTTGCTCCTACTCACACTTTTCTTTTAACTGTCTTTGTAGAATTTTGCACCTTCTGTGGAAATTAACTGTTTTGCTGTTTTAAAAGTAGAAGGATGGAGTTTGATAGCTACAGGAAGTGCAAATGGTGAAATAATTTTGTGGGATTTTGAATCTGCCTCTGTGAGATGCCTGTAAGTATTGCTTTCATGGAGGCCGTTTGATCTACAGTATTTCATACAAACTTTCCAAATGGCATACTGGAAATTCTAAGATGCCCAAATATAAAGGGTGATTGACAAGCAGGAGTTAAAGTAGCAATTTATGTTGGCCCTCCTGCCTTCCACTTCAAATTACTTTGCTAGCTAGTCCTGACAGTGCAGGTAGGAGAAGTGATCAAGAGAGAGAGTCATTTGGGGAAGGGATTATGTAATTAAGAATAGTGTTTAACATAACTCAGCACTGCCACTGAAGGAAACTCTCACTATGTCAATCACTCTGTCATTGACTGGAGGCTGCTACTGAGCTGTAGAAACATCCTTATTTTGGAAGTTTTTGTGTTTGGGAGGACAGCTGGAAATAATGCTACTTCAGACGATAATGCCAGATGTTCTACATTATCATATCACTGTACATACCTAGAAGACTAGGAATCACATTCAATGAGGAGAAAACTGATGTGATTTTGGAGGTTTGAGATTAAAGATCTTTCACAGAAATTGACAAAGAGTGCTCACTCTTTGGATGGTTCCATTTACTCTTAATCACGTTAAGCTGCTACATCAGTAAGGTGAACAATGGCAGTATTTCTGGCTAGACTCAGTGGAGCAGCATGGAAGTATTCCTGTGCTGGTGAAGGAACACATGCCTTTTAAAACCATACAAAGTCAATACTTAATTATCCTACCCAACAGTTTCACAACATCCTTACGGTGTAAAATTGGCATGTTTGTGAGAAAATGAGCTGAGTCTTTCTGTACCATGGGAAATAATCAAAACTTAACTGCAGTTCTGACTCTGGCTCTTACTTTGTATTTGCCTCCCTATATATGAGGCAGGCAATTCATTTGGATACATGGAAGACAGGAAAGTCAATGCTTTGTAAGGAGAGTTCAGATGACTTTTTGAATGCTGGGAACAAGATACTATGCTAACATTAACTTAGCTAGTTAACTTCAACATAAGAGACTTTATTTGTCTCTTCAATACTAATTCTCAAGAAAATACTTGGCTGAATGAAATTTTCATCATTCCATCAGGTACCTGTTTTTCCTGGCACAGGCACATTCTGTATGTGCTCTTCACTGACATTAATCCATCAGAACTGATTAACTGATTCTGAAAAACTGTCTAAAACTTAAGTGATATGTATTCTGGGAAATAAAAAGTTTAATTTTTTTAACTACAGATTAAGTTAGAAACGTTTTCTGGGAACAATACACAACCTATGTGACATATCCTGTACAAACATCTTTATTTTCAGGCATGAAACTAATGAAGACAGCCAGGATTCAGTTTCTCAAGAATCTGGAATCAATGCCATGTTATTCCTTGTACATAGTGCTTTTACTTCCAGGTAACTTTTGTCTTCCTCAGGGACGGGCACAATCACTTGGAATTTTGTTGTAGTAAACAGATGTAGTGTTTGTCCAAGATAGCTGATTTAAATTGAGATTTTATTTGTATTTAATCAATTCAAGTCCAGACAGTTAGTTGACTTTCCCATCCTGAAACCTTTGTAATGCTTATCAAACCATATTACATGTTCTTTTTTCCACTCAGATATCCTTTTGTCCTCTAAATGACCTCATAAGTCTCAATTCTATTGAAAAATTCAACAGAAGTTAGCTTTTGCCAGGTATCAGTTTTCCTATGTACTGTAGATTCACTTGCTCTTATCTCTGTGAGATAACTGTGTGACAGCAGGCTTTTTATTTATAGTATTTTTTCTTTATATGTATATTTTTATATATATTCTTTATATATGTATATTTCTCTTTTTTTTTAAGAGAGAGGCAAGCTCATTGAAGTTTGCAGTGTCAAGTTCAATCTTAAAACAAACTAGAAGCTGTCATAGGCTGGTAGTGTTGGATGAAGAAAAGAATTTTAGACAAATGTGCTCATGTTGAGAGACAGTCATTGCACCTGTACATAACTTCAGAACTGCTTGTCTTCCAATGGATATGCAAAGGCAATGGCAGCCAAAAGGACTCAGTATGGTTTAAATACTTATGCAGCTTTAATCTTTTAGCAATTTGGCAGCTTTTTTGCTGTCATGAGTTATAAAGCTGGTCTTATCTTGCTTTAAAACCTTCAAGTAGCTTATGCTTTTACTACATGTAATAGCATATGCCACTTAATTGAACATAAATTCTCTACAATGACTTTGAATCATATAGGCTTAGGATGTATTGTATTTACTAGGAAGGTATCTGGATGAATTTGATCATACACATACACAAAATGTTCAAGCATGCTAGCAAGTCTGTAAAATCAGACACTTAAAATTGCAAAGTCATGGCCATCTGACCAAATTTACGTAGACTACTGCATACTTTCTAGATGGGTTTTACATTATCCCACTTTATCAAATACTCCTCCCCAAAACAGAGCAGCTGTGACATTATGTGGAAAGAATCACTCAATAGCATAGTCTGAACGTTTCTTGACTTGGAAACAAAAATGGTAAAGACCACATCCAATTTTTTTTCCTGATTTTCTTCCACAAAATCTTATTTCTGAGAATTTTCGTAACAGATTGAAAATAAGTTTCTATAATTAATTAAAAACTATTTGCAGAGCAAAGCACTGTGTAAAATGAAAGGGAACAAGCCATTGGCATGCAGTGAATTTTTCCCCGTCACTTCTTGAGGATGAATTCCAGTGTTACTTTTGATGTACTATGGATTTAATTTGCTCAAAACTCCTGACAGGAGAGGTTGGCTGTGTAATATGCAAATATTGCCAAGTTACTTTGATAAATATACAAAACCAACAACCCTTAGTAATAGAATCATAGAATCAGCAGGGTTGGAAGGGACCTCTGAGATCATCAAGTCCAACCCGTGATCCAACACTGCTATGGTTACTAGAGCATGGCACTAAGTGCCACATCCAGTCTTATCTTAAAAACCTCCATGGACGGAGAATCCACTACTTCCCTGGGCAGCCCATTCCAATGCCTGATTATCCTCTCTGTAAAGAATTTCTTCCTAATATCTAATCTAAACCTCCCATGGCAGAGCTTAAGACCATGCCCTCTTGTCTTATTAGTAGTTGCCTGGGAGAAGAGACCAACCCCCACCTGGCTACAACCTCCTTTCAGGGAGTTGTAGAGAGTGATTAGGTCTCCCCTGAGCCTCTTCTCCAGGCTGAACAACCCCAGTTCCCTCAGCCTCTCCTCATAGGACTTGTGTTCGAGTCCCTTCACCAGCCTTGTTGCTCTTCTCTGGACCTGTTCCAGCACCTCAATATCCTTCCTGAACTGAGGGGCCCAGAACTGGACACATTACTCCAGGTGTGGCCTCACCAGCACTGAGTACAGGGGAAGAATCACTTCCCTGGACCTGTTGGCCACACTGTTCCTGATACAGGCCAGGATGCCATTGGCCTTCTTGGCCACCTGGGCACACTGCTGGCTCATGTTCAGCTTCCTGTCAATCCAAACTCCCAGGTCTCTTTCTGCCTGGCTGCTCTCCAGCCACTCTGTCCCCAGCCTGTAGCGCTGCATGGGGTTGTTGTGCCCAAAGTGGAGGACCCGGCACTTGGCCTTGTTGAACCTCATCCTGTTGGAATCAGCCCAACTCTCCAGTCTGTCCAGGTCCCTCTGCAGAGCCCTCCTGCCTTCCAGCTGATCGACACTCCCCCCCAGCTTAGTATCATCTGCAAACTTGCTGATGGTTGACTCAATCCCCTCATCTAAATCATTAATAAAGATATTAAATAGAACTGGGCCCTACACTGATCCCTGGGGGACAACACTAGTGACTGGCTGCCAACTGGATGCAGCACTGTTCACCACCACTCTCTGGCCCCAGCCCTCCAGCCAGTTCCTAACCCAGCACAGAGTGCCCCTGTCCAAGCCGTGGGCTGCCAGCTTTTTCAGGAATATTCTGTGGGAGATGGTGTCAAAGGCTTTGCTGAAGTCCAGGTAGACACATCCACAGCCTTCCCCTCATCCACCAGGCAGGTCACCTGATCATAAAAGGAGATCAGGTTGGTCAGACAGGACCTGCCCCTCCTAAACCTGTGCAGGCTGGGTCTGATCCCTTGTCCATCCTGTAGGTGCTGTGTGATTGCACTTAGGATGATTTGCTACATAACCTTGCCAGGCACTGAGGTCAGGCTGATGGGCCTGTAGTTTCCCAGGTCCTCCTTCTGGCCCTTTTTGTGGATTGGTGTGACATTCACCAGCTTCCGATCATCTGGGACCTCCCCAGTGAGCCAGGACTGTTGGCGGATGATGGAGAGTGGCTTGGCGAGCTCTTCTGCCAGCTCCCTCATCACCCTTGGGTGGATCCCATCTGGTCCCATTGACTTGTGAGGATCCAAGTGGCTCAGCAGGTCGCTAACTGTTTCCTCCTGGATTACAGGGGGGGTATTCAGGTTCTTCTCTCTTTCTACAAGCTCCAGAAGCCAGCTGTCCTCAGGACAACCTGTCTTACTGTTGAAAACTGAGGTAAAGGTGTTAAATACCTCAGCCTTTTCATCTTTGATAACTATATTCCCACTCATGTCCAACAAAGAATGGAGGTTTTCCTTACCCCTCCTTTTGCTATTGATGTACCTATGGAACAACTTTTTGTTATCCTTCACAGAAGTGACGAGATTAAGTTCAAGTTGTGCCTCCATCTCTCTAATTTTCTTTCTACATGACCTAACTATATTCCTAAACTCTTCCTGAGTAGCCAGCCCTTTTTTCCATAATCAGTAGGCTCTCTTCTTTACCCTAATTTCCTTCAAAATGTCCCTGTTCAGCCAGATCGGTTGTCTTGCCTGCTGGCTTGCCTTTCGGCACACTGGGGCAGTGTCTAATCAGTCTCGTCAATTCAGGCTATATTTTTATGCTTTATAATGCTGGGTGATGTTGATTTCCAGTTATCAAACAGTATCTTCAAGAATGTCAGTGATCTTCAATACTTTCTTTCGTACAGGAAAAGGAGTTCCCAGCCCTCTACTACTGTGAGGGTTGATGTCAGTGCCATCCCAGAGCATGAGAGCAGTTCTTTGAACCCACATAAGGTAGGTAGGATGGCTTCATGGATTTGGTAGCATTCAAAACAAATTTCTGTTGTCATTTCAGCTTTGGTTTTAAAGTCCTGTAGCTTACTAAAATGCCTCCATAACACTGTACACAAAACGAAATATCAGGAATTACGGAGAAATGAACTTTGTTCACCTAAACTGACTGCGGTGGGGAATTAAGAATACGTTGTCAGTCAGCTCGCTCTGTGATACATGGGATAGCTGACTATCAACATGTTTGTCAGATGCTTATCACTAGCAATTCTGAATTTCAAATAGGGGTACAGAAAAATGCAACGGAGAAGGTAAAACAGTCAAATCATAAAGTACTTGAATAAAAGCAGAACCACATCTACATTGCAGCCACACCTGCTTGGATGCATTCTTTCAAATGACAGAATTTTTTAATTTACCATTAATATGTCAGTGTCTCAGTCTGTTGATTGAGACATCTCTCTATTTTTGCTAAGTATAGCATTACGGTTTTTGTGACACATTTTGCCTTTCTATGCCAGAAGAACATGCCATATTTGCAAAGCAACAAAAGGTAAGTAGGCAAAATCCTGCTACATCTCATATTCTTACCAGCATTTTGTTTCAGAGCATGCACTTCAACAGATTCCCAAGTAGACATGGCCTAACTGGCATCTGCAAACTAAAGTATTCAATGTACTGTGCTGTGTAGTCATTAGAATAACAAAATGGACAGTCATTTGCAGCTCTTATAAAGGTCCCCAAAAGCCCCACACATATCAATAAGTAGGATGAGATTGAAGTGGCTTGACTTCTAAGATACCTCAAACACTCCTGGCTGCATAGTTTTTCCTGCCTTATTTGACTTGGCAATTTTTGAGGCTGATTACTGTCAGCCTTGGGGATCCTCAGAAGCCTGTATAGTAAGGCACAAATGAGAGACTGTGACAATTCTCTTACTGAAGATGCAGATGTGAGTAAATGTTATTGGTATTTATGCACTTTGTTAATTTTTGCTCAAGGCAGTAACAAGACTATATGCATATTATAAATGAAAGAGATCTAGGTTACATTCACATGATTGTAAATTATTGACTTTGCTTGTCCTAAATAACTAATTCTATTCAGCCAAATTTACATTTAACATGCTCCTAAATTCCTGTTAATTTAATTTATGACTTTTTCTTCTCTTCATTTGATTCTCTTCAAAGGAAGTGCATCTTGTCTTACACTCGGTGGAAATTGGGGGAATATCTGAATCCTCCAACTAAAAAAATTAAGTTCTTAAAATAATTTCAACTAGAGAACTGTTCTGTAGTTACATCAAAGTTCCATTTTCTAATTCTGTTACATTTTATTCCTTGCTTTTAGGAAAATGTGGAAATTGATAAAGTTAATACTGAAATAACAACAGGTATGAAAAGATGTTTTTCGTTCTCTGTGTTGATCTGTGAGTTCTGCCCAGATTACTATGGAAACTAAGTTTGTCTGGTAAACTGTGTTTAGAATAATTGGGATGCCACTAGTGGATGACATCTCATCATCATCTGCTCCCTCCTGATTTGCAGTTATTTTGCAAAAGCCAGGCCAGAATGCAAGATATGCAAGGCCTTAATTGCTGGGTTTTTTCCAAGTAGACATAATGACACCTTTCAGACATTTTGCAAATGTCAACTACGCAGGCTTTTCTTCCACATAAATATTCTGGCAATGAATTATTGAAATAGTATAGCAAGAGCCAGCTTGAGGCAAGCATGAGTGAATGGCCTCACAGACAAAATCCTCAAAAGTGGGTGAAATTTTAGAAGGAAAAATCTTCTTATAATATATGGCCTTAAAAAATCATAAGAGAGAGCCAAGTGCTTAAGAGTTAAAGCTGTGGAAATGGAGTTGGTGAATTTGCAAGAAGCAAATCCTCTAGATTCTTCTGAATCTTTTAGACATCCTCTGATGGAAAGCAGAATTTACCAATAACAAAAAATTTGATCATCTGCAATATGAATTTAAGATTAATTTATTTGGCAAAAAAAGCATGCCCTGAAACAAGAATATTCCTAAGCCTTGTAGCTGCCCAATGAAACACTCATGTTAGATCTTGCATCCACTGAATGAATGTCCACTTGACTGAGGATCTTCATGGGACCTGCCAGCATCTCCAGCTCTGGGGAATTCACAGCAAAAACTCAAAAAAGGTTCTCTGTGACCTCCACCTTGCATTTAGCAAAAGTTTTGGACTGAATAAATAAGTATAGAATAAATAAGTATAGAAATCTATGCTTCCAGAATTGATGTGCCATTTAGTTTATGACAGCTTGTCAGCTGTCCTGATGACCCCTGTCTTGCACTCCTTCTCCACCCTCACCTGTGCTTGCATTTCTGTAAAATCAATGGTTCTGCTCTATAGAGGTTCCCAGCATCACAGAGCAATAGTTCTGGTTGTTTTAGATAAGATCATGAAGATTGTTCTGATTTCTTTTCACTTGTCTTTATCCATACCTGTAGTGTTTTCAGAGTAATGCTATCTTGATGATGGAGTTTATTTTGAAATTCACTTTTTTTTCTAGTGTTATGTAATTTTTGTGCATTCAAAAGCAGTACTAAAAGCTTCTGATAACATTTATGATCATTCATGTTCCAAAGCAGAAGACACAGCTACATCTGAGAATATCCAATACCCAAAGATGAATATACAGTCATCCAAGGCTAGAGTAGGACACTCACCAATACTGGCTTCTGCTCATGAAAGTGGCTGTATCCGCCTATGGAGTAGTCAGGTAACTAGCTGAATGTCTTTGGGATGGGACTGGACCACTGAGAAGATAATTCCACTAATCTTTGGAAAATTGCATTTTAACTAGCAATTGCAGCAGCAGACATTTATTGCATTTTTTGCTTATTAGTTTCTTCCATGGACACAAATGAGTTCTGTTTTAATAACTGTAGCAGGGAGTAATGGCAAGTAGAAAATGAAGAAACATGATTTGAAATAATTGAAACTGACTGTAAAGTTAAGTGAAAGTCTAGAATTTGATTTTTCACTCACAACATTTACCTTCTAAGAAAGGATAATAGGCGAGGCAGAGTGTCCTGCTCTCAGAAGAGGAGAAATATGTCTGGAACATTGCACAAGCCAGCTAGCACTAGGAGGGTTACAAACCAGGAGTGAATAGTATTCTAACACATAGTGTCTACAACTATTATGATCTTGAAAAGCCAATCCTGCAATTGAGTGCTGAAGGCTTAGTTGTCATATCACCTCAGATTTCTGAGACTCTATTACAGAAAACTTGTTACTTTAAACAAGAGGTACAAAGTAAATATAGCAAGAAGGGGAGGTCATATGATAGATAATATTGGTCATTCTGGCAGACAGTGATCATAATAGGTCAGCCATGTAAGGCTTTAACAGGAATCCCAGCAAAGGCAAGTCATAGAAAGAATTTTTCAGAACTAAAAGGTAACCTTGCAGATGTTTCATGCAAAAGTAGACTATGATGGTAAATGTATCCACGTAGAGTATGTGTGGGCTTTGTTGTTTGTTTGTTTTTCTTTTTAATTCATCATTGATATATTAGTCTGCTTAGATTCCTATAAGATTCTCCAAGTTCAGATGACAGTGATGTCATCACTGGCATGATTTTAATCATCATTACATGGATGACAAAATCAAGAATCTCCTTACCAGCAAGACATTCTCCCTCATATTCTCCCAAACCTGAAGAGGCAATAAGGGAGAAAGTCTACTGGTGCTTACTTGAAAAATATAACAAGTTGGTGAAGGAGACATCATGGGCCCATTTGCAACAAGAAACAACTTTTCAATAGCAAATGAGGTACATAGCGATAATATTCCACAGCAAATGAGGTGTAAGTGGTGAATTAGGGGTAGGTACAACTAGACTGAATTGCCTGAAGAATTAAATAGCTTGTTCTTTTGATGTAGAAGAGACAGCAATCCAGAAGAATATACCACAGCTGTCTTGGTCATTCAATAGATTTAGGAATTTATCTTTTTTAGAAGCTTTCTGAATAGATGTGAGTTCAGCAATACTGAATAGATAAAATCAATGGCACTCGACCTCTGGTGCATTATTATTTTTAATGTAAGTATTATAAGATAAATATGTGATGTTTACTTATGTATGTATGTATTTATTTATTTTAGGGAGACTTAATGAAAGAACTTTTGCCATTTTCAAAAGATCCCTCAGGTCCTCTGACAGTACTATGTACAGACATCTCCACTAAAATACTTTTGGCAGGCAGTAAAGGTGAGTAAACATGTTCAGGGCAGTCTGTAGGACCGCAAAATATCGCGCTGCAAATATGCCAAAAATGTGGAAACGAAGGTCCAAGTGTTGCTGTATTTTTTCCATCAAAGCTGAATAATTGAAAAAGGTGTTTTGTTGTATAAAAGGATGGTAGATTAAAGCTTAGCATTATAGCATTATCAGTAGCATTGTTTTCATAAAAGACATTACAATTTTTTTCACTCACATACTCTGCATATACTTCCCATCTAAATTATGGTATCAATACCAAGGGCAAAGATTACTGCTAAGAACAAGCAAAAATTTCAGATCCATAGTAATAATGCTAAATAAAAAGCTGCAGCTGGGGCTGTACCAAGAGCCATGATTCCAACACTGTTACGGAGTGCGCAGTAATGGCTCCAGCAGTACACTGCTACTATAGAAAAGCACTTGTGTCTGTGCTAGCAGCTCATTGCTAGATTTCTACTTTCACACCAAATCTGGCTTTCATTTGGTAGAATGTCCAAGAGTTTATCTGCTGTCTGATTCTTTTCCAAACCTTTGGAATCACTCTGGCAATATTCCATCTCTGGGTCTGTCAAAAGAGATTTTTTTACTTTAATGTGTCACTTTTCTTCTCAAATAACTATTAGAACTGTTTTCTGCCAATTTCCTGCTCTTATGCTGACAGAAATTGGATGGAACAAGAGGTTTTTTTTCTCATTTGTTTCAAAACTGAGCCACAGATTGACTTTGATATTGAAAATGAAGAGGAATTTCCACCCTCTCTAATTCAAATCAGTAAATGAGTTCAGAAAGGCAGCATGCACCGAACAGGATTTTAATTAGTTGTGGAAAGGTATCCCCATTATTACCTATTCATTTGATACTCTCCCTTTGCCTTTTTGTGTTTGTGTCACTGTGTATTTGCTTTTCATGCTTTTTGCACCCTTCTCTGCAATGCTGCTACCAAATTCCTGTTCCAATTACAGATTTTTCCTTGTTAGGAAAAGGTCAACTTCTCTGCCAGCCTCCTCGCTTGCAGATGTACAGTCCTAGAAATTAGATGTGACCAGTATGAAAGTTGGAATTACACAAAAGATTCCTCTGTCTAGTAGCAGAAATGAGAAATGAGGCAACTTCATCAGGAAAGAGGGAGCCTAGGCAGGAAACTTATCAGTTGTGGGTCACAAGGAAAGTGGTTCTTTGATTCTTGTTTCACGAGTACACTAAAAGGTTGTAAAACATTAAGCTGTCATTATGTATACAATTAAACTTTGTCCATTTTACCAGGATTGAAAACCAATTTAATCCCCAGGAAGCTTTTGTACCTCATCTGTGCAATAGACAACTGTCTTGGCAAGATGACTCTTATTTTTCACTCATGTAATTTAAAGAAAAAACTTTATGTGTTTTCCATTTCAAACCTCTCCAGTTAATTACACATTGCTCAAAATGAGTATATACATTTCTTTGCATATCAATTAATTAATAGTCCATTATTTCTACTCTGTGCTTGACAATGAGATAGTGACATTCACTGTAAAATGACTGACCTGTAGTCCCTGCTTTATTCTGCCCAGTGTTTACTAAGAACAAATTGCAGCAACAAGTGAATGTGTAGCACTAATGAAATTTGTTGATGTTTTGCTTTCTCCTTTCTTAAACAGAGGGATATGTTATCTGCTGGAACATTGCCTCATTCTTAGAAGATAAAAAAAAAGTAAGGAAAAATCTGTCAGATTTTCTTAATTTGAACATTATACCAAGATAAGAGAGAGAAAAATGGATTCAGAGCTCTAGAGAGACTAAAGATATTTTATGCATGTCTTGTGCTTGAAATAATAACTTGATGCTGTGAAAAACAAGAAAAACATAATTAAATGGTGTTAGCATTATTCCGTTGTGTTCCAAGAAGGTACGTTAAGAATGAATTTATCCACGTCCCTTGAGTGGTGTTTCTACCATATGCCATTTGCAGGCTGTTTCATGGAGGGATTACTTTTTCATCTCTTCTAATTTTCAGAAAGACATGGTGATAAGTCCACTAAGTTAGCAACCATGGTGGGATACAGAACTGCCTCAAATGTGGTTATGTTGCTTTTTTCCCTCAGCAAGTAAAGGAGAAGCTCTGCTGGAGGGCACACAATACTGAAGTGGTTGACTTATTTCATGAAGAGGAGAAAAATGTGGTAGTGACAGCATCCGTTGATGGTTCTGTCAGGTACAAAAATGACGAATACTTTTACTGCTATGGCAGATCAGTTGAACTGTCTTCAGTTCCTCTTCATGCTGGACTTGTATTTAGGCTAAAACTTAAAATAAAAATAAAATCACTGAAGAAATTTTGTGTAGATCCGGCTCTGGTGGCATCACCTTACTGTAGGAACAATTCAGGATATTGGTACCTTTTCTCCTCAGTTTCATAAATATAAAGTGAACTGTTTGTTTGTTTTCTGTTTTTACAACAACCCTCTGAAATTTTTTTTACTTTCAAATTACATTATACAGTGAACTTCAGTCTCTTTGTTGTTCTTTTATGACGAGCATACTGAACTCTAGAACAGTGCTGCAGAACTTGTTATTGTAGACAGGTATTTTCTCACTTTTGTTCCACTTCTAAAAGTATCCATTTTTCCTTTCTGTCCTTTGGCACTGCTGTCTGTAGGATTTGGCATGCTGACAGTGGATACTATTTTGGTTACTTTGGACAATCTAGGAAGTTTGAATTATCAGACACCAGTCGGTTGATTTTGCCTCCTGATGTTAATAACTTTACTGCTATAATTAAAGAGGAAAGCAAGCCTATGGAAAAGAAGGCTGAATATCCTCTCATGCTGGACAAAGACAAGTAAGATCTCATAAATTTACATTCATGTATGATTGGGGGAACAGTTTTGAAAATATACTTTAAAAGCATCTTTCACCTGAAGGTCAGAAAAATATTAGCACTATGAGTTATTTAGAAAAATTGTTTTTAAAGTTGTTTTTTACCCAGCATGGATAAATCTTTTAATTGTTATGACTAGGTGACAGTCATGATTAGATTCAAGATTTGAATTCAGTAATAGTGATGACTAGATAATTGTCTCAGCTTTTAGCCTAACTATAGACTGTATATTATGTACACTGTTCAGGTTAGCAGCCTGTTACTTTCATATTCCAGAAGTTGCTATACTTCTGATGTCCCCAAAAACATTTTGAAAAATCTTAATGTGAATAGTTTCAACCAAAACACAAATCCTTCTAGAAGAATAAATCAAATTTAATCTTTCAGTTTAAAAAATGGTCATCTTAAATTTGATGAGATGTTTATGGATACATTCATGTACATGGATAATGGATTCACAGATCATGACATTCTGAAACTGGCATAAATGTCATGTGTTTGATAGCAGCATTGGACTTTTCTTCTAGGTAGAGTTCTCAAGGGATATGGCTTAGTTATAAGTCATTGGTCCTTGGTCCTCTAGTTTAAGTCATATTTCTAGTCCTGAACTCCCTGGTTCATTAATTAGTGGGTTGACAAAGACATCTTCAGTGGCAACACACACAAGTGTCTTTAGTAACAAAGTAGTCCAAATCTGGGAAAAAATATTTCAGGGCTTAAAAAGTCATGCATGCTTTAGTGGTAAGATTTCATATAGCATGTGCAGTATGAGGCTGTCTTTTAACCAAAGCACTTTGGGACAATGGAAAATCTCTAGGGTGTTTTACTGTTACCCCATTTAATTCAGTATCCTGCTAACACTTGTTATTCCATGGAGTTCTTCCTAATATGAGTAGTCTCACTGTAGTCAGAACAGTAACTCATCAATAGAGAGAAGTGCTTGGCTGTGTTTGAAGGACTAACCCCTGTAGTCCTTTGGAATAGTCAGCAGCTAGTTTGAAATCTCTGAAATCAAAGAGACTATCATTAAGTCAGCTAACCTTAAAGAAACTGTGTCAAATTGTGACTACTTTTTGAGGATTCTTCAAATATTTCAGTAAAGGAGATTGGCTTCATACATTTAAACACATTAATTACACAAAGAGCAAGCAAATGAAAAAACCTTAACTCTGTAGAGAACTGGGGAAAAAACCAGCCACATGCTGCTGTACCCTCCAGCAGATCAATACATCTAGCTCAGTGTCATCTGCAAACTAACTGAGGGAGCACTCAATCCCCTCGTCCAGATCGTTGATAAAGGTATTAAACAGAACTGGCCCCAGTACTAAGCCCTGGAGAATACCATTTGTGTCTGGCTGCCAGCTGGATTTAATTCCATTCATCAGCACTCTCTGGGCCTGGCCATCCAGCCAGTTTTTACCCAGTGAACAGTACACCATCCAAGCCATGAGCAGACAGTTTTTCCAGGAGAAAGGTGGGGGAAAATATTCCCCAAATGTGCACATACCCAAAAAGAGCACAAACCCAGCTGAGTACAGTTAAGCAAGCATCCCAGGTGATCTATTGAAAAATGCCAGCATGTAGATAGGCCCATACAGAAGAACAGTCTCAATTTCTCTCTGTAGTTCATAATTCCTTAGCTTATGAGATCCGACTTAATTTTTCTAATTATAAATGAAACTGTGTTAATCTGCACTATCAGACACTCTAGATAGTTTCTTCTCATGACTAAGTTTGGAAACCAGACAAATGAGCAAGAGAAACCTTCTTTGTTACAAAAGTTGTGTTCAGGAATTGTAGTTAGAACTGATGGAAATCCTGAAAAACCATAAGACAGTGAGCACAAGGCTGTTATAAGAAGTGTTTTTATTAACATGTCCTGCCTTCTACTGCCTTCTACAGATGACAGCCAGTACTTAAATTGACAAAGTGTTAGTGAAGCACTTAATAACACCTATGAAGGTCCTAATATAACTTATATTGTGAAGATATATGGAATAATTTATATTTCAAAATAATTTCATTTTGGAACTAGATAAGAATGTTGCATTCAAAATCATCATTTTGATAGGAACATCAGATTTTTTTCTGTCTTGTGTGTACAGGTGGAAGTCCCTGACCAGATTACCTTTAGTTTTAGAAAAGGCTCAACATACAAATGTAATTCAGGACTTCAAGTTTTTCCAAGCTCTGGCTCCTGAAAAGGTAGCTAATGTATATGACAAATTTGTTTCTGTTCTGTGCAACATATAGGAAATGCAATTGTATTTCTCATTTAGAAATTATCTACAAATAACCCCATGTATCCCTATCACTCCATGGACAAGCTAGAACAAAAATGCATAAACAGAGGGATCTAAGAAACCTCCCTGGTTTTTATTCTCATTTTTCACATTTTCAAATTTCAGTTTAGAAGGTAGTACACTCTGATTCACTCGTTTAACAGAATTTAAAAAACAAACAAACATACAAACCCAAATACAAACAACCACCAAAAAACTCCACAACCTAGAATTTTCCCATACTTCAACAGAAAACCTAAATATCTTCAGTTTACTTGAAGGAAGTGTGAAAGTACTAGAACAATAGACAGTGAATTCCTGGTTACACACAATAATTCTTTCAGGGTTCCTATGAAATCAGAAACCAGGAGAGACCTGAGTTAGATTTCATTATGAATGCTTTCTACAACTCTAACTGAATATCGGTGGAGCTCCTCCATTTTTACCTGGCTCAGCCCTTAAAAGTCATGGGAACAGATAAAACTTCTTCTCTTGCAGTTGTAGTAGAAAAGCAAAAATACACCAATTCTATGGCCCCTGGCCAAAAAAAACTTCCATTCACACCTTTCTGACCATTCTTTGACAACATCTAGTGAGGGGTATGAACTCTTAATATCTTTTCCTAAGCTTTGTGGTACCATGAGTCTCCTGCATACCACAATCTCATATTCTAATGTGGCCAGCAAAGATCCAAACAGTAGTCAGTGAAAAACAACATGCATCAAAGAGAGAAGGCAGTTTTCATTGGTCCTCTGCTGTTCAACAGCTGTAGATACAGCACTGTGTAATAAGAAAACAGTGTTAGTGGGGAAGAAATATGTCAATGCTGGTATAAAACATTAAATTTACCGTAGCAAAGTCAGTGGTTTAGTACATTGTCGGACACATGAATAGAAATTGGCTTGGCTTTGGGTTTTACCAAGTCACTCAAAAAAAGGATTGTCTGGAGGTCTCATAGCAGAAAATACTTGATATACATTAGCACTGGAGTCCCATTCTGACTGAGTTTTCAATGAGAAAAAGGTTTGATTTCCTATCATTTGCCTTAGAGCAGAACAAAACAGTGAGCTTCGGTTTGCACTTCAGACTGCAGATGTGCTATTCAGTGGCATTGATTAGCTCACTGTAATCCAGTTGTCCTGTTTTTCTGAAATGGTTAATGCCTAGTAATCAATGCAAGTCAGTAATGCTTAAAATTGACAGAAACTTGAAGATATTCCTTTAGGAATGTTTTACATTGTTGAAGATGTGGTATCTCTTAAAGTGTTACTACTGTGTGTAAGACCATGAGAAAAATGTAAGAAAATCTCTCCATAATGGACCATTTCAAAATAAACTCACATTTTCAAATTTGAAGGAAACAAGAGTTCTTTGCAGTATATCAAGTTGTAGGTGCTTTTTTTTGTTTCCTTTTTGGAGGCCCAGAAATTGTCTTCTTCGTGTGAAATCACAGCCATTTCATGTAGAGGCAGTTTCATTTCCTGCCCTGTCCATAGGTTAATACCTAGTTAAGTCTCAGGATACATGTGACCGTGGATAAACTGTCAAGGTACCCCAAATATTTTCACAGATTCAAAGCTTTCAGCAATTAGCAGAAACATTTTGTTCATCTGCATCTTTCCCAACTGGCTGCTAAAGTGTTTGTGATTTGCACAGCCCAACAGAAGAATAGCCAGACTGACAGCTGTGATGAAATTATCATCTGGGGGCAAGTCCTTACTCCATTACACCTTGGCTAGACTTGCACTGTCCTCTGCTAACATGCATCCACCAAACCAGACAAGTACCCTGAAAATTATTCCTTTATTGAGTCTATCCAAAGTGTTAATAGGTGAGAGAACTAAGTGTTTAAAACTAGCTTTAACTTAGGTGACAAAAAGCATTTTGATGTTCATTATCTTGATTTTGTGCCCCTTGTGAAGCTGGAATTTTGCTGGTTGTGCATTTTCTATGCAGAAGATTGATCCCCTCCTATGAAAAAAATGTTCAAGGCAGTTTGTACATGGTACAAAGAAAACCTGTCCATAAACCATAATCTCTTTACATAGTAATGCTATACATTTCTTCAGATAACATGAATGTTAACATGCAATTCAATAACAGAAGTAATGTCTTCATTACCTTTTGGCTTCAGCTAGTAATGCGCTGACTTTGGCTTCCCTTGGTCAGATGGAACCTCAGGAAATTTTTCAGACTGGAAGCAAAGAAGCTGGTGCAGTATATGGGATTCTTCCTATATATGAGGTGAGCACAAGTGTTTTCTCCTTTTTGCAGTGGTGTTCATACAGCAGCAGCCATTAGCAGTAGGACATCATTACAGTGATGTACTCTGACATTCTATTGTTAACTGTCTGCTTCTCAATTTAATTTTCTCACATGATTTGCATTACTACCTAACCAACTCCATCTGATGGAAGCTTGAGATTCCAGCTGAAGTGAGCATGCCAAAAAGTGAGTATTCCAGGCATTTACTTCTCCTGTTCAACCTCACATCATTAATTTTTTGCTCAGACTTGAATCTTTCAGCCAGTCCAAAAACTATTTATTCTCATCTGCCCAAAGCTTTGGGTATTGTAAGGTAGTACTATTTTATGGGTACTATTGATTTGATCTATTGCAAGCTGTCTAGCAAAGCTTCCTGGGTTGTTCCTTCTATGGAGAAAGATTGGAATATTCCATAGCCCACCTATCATAGGATGAAAAGAATCATCCCTAGCAAAGGTGCTGATCTCTTTCTATAGGGGGAACCTAGAGAACTAGCTTGGATAAGACTCCTAACTCCTAGATGGCTAGTTAGGTGGGATGAATAGGGTACTCTGCAACATATGTATGACTTAATGCTTGTACATGCAGCACTGCAGAGTGTCTCAGAAAAGAGCAAACTCAGGAGCACAATGTTCAAAAAGTTGGCACATTTGCTATTCTTCTGACCATTAATGTGCTTTGGAAATCTGTGTTTTGTTTTCTTTCAGAAAGAGAAAATAAAATACAGGGGTCTTGTGCCTTGGTAAATTAGGAGCAGAAACTGCTCTGAAGCCAATGGCACTTCAATGGATTTACAATGCAGTCAAATCAGACTTTTTTGTGAGCTACATGTACAAAAAATATTTTTTTGTCTATTCTGTTACAAAATGTTATCACTCTGGTCTATTCACCTCAATATATTAATTAGTTCTTGAAATTTTCTAAAGGTCTTCAGAGGATCAAAGCTATGAAGTCCACTGGATGGACAATGGATAGAGATTCCAATGAAGATGAGGGTCAAGACAAATAAACATAGCATCCATCTTCACAAAAGTGGAATAGCAGATTCCTTTTATCATATTTTAATTTTTTAATATTATATTTAAAATCCATTTCATTATTAAGTAGAACATATAGAAATCAAATCCTTACTTCTATTCCAGTCCTTCATGCAGAGAATATATTCTAATAAAGCCAGTGTATGACTATAACTAGATACTCACAGGAAAGCCCATTTGACTCCACTTCTCAATGGTTAAGAAGGAAAAGCACCTTACTATGATTAACTGCTTAAAGATTCTGTGATTCTGTGATTCCTTCCAATTGTTTTGTTAATGCTATACATACAAGTCTTCAGAATTATTATTTTAATACCTTTTAGTGCCAATATTTTGTTTGTTCAGAAGATGCCTTGACCAGAATTGTTAGCAGCATGAAATGGCCATATTAACCAAAAAGTTCACTTTCAGCTGCTCAGATTCCTTTGGGTTTATGCTGTGTTAGAAATGCACTAACATGTAATAGTAAGAAAAATCTATTTAGATAAGATTTTTTTAAAATTAGTTTTTCTGGTCAGCTTACTGTCTGTCAGTTCTGGTTTATGGGGGAAATCCTGATCCCTTGTGGAACTAATTTAAATCTTAGCAATGCAGATTTAAAATAGTAAAAAACCCTATAAATCAACTCAATTGAC
This sequence comes from Neopelma chrysocephalum, assembly GCF_003984885.1. Lineage (NCBI taxonomy): Eukaryota > Metazoa > Chordata > Aves > Passeriformes > Pipridae > Neopelma > Neopelma chrysocephalum. The sequence goes on along the minus strand of NW_020897691.1, from coordinate 2,035,769 downwards.
CCCAATTATTTTCACCATTTTATTATTATATAATACATACCAAGCCTAGGGCATGATAGATATGTTTAAAGGAAGGTCTGTGTATTCAGGGTGTAATAAGGGTGAAAGTTTAATAGCATTATTTTATCATTACTGTAATTCAATATGAACTGCTTACACCTAACTCTGGTAAGAAATTTCAAAATTTTTAAAAGTTGCTCAGCATATTTTATGATGATCAGAAAATATACTCCTTTTCAGCAGTTGCCAGTGGGTATTTACTTAATGAAAGACTAGTAACAATGTCATTCTGGTGGATTTTGAATTAATTAAATGAGCTAAAACCTACTTAATATCTTTCCAATTTTTATGATTGGACCCTGAATCCTTTATTTCAATCTGTGCCTTTAGATAGCATGAGAAGAGAACTGACAAATGTTGGAAACTGATAACCTCAACGACATTTAAGAAAGCTATTGCTTTCTTAGGTTTCTCCCTTCTTTCATAGCACAGTAATGTCAGAAAGCTTTGTTCTTCTTGTGCTTTAGTCTCTATTTTCATCTAAACAGAGTCCCAATCTTTAACTAGCATGGGTATTAATAGCATCATATTGCACCATCTTTCATCCTGGGCTGCCCAATGAGCTGGCATTCTGCTTGGGAAAGCACATGATAAAAGGGGAAGGGATCTTGGGTTTATGTAAAAATCATTCCCATTGAAATCAGCAGATAGCCCATGGAACATCTAAGAATTCATTATGGCCCTGAAACAAAGATCTTAATCAGGACCAGTGTAGTATTTATTATATAAAAGAAAATGCTCTTGCTTGAGATCTCAGATAAGATATCTGTTTCCTTAGGGAAGATATTTCAGGAACTTCAATTATCAGGAATAAATAAAATTGGGTTTACACTGACAGAAAGATGTGTGAATTTTAGTGCCAAAGGAGATTGGCCGTATGATCCAGTCTAACCTTTTGAGTGACAGAAGGCAGAGAAACCAAGAATACTTTTTGTGGCCAAATGCCTGTTTGTGTCTCTATTTTGGTTTCCAGTTGAAGGGAGCATCCTAAGGGTCTCAACATACATTTGCTCCCAGTTATTCTCCATGTCAAAACTGCTGGTTTCCTCTCTGCTTCAATTTGTCCAGTTTGAACTTCTGTACATTGAATATCATACTGACATTTTTCCTGCCAGATTAAGCTTCACCAGCCATCAAAAATCCTTTCCAGAGACTATTCTTCTTAATCAAAGAATCACAGAATGGTTTGGGGTTGTGGTGGGTTGACCTTGGCCAGATGCCAGGTGCCCACCCAGCCACTCTATCACTCCCCTTCCCAGCCAGACAGGGGAGAGAGTAAGGTGGAAAAAACAACTCGTGGGTTGCGATAAGGCAGTTTATTTAAAGCAAAAAGCAAAGTGGAAGCTTGCGCGTGCAAAAGCGAAGCAAAGTGAAAGCAGGGTTTATTCTCTACTTCCCATGAGCAGCAATGATCTGCCACTCCTGAGAAGCAGGGCTTCAGCACATGTGACGGTTTCTCAGCAGGCAGCCATTGGAGACAATGAATGCCCACCTTCCTGCTCCTTGCCTTAGCTTTTATATCTGAGCTGACATATGATATGGAATATCCCTTTGGTCAGTTTGGGTCAGCTGGCCTACTTGGGTCCCCTCCCAGGATCTTGCCCTCAGCTGTGGAAGGAATGTTACAGTGCTGATGCTGTGCTCAGCAGTAGCCAAAACACTGATGTGTTGTCAACACCCTTCTAGCTGCCAATTCAAAGCACAGCACTGTGAGGGCTACTGAGGGGAAATGAGCTCCAGCTCAGCCAGACCCAATACAGGGGTGGAGGGGGCCTTAAAGACCATCTAATTCCAACCCCCCTGCCATGGTGAGGGACACCTTCCACTAGACGTGGAAGAAGTTCCCTAAAGCCTCATCCAGCCTGGTTCTGAACACTTCCAGAGATGAAGTCAATGTCTGCTCTCCATGATCCAATCAACTTGTCTGAGATGAGAGTAAGGAGTGGCCTGGGCATTTAGCTGAGGGGAAGTGCATTGCATCTTCAGGAGTCAGTTATAGGCCTGGAAGCAGTGTGTTATACTGACATGCCACTCAATCTGAACTAACAAGCCCTGTCAGCTCCAATAGGTTCTGCATGGCTCTGGCTCCAGTATCCTTGCAGATGCTCCACAAGCCTCTGGTTCTGTTCCCTCCAAAACCCCTATGAAACAGAAAATCAGGGGAGTGTGATACGTAGAAATCACATCTCCAACTGTGTGAGCTTGAAGGCAAAAGCAAAACATAGTGTTCTCCTTTACCCAGGTTCTATGAGCCTCCCAATTACTTTTGGTAGCAAAGTTACCAGTAGTTTGAGCTTCGTGAGTCTCTCACTATAAGGCAAATTTCTGTAGACTTTTTATCTCTTTTTAGACTTTTCATCACAGTGGTTATCTTTTTGCTAAGTTTCTGCCTTAGAAATCCATTTTTTACTCATAATCCTACAAGAATAATATACTCAAAAGAAGAGTTAATATACCCTGCTGTTTCTGCCTGTTAGTTTCTTGCTTATGCTTTCAAAGAACATGTTCATCCTCTAAGCCAGAAGTGTGCCTGCTGAGCTCATATTCAATTAATTATCCATCATGATTCCTCAATCCTTCCTGGCATTTCAGCATTCCAGGACAGTATCACGACATGAATACATACACAGAATACATATTCTATTGTCCTTTCGCTAAAGGTACCACTCCTTGCCTAGTGTGTCACTTTAGTGAGTACTTAATCCATATAAATAGTGCCATTGTTACCTACTATTTTGAGGAAAATAGCAGGTTTTCTATATCACTGGCATTGAATGGTGTTTGATCTGCTGTCTTTCTTGAAAAGACATTCTTCTCATGAGCAGAATATATGATGATTTGCAATGTTTTACCTGTCTCCAACTTGTTATAGGGCTAAGATAGATTTAGGAGTAACTGCATTTTTTCTTTAGCAAAATATCTTGTGGGAGTATATTTAAACTTATTGTGATCAGCTGTACTAGGTCTGGCTGAGATTAATGTAATTTTCTTCATAGTAGCCTGTATGGTTCTGTGTCCTGGATTTGTGATTAAATAATGTTGATAAGACACCGGTGTTTTGGCTATCACTGAGCAATGCCTGCACAGCAACAAGGTGCATTTTTCCCCACACCCAGTGAGTAGGCTGGGGATGCACAAGAAGCTGGGAAGGGACACAGCTGGGACAGCTGACCTAAACTGACCAGAACTATTCCATACCATATGGAATAAGCTCTTAGCAATAAGAGCTCACAGAATGGAGGAGGAAACCAAGATGTTCATGGTTATAGTGTCTGTCTTCCCAAGTAACCATTCATTATGCATGCTAAGGCCCTGCTTCCCAGGAAGTGGCTAAACATCTGTCTGCTGATGGGAAGTAGTGGTTGAATTCCTTATTTTGCTTTGCTTGGACATGCAGCTTTGCTTCACCTATTAAACTGCCTTCACTGTGGCCTATGAGTTTTCTCGCTTTTGCTTTTCCAAATCTCTTCCCCCGTCCTACCGGAAGAAGTAAGGAAGCACACAAGCAACTGGGAAAGTACTTGCTGTCTGCCAGGGTCAGCCCACTGCATTAACTAACATTGTGATTAAAACTAAAATCAGCTTTGTCTGACAAACCAAGTGGCACCAGAAAAAGTGTAATCTTCCATTTACTATTTATGTTCCCTTCATCCAACCCATGATTTAGCAGTTAGTGTATGAAAGGTAACATTCCTAGAATTCTGAGTCCTATTTCCCTTTGAAACAGCAACATCAGCTTTCTTCCAGTTACCTGAAAATTTCCTAGTCTTCAAAGAATAAAAATGGTCAGGTTCAGAGAGCTCCTTACCCATTTCTTTTGATGCTCTTTTGTGTTATGTTTTATCATTGTGCAATAATTTCTCTTTGATATTGTCCCTATTAATAGTTAGACCTAAACTATTTTACTGTGGTTGCAAGATGCAGATCTCCCACTTCTCTTCAGTTTATTAATTCACTATTTACTTCTCAGAACTATTTACTTATTGTTTTCTTTTTACCAAACTTTTAGCACTGCTACGATTTCATAGATTCTTAATTTTCAAACGTTACTCTTTTCAGTCTTGCTTTCTGCTCCCTTTGGTTTTCCTTATCAATTGCCTGTGTTTTCCAAGAGCTGATTTGTACTCATGGCTATTCATGCCTCTATATTCTCCACTGTGCAGAAAAACCTATCCATGATGTAGTACTATTCCCAGTAACAATCAAGTGTTTAATCCTATGCTGATTCAAATCAATGGACCGGCTATCAGGAGGGAATCGTGCTGTAACTAAAACTGTCAAAAATGAACGATGTGTATGTGCTATCTTTATCAGCCTTCCATCCAGTCACTACCTTGCTATTTAAACTGTGACAAATTTACAGTGCTGTGTTCTCAGATTTTTGTTCCCTAATTCATTAAACTAACAAAACCTGAGTAGTTCAGACTGCATGTCATCGCTCAGCATTACTGTTTACTTGAGTTCCAACTCCTAGGCCTTTATAAACACCAAATGGAAACCAATCCTGGCCTCAAATATTTTACACAATAATATTATCCAGCTGTCTTTCTTAAGTGTCAAAAGAAAAGCAGAGGCATTTATTTCTTTGAACAGATAATCCACTAAAGCACTGCACAGAATTCATTAGAGGATTAGTTGTTTATTATGTGCGAGAGAATAGAGGATGACACTGGAAAGAAATTAAACACAGAAATACTTCCAAATAAACCCACTTATAGCAGTCTTTTCAATGCTGGATCTAGTACAAAGCTGTGTGTTAATGGACTTGTTGGTATTAGCTGTGGATTTTCTCTATGTCAATGTCTCTGTATTCCTTTGCAGGTTAGTTTCTTTCCACCGGCATCCACAATTATATTGCAGGCTTAAATGTTCCAGGTGAATGAGTTGTTCTGTTAATTCAGATCATTACTGAATTAAGGAAAGGTACCTTAACAACACAACCTCTTTCAGCATGGCAGAAATTCATGCTTGTACTGGCTACAGTAGTTAGTTTGCCAGAATTTCATTACAGCCCTTGCCAGTGCTTTACAAAATCTGGGACGCTCTTCAGCTGCCCTCACCCACTGGGGTAGTTCAAGCTGAATGGCATCAACGGTGCCAGAACTACGGGAACCAAACGTCTTTGTTATGTATCCACCACTATAATAGCTCCCATTATTTGGGCTAGGATTGGATGGAGAAGGCACACAAACATAACTGTTATTTTGTTCTTCAATATATTTACCCAAACTTCTGTTCCCTGAAACCAAGGTCTCAGAAGACACGTTGACTAGCTGATTGGACAGATGGCTAATTGAGGAACATGATGCAGAAAAAACACCTGAGTTAAGGGAAGATTTAGAAAGTGTGTAACCTAGTTCTATCCACCTTTCAGGATGTGCTTGTCCATGGATATCCAGAATCAGGCCCCCTGACATCTGTGATTTTGCAGTGGTCAAAAATCCCATATAGTCCTCCCAGGCCTGTTCTGCTTGGGGAATTCCAAAGGAGGCTTCTTCCTTTTCCCTGTTAGCATCCATCTTGAACCTCTGTAGGTGGTTTATAATGATATGTGGGAAGAAGCCATCAGTAATATTGTTGATTTCTTCAGCAAGAGTCTGAGCCACCTCTATAGTATACCTGTCTTGGTTGGTAGACACTTTGCATTTCTTATAATTTTGAATACTTCCAGGAGGACAGTCATGAGAGAAAATACAGGAGGATAACTTTGCATCCCAACAGGCAGCCTCTCGATCAGGGATGTCTTTAGGTTCCATTGACCCACCATGTGGGACAGAGAGAATCAGGTTCATGTTGCCCACTTGATATTCTGTGAAATTATTATGACCGAATACAACATCTTTGGTGCCACTAACTTTCAAAAGCAAAGATGAAATGGAAAGGAGGAAGAGATACATATTTTTCATTTGCTGCTGGAAGGAATGTGGAATATATCAGTACCTACAAAAAAGCAAAAGACAGATTATAGATCACTTACATCCGGGAACACATGAGAGACTGTTCAGCTGCTGCTGGAATTATTAGTTACTGATTAAACTATTGTAATTTTATTACGTGTACCACAAAGAAGAAAACCTACATGAGAAACAGAAATTAGGAGGGCATTTATTATGGCTAGATGTAACTGATGAAAGGGAAATAGTAGGTTACTGGGCCTCCCTCATTTCCCCAGAAAGCAAAAACAATATGCGATCATCTAATCTGATTCCAGAGAATTACTAAATCCCAGTAAAATATTGGAAATAATTTTTTTCCCCACCAAAGCCACCCTATTTTCACCTACGAAATGTAAGAAAATTCTGGCAAAAGTTGATAGAACATCTCTATTTCATTGACCCACAGGAAATATCTTTCCATTATCAATGTATAAATTAGAAGCTATGTCAGCATTGGGCTTCTGTAAAATAAGGAGACAGATAAAAATTGAGAGCTACCAAGCTCTGTCTCTAACTGTACTCCAGGCTGTTATTTTGAGACTTCTATAGATAGGTAACAGGGAGTTCTTTAAGTAGTGACTCTGTTCTCTTTAGTTTGCAAGTCTCCGTCCTCCTCAAGGGACATAAGATATTTTTAAGCCCTCAATAACTTTACCATTTTTTGGAAAGCTGGAATTCAACAAGATGCTGACAGGTCTTTCTGGTTTGAAGGCATGACATCTCTAGAAAGATCAGTGTAAGTGTGTTGGATGGATGTAATATGAATCAGTAAAATCAGTAAAAAGCAGAATAAAAAAGGATACTTTTCCCCTCCATTAATTAAAAAAACCCTCAATATAGGCCAAATGAGGAGTATATAGACACATGCATTTGCATCACATCATCTGAGTGAGGGTGCCCTGTTGTCTGTCCTGCCCCTATCATTACATCACCTGTAGAAATGCAGAGGATAAGAGAAGCAGACAAAGGAGAAATAAAGAAGATCTGCAAGACTCTATCCACAACATCTACCTAAGAGCATGTATTACAGCAGCCAGTAATACTGAGAGGGCAGGGTGCAGTGTGGAAGCACCGTCCCATCCGCCACCTACTCTAAGAAAGGGAGAGGGCAATATCACACAAATAATGCAGCAAAATATTTGTTTCCTGCTATGAGGGAGTGCTACTGGCTTTTTAGAGATAACCTCTGCTGCCCACTGAGCTGGTCCACTCTGAGGAGCCTGTACCTGAAAAGTAAACATCTATCTTCCCCTCTTCTTTCTGGGCTGAAACTCCCATAAAAGTCTGTGAGCTGGAATCAGATCTCCAAGAATCTAACCTACAGTTTCCTGCAGGGCATGACCAAAAGATTTTTTGGTTTCATTTAAACACTTCAGTTAAAAGGTCCTTTTACTTGAGCTAAAACAAGATTTTGGCTTAAAACAAGACTTTACCCAAGGTCTTGTATAGTTCACACTTCCCTAGACTTCCCTGAGACAGACTTGCTAGTTCACAGTTCGCATTACCAGAAACATTGAGGAAAGGAATACTGTCAAAATCCTTTTTCTCAGAAATACTGACTGCACATATAGAGTAAGTCTAGGAATAGCTTACCTCAGGTGCAGTGGGGTCCAGCACCAAGTCAAATAAATTAACAGCAATGACTCCCAGGAGCTGCTCTCCTGCCCCAGGACTCAGGTTTCCTTTGTCTCAGGCTCTCGCTTAAAATACGATGCCACAGCTGTTCCTTTCCCACCATCTGCCAAACTGTTTGTTTCGTCAGCTGTTTTCTGCATCAGTTTGCTTGTCCTTTTGCAATTTCTTGTTAATGATTGAATCAAGCTGTTAATGCTACTAGATCATGCCTTAAAAATATATGGGGAGAGAGCTCTATAAAATTTTCCAAAATGGAAGAAAGTCACCTTGACACAGCTCAAGCTCTGGACAGACTTGGAGAGTCTGGAGGAACTCAGTGACCCCAGATTGGTTTAAAGAGTTTTCTGGACAACATACAGGGGATGCAGAGTGTGGGCTGATGGATAGAGTTAAACCTAGCGTGAATTCAGAATTTTAAGGTAAAAAGCAGCTGCAACTACCTGGATGGACGGAAGTCAACGTGCTCCCCAGTACAACAATAAACATCTGCTCAGAGAAACAGAAAGAAGTGGAGACTACGTGGCTCCCCTCCATTCTAATCCCAGCAGAATGGGAGAACATTGTGGTACTAAGACTGTACAGTACCTGTCTGATAAGGGAGAATCAAGATGTTCTGCTGCTGAAGCAAACAACCATGTCAAACCCCCTCCTCAGGTGCCAAACCATGACCACCATCCTCCTCCCATTAGGTGCACCAATCAGAAATAAAAAGTATTTATTACTATTAAACTCCACCCAAACATAAAGAAAATAGTGTAAAAGTAAGTTGGGGGTAGGGAGAAAGTGGGAGAAGACCTCCACCGAAACTGCTGAGATCTTCTCCTCCCCCAGAGGGATGCCTTGAGTGAGAAATATGCTCTACATGTGTTAAATGCTGCTTTTAGGACTAGAGCTTTTGCTTGTGCTTACCCCATAGCATATTAATTAGATTGCTTCATATCAAAGCTTGTGCTTGCTTAATATATGTACCAGCAGACTGCTTTAAAACATATTTTTGCAGTAGACCCTATCACCAACAACCTTCAAAGCTTATTAATCTGTCACAATTTGTATTAATAAAACGTGTTATTCCATAAACTGTTAAAATGAGTCCTTGCAGTTGCCAGTGTAGGATAACATCTTGGCAGGACCCGCTGATTGGTCCTGGCTTTGTTGAGTTCCCCCTAACAAGGGAGGTCGGGGTACCCTCCAATCTTGTGAATCTGTTGGTGAAGGGTCTCCTTATGAGACACTGACAGACTGTCAGACACCAGGCTCTCAACTTTCCTGGGGGACTGATGAGCAAAAATCTGAACTCCCACCTTTCACATGACACAGAGGAAAAATATTAAGTCACAGTAATACAGGGTAGAACTCCTATTCAGGACTTCATCATAGCAAAAAACACAGCTTTTCAAACAATTTGAACCAAAAGGATTGGTGCCCAGAGAAGCACAGAAGCACCTGCAGCTAGAAGGAATATGCTAGAAAATTTACCTGTTAATCTTCTTCAGCACAAGGGTGAGATCCATGTGCATTAGGAACAAATTAACTGTAACAGGCTACAATTCCTCTGCTGATTGTAGACAAACTTACATTATTGTGAGGTTAAAAAAAAATCCACAATAATTTAAACTGGTAGTAATCACTGCAGGACTAGCTTGAAGATTTACCTGTAAAGAAAGGGAGAGTTTCTCCTGCCCTGCACCTTCAAAAGTGAAACTGAACTGCCCATTGCAGCACTCGGCCCCAGCTGAGCCTCCCTCTTCTCCCAGAAGTCTCTAGGGGCCAGGCTGAGCCCTGCAGCCACCTGGAACAGAGGTTTCACCCGCCCCCGGATGTAATATTTCAAAATGAAAGATCACAAAAAGGGAAAAAAGATATGCACTGGTACACTAGAGCTTACCATGCTTTTGTTGTCTATACTGACATATGGTTTTAGGATCAAAAAAAATTGCCACAAGCAGCACAGCCACACCAAAGGTAAGCTCAGAATAGCTAATATAATCAGCAGATAACCAAATCCAAACATTGGCAATGCATCGTGATGGCAGAGAGCACGTTTCCACTAGTAGTAAGATGGGAGGAGATCACAAAAATCATGCCTCCACTCATTTCCACAGGGTCACTCACGAGCAGCTTGGTTTTGCAGTTCACTGTCACACATGGATTAGTGGTTCTTTGCCTTTACTGCAAAAACCCAGGATCAAAGATAGTGTCAGAAAATCTTGGCACCTTCAGTCAAGCATGCTAAATTGAGCTCAATGAGCTTGACAAAGTATGATTTGGCAGAGCTGTGACTCCTTTACTACCTTATTGTCATGAAGAAGCTGGTGGGCACAGACCTTCCTGAAGCAGTAAATTTGCACAGGAAGGGAATACCGGAATTACCCTCACAGATCTCTTCTCTGGAAAATGAATCTAAGAGCTGTGTCCATTCATAGTGAAGAGATAAGAACTGTGACCAGACTAATGAGATTACCTAGGATTCTGATGCAGGAAATTATTATGGGATTCCTTCTGCTCTCTTCTGTACCTGTCAGGGCCATTAATAGTTTAAGAGAATTAGTTGGTAAGTGGGATGCTGCTCACAGAACTTGTGCTCTCGGGCTGGCATGACTGAAGAAGATGGCAGTTGCAATATTAACTCGATATACCAGGTTTTTATTAACTTTATTAACACTATTGATACAATATTTTCCTGATAAATGAGGAGTTTTTAAAAATATTTCTTCTGCTACTAAGTATGGTTTTAAGGATGTCTTTCTTTAGACTTCTCTCAAGTGTGTACGAGTGTGTTCACGAGTTTACTCATGGTAGTAAAGCCTGGCTTCTTAGATAAGCTAAAAAAAGCTGTGATAATATATCGTCCATAAATAGAAATTTCAATAAAAGAAACATAAAGGGTACAGTGAATGTAATATTGCTATCTATCAGAGAAAAATCAAATTTCCTTTCTAAGAAATTGATTAAATAGTCCAACTAAACTTCCAAATCAACTTCGTGAAATAAAACTGATCAAATTTTTAAGCAGTGAAGACAATATATTAGCAGTAATGAGGAGTTCACCGAAATTTTGGAAAAACTGGTATAAACCAGACTCATGATCTACTAATGTCACCATAGCTGATGCTCTAGTTGAGAGTGCTGGTTTTCATTCTGAGTATTTTAATGTCATGATGTCAATTGCAGCACCACCAGACACTGTATGGAAGTTCAGTAAAAAATCTGTAAGATATCCTTATCCATTGTAGTGCATAGAAAAGACTCATTTTGCTTTGTGTAAAGGTTAGTTGTTTACATCAGACACAGCGATCCCATTTCCTCCCTTTAGTCAGTGTTGAGAAAGAAGCAGTTCTAGAGATACTTCAGTGTACTTATCTTGGGCACCTATCTCAAATTTCCATCCGCAGATTCTCGGGTCACTGTGACGACGGCTCCCAAGCAGACCCCAGACTCTCCCCTCCGCTCCCCTCCCGAGCGCACAGACACCGCCCACAGGGGAGTGGAGCTCGCGCCGTAATGGCGCTCCCCTCTCCCGCGCGGGGCACGCTGGGGCTCGTAGTCTCCGCGCGCCGGGGGCGGGGCCACCGCCCTGAGCGCGCGCTTCTTGAAAGTGCCGGGCGGCAGCCACGCGCAGTGGCTGGGCCGGGCTGGGCCGGAGGGGCCGCTGCAGCCCCGCCAGGGACCGCCCGACTGACTGACCGAGGCCGCTGGTCGTGTCCCTGCGTCCCCCCTTCCCTTCTCTCACCCCCTTCCCCTGGCAGTGCCGGCCCGCGCCGAGGCAGAGCCACCGAGCGTGCGAGGCGGTCCCCAGCCGAGGTTTGGGGGAGCACCCGCAGAAGCCTTCCGTGCCCCTGGCCCAGCCCAGCGATCTCAGATCCGACCTGACTCGACGAGCCGTGAGCGAAGATCCAGGCTCCTTTCCCCCCACTCTGCAGCTCAAGCGGCGCCATGGGGATCCAAGGCCTGCTCCAGTTCATCAAGGAGGCTGCCGAGCCTTCCCACGTGAAGAAGTACAAAGGGCTGACGGTCGCTGTGGACACCTACTGCTGGCTGCACAAAGGCGCTTATGCGTGCGCTGAAAAGCTGGCCCGAGGAGAGCCCACGGATCTGTAAGTCTTCGTTATGTTTCGGTCTCGGCCCTCTTACAAAATAAAGTGTTGTTAGCTTGATGTTTCTTAACTAGTTTAAGTTAATAGTTTATAATAATAATAGTTTATAATAATAAAACTAAGTATATAACAGCTTCGCTTCTTACTGTTGCTTCTGAATTCTCAGTCCCCTTAGTACTCTTTTGAAATGGAAATTTTAGCCATAAGTAAATAGTTTTCCAACTGTGCAAAATAAATATTCAAGTATACATTGGGGAAAAAACTCTCTAAACTATTTTTTGTTAATATACCCATGGCTGTGAGAGTTAGTTTTTTTCTAGCGTGTCTAGATAATAATCCAATTTCTCAGATGAGATTCTGTACATGCAATTCACGTGTTTCAAATTTAGTATTATTTTCAGGCACCTTTTTTTGTATGCAATGATACTTTGTAATTACTGCTGTGACAAAGGTAATGATATGGAGGAATTATGAGAGATGGGTTGTGCTCTGAATAAGGCGTAAGACTTTTTTGCTTAATGTATTATATTTTTAGTAAGAGTAGCTTTTCTAATGTAATATAGATTTTTCATGTATACCTTTATATTTCTAAGGAAGGGAAATGAACAAAAATTGTGGTCATATTTCAGGTTCGACTCTGAAGCTTAGTTTCGGTTTGTGTATGTTCTTGTCCATCTCTGGAAAACTGGGTTGAGCTCTTATTTTAGATTGGGTATAGTTTTAAATCACAGAATGGGTAAGGTTGGAAGGGACTACTGGATGTCATCTGGTCCGACCTCCTGCTCATGCAGGGTCCCCTAGAGCACTTACCCAGATGGCTTTTAAATATCTCCAGAGAAGTAAGAGGTTCTAAAACTTCTCTGGGCAACCTGTTCCAGTGCTTTGTCACTTACACAGTAAAGTAGTTTTTCTTATATCCAAGTAGGAATTCCTGTATTTCGGTTTCTGCTCATTTCCTCTTATCCTATTGCTTGGCACCACCAAGAGAAGACCTTGGCTCCATCAAATGTTTGATTGGAGGCAAGAGAGACTTGATGCTTTGCAGATGGGTTCAAATCTTTACTCCTGCTTCTGTTGATTTGAAGAACTGTGGAGTTTCATCCAACCCTGCTACCTGCCTTTGAAGGTTGTGGAGGTCTCTGAGAGTCCTGAGAATGGGATACACTTCAGTTGAGGAAAAAATTGTCTGTCAGGAGAAACATTGATAGTTATAGGAAACTTTGGAATGCTTGAATTTAAATACATAAATATTTTATGAGCAAATCTTGTTTCCATGCACGTATCATCCTAGGCTGGCACTTAAACTATAGTTTAGCGTCCTTTCACAGTTTAAAATTCATCTGTATTATATAACTAAAGTGCTTGTCTTTCAAAATCATAGTTATTTTTCCGTAGCTCTAAATTCAATGTATTTAATCCTTTCATTCTAAATGCTTCTAAGTCCCACTCTCCTTCCCCTCCCTTCCCCTGCTGAAAAGATTACTCTTTTTGTTTTAAACAGTGTCCTTAAAATAAAAAAAACTTGATTTTTTTTTTTATTGGGCATCATTGTGATGCACTTAGTGTTTTAACAGCTATTATGTTTTAGTTCTGTGCTGCTGATATAAGATGGTCTTATACAGAACTGTAGAAATAACAGGTAAGGAGATGAGAAGTCTGAGAGAATAAATAAAGTCTGGGATTCCCAGCAAGTATTTTTCCAGGGGATGGGTTTGGAAGGCACTGGAGGATTGCCTCCTGGCCCATACACCATCTTCACAGTTAGTACAGATTGGGGAATTTTTCTGACTTTTGAAATATTTTCAGTGCTGTGCCTGTATTTTTAATATGGGAAGATGGGTTTGTATGTCTGTCCATAGCATGTATCCACTGTCTGGAGAGTAGAGTGGATAGTTTTACAAAGAGAGATTTAATAACTTTCAGCTCTACAAAAGTGCATTTAGTCTGCCTTTCTGGGGCAAGATCATGTACTGTGCTTGTCTGCCTCCTGTTTCCCTGGCCATTACGAATTGAGTTGCTGAAACTAAAAAGACAATCCATGTTATAACTTTTCAAGTTTTTGTCAGTGTTGAATCCCAATGTTGCAGAATCAAACTGAATTATACTTGAGTTCTTATTTCATTTTGTGTAGAAGAGAGGAGCAGTCAGTCCAGTTCTGAGTTGGAAGGTGGACTGTTTCTCTTTCTAATAAAAAAAACTCCAAAGCCAACCAAACAGCATTCAAGTGTTCTTATTCTTTTTGTGATGCTGGGGAAATATACGGCCTGTTAAGATCCTTGAACAACAGTTGTCCTAAACTTGCAGTTCTCCTTCTTGACAATAAAGTTTATCTTTCTATTCTTACTTTTGTTATTGTCAATACAGTTATGTAGCTTTCTGTATGAAACTTGTTGAGATGCTCCTTTCATTTGGAATTAAACCAATTTTGGTATTTGATGGATGCACCCTACCCTCTAAGAAGGAAGTGGAAAAGGCCCGACGAGAGTAAGTACTGAACTGTATTGATTTGCAAGCAAGGCAGTGTGTTTATCACTACAGTTGGTTTTCAAAGTCAAAAAACCTCAAACTTCAGCTAGGTAGTAAGGTCTGGTAAACTTCCCTGCAGTGTAGTGTGATTTCATTTAATTTACATTTAAAATTAAACTTCTTAGAGGTTTTATTCCTAAAATAGAAATGCACTTTGTAAATGAAAGCCATTTGATAAGAGGAAGGAAGTAAACCTCTGAGCGTTAGTTCCTGTAATGTATTAGAGGCTTTTAGTTTGCCTGCCCTTGTGATCTCTGAACAAAAATATTTCTTCCCAATATAATTTTATTTAAAACTAATACCACGTTCCTCATCTTTCTCTATAATAAGATAAACTTGTATCAAGTTTGGATTCAGGTCACTAGAAATGCAACTTCTCACTGAAGCTGTGAGAATTTTTCGCTAGTGGTTGTTGTTTATAAATTCCCATGAGACATATGCTCCCTTCAGCATGGAGTGAACAGTTTCTGATATTTGAAATTAAGTAAATTATTCCTTCTGTCCTCTAAACCAATAAGTATCTAATGGCAGATACTCCCAAAATTCATTAAATCTATTTTACTGCAAACTGAGAGTGGGTGCATTTCTTCTTTCACACTGCTGATTTCAGTTCCTGGTTAGTCACTGTTTTCTGAGGAAATACTATAAATTTGAGCATGCCGACCTTGTCAATACAATGACTTAGTTATTCTTATGTTTAAAAAAATTACTCAACAGACCAGATTTGGGTAGTGTTCCAATTTTTTCCCCCCCTTTGCCACCTGTCTCTCTTAGTCCTCTCTGATGTTTGTTCTTTTAAGTGAAAAATAATCTGAAATCGGTGGATATTTTTGTCTATCTTTTAGGAAGCGTCAAGCCAGTCTTCTGAAGGGGAAACAATTGTTGCAGGAAGGGAAACTGTCAGAAGCCAGGGAATGTTTTGGGCGCAGTGTAAACGTTACCCATGCTATGGCTCATGAAGTTATTAAAGTAAGTTGTCAACACTTTATCAACAATTATTGATAATGCCAGTTTTTAAAAAAATATGCAGTAGGTAGCATGTCTTAGTCTGCATTTTTATGGCTACATCACTATCTCTTCTAAGTAGGCAAGAAAAGCACTCCTTCCTTCTTAGTCTCTAATTGTCCTACATATTACAGGACTGTGTTAAGCACAGTTAACAAACTTTAACTTCACTTCTAGTTTATTATGCCCAGTTGTATAAATAATAATGATGTGTCAGTTGAAATACATCTCTTCTTACTGGTATAAATTGAATTTGATAACACCTCTGTTTTACTTCTGATGCACAAAAACTAATCACAATTATTAGTTTTTTCTTTTTCCCCTCAGCTAGTTTCTGAGCATAGACTGCAAAAAAAAAGAAATCGGCTGCCTAAAACTGTTCTAGTAGCTTTTTGCTATGCTTCCACTGCAGTCATAGGATCTTTATCAAAACAGCGTCAAGTTTATTCTGTTGGTGTTTTCCTCTGTCCAGAATATAATTTGCATGAGTTTGAAGCTGGCACCTGTGGTCAGATGCAGTGTAACCACAGTGTTACAGGCCAACACAGGAAAGGCTGTTTTTGTAAACTAGTCTATGTAGATCTAAACTGTTTGAAACTTGAGGTTTTGAATATGAAATATCAGGCTCTAATGGGGCGGGATGGGTGTGTGATTAAAAAGATCATGGTTTTGGCTTTGTAACATAGAGGTTCTTATGCTTTCAGATCTCTTAAGGTAATTACTGCAAATTGATGCAAAGTACTTGTATGCTTCTTGTTTACGTACAGGCTGCACGAGCCCGGGGAGTTGATTGCATTGTTGCTCCTTATGAAGCTGATGCTCAGTTGGCTTATCTTAATAAGATTGGCATTGTTCAAGCTATAATTACAGAAGACTCTGATCTTTTAGCTTTTGGATGTAAAAAGGTATGGAAGAAAATACTAACAGCTTTTACCTCTTGCTGGTATCTTAAAAGCAGAGTTTGAAGTTGCCAAATATGTTTTTGTGGATTTACTCTTCTACAGTAAATGTGGGAAACAGAAGAGATGAGAATAGCACTTCGCCTCTATTGTTTCCAACAAGTGCAAGGAACTATCTTATATGGGTGAAAAATGTTGTTTTCATTTCCTCTTAATTTTCAGGTATTTCTGAAAATTGACAAGTTCGGAAATGGACTAGAGATAGATCAAGCTCGACTAGGAAACTGCAAACAGCTTGGAAATGTAT
Source organism: Neopelma chrysocephalum (assembly GCF_003984885.1). Classification (NCBI taxonomy): domain Eukaryota; kingdom Metazoa; phylum Chordata; class Aves; order Passeriformes; family Pipridae; genus Neopelma; species Neopelma chrysocephalum. The sequence continues at coordinate 2,019,307 of NW_020897691.1, read as the reverse complement.
TTACAGAAGAGAAATTCCGCTACATGTGTATTCTTTCTGGTTGTGACTACCTCGCATCAATATATGGAATTGGGTTAGCTAAAGCGTGCAAGTTACTAAAATTAGCCAACAATCCAGATATTATAAAGGTAAACTTGGTTTTGCTTTTTTTCTTGTAAGGCTCTGCATTTCCCCCCCCCCATTGCCTGTGTGGGAGAGGGGCAGGGATTGGGAATCTTATTTGATTATGTGCATATGGATATGGACATTTGTATATTAAAAACAGTATGGAAGAAAAGTTTGAAGTGGTGCAAAACAAAAAATAAGGTTGGGTGGTGTTTTTTTTTCTTGTCTGATGTATGAAATGAAAACAAATCTAGTATTAGAAAATACAGAGTCTAAGAGAGTGGGAATAACTTCTGTGTAGGTAGTAAGGAAGTAGAGAGGTTTTTAAGAGCTAATAAGAAGAATACCTTATGGGTCTGTCCTGAAGGCAGGTAAATCTAATCCAGAGAAGCATTTAAATATGCAGCCTAATTAACTTAGTGTGTTATCTTCTTTCTTAAGTTACTTGTGTGCTTTAGTGTATTTTGGGTTTTTTTCTCTCACAGGCTGTACAAAAAGAACTATGATTTTTATTTTTAAAATGGTTTGTATCATGTAAATCAGGCATCAAAGCAACTGGTTTGGTTTTTGTGGAAGTAAAAGGGGAGCTCTGAACTTTTCCCATATAAATCATTATTTCCTTTCATGTATCTCTGAGCAAAATGTCAGGGTTTAATCTGATTAGTATTGCTTTTTCTCTCTTCTAGAAACACCCATGCATTGCTTATGTGTCCTGATAATATGAATAATTAAATTGGATATGCATTAGTTTAAAATAATATACCTTTACACTCTGTATTTCTAATCACACTTTGTACTTCTTTATTGAACAAGAAGCATTTATAAAGAGTTGAATTGCGTTATTTATGTGATTGTAAACAACTTGAGTGGGAAAATAATGTACAAAATTTCTTTTTCTTTCCTTCCCTTGTTTAAGTTTAATCTTCTTGTTGTAACAGGACATGCATTCTACATTTAATTGCAAATACTTAATAATTGACATGTATTTAACTGTTTGTGTGAACTGTTTAAATGAAGCAGTTGAGCAATTTCTTTTTTGTTACAGGTTATTAAGAAAATGGGGCAATACTTGAAGACGAATATAACAGTACCAGAAGAATACGTACAGGGTTTTACACGAGCCAATAATACATTTCTTTATCAGTTAGTTTTTGATCCTCTCAAGAGAAAATTAGTTCCTCTGAACGCATATGGGGATGATGTTGATCCAGAAACACTAAGTTATGCAGGACGGTATCCTTTGTGTTGAAACAACAGAATGGGGAAATAAGGGTGAGCAGATGTGGTGTCTTACACTTTTCATTGCATCAGTGGTGTGCTTAGATTTTTCATTGCACCCCTGCTGTTTACTAAAGCCTGGCTTGTCTGCAGTCTTAAAATTTTGGAGTGGTTTTCTTCTTTTATCCTTTGCTCTGACTTTAATGACTTTAAAAAGCATGCCAGGGGGTAACTGAGTGATCTATCATTGATACATCATTTTAGGCAGAAGTTATTAATCCTTTTTTTTTTCCTCTTTAGAAAGCCAATTGTTAAATACAGGTTATATTTAAACTGTTTGAGTTACTTTGTGACTGTCTTTAATTTCTGCCTATTTTAAGTGTGTTATAATCTCTGCCTGTTTAATTCTTGCAATTTGTGTTCAATTCGTTCTCTAATCTAAGCATTTCCTATTTTACCAGATATCTCTTCCTGTAGAACAAGTAGCATTTTACCACATCTGTGCCACATAAATTTCAGCATGAAAGATTAGGAAAATGAAGAAAGAGAGGATACTATTGAAGTAGTTACTAGCTTTATATGTTCAAACCACTTAATCTCTGGCATTTCCAGAAATAAGAAAAGAGAAAGTTGGTAAATTTTCTGCTGATAATGGAAGGATTTAATTTTGACTTAGATCTGCAGTCCTTTGGCAAATCATGAATTACAATTGCTGTTACATCAGATTGAGCCAAAAGTAGTGGTATTAATCCTTTAGGTTAATATTCTAGCCATGTTTGTTAGCACAAAAATGGGAAACAGATATTCTAACTTTCATTCTGTAGTTCTTGAAATGTAATATAATAGTCAGATATTTTCCTTTACGATGATGGAAACAGACATTTTGGTGATGATACTGCTTTTCAAATTGCCATTGGCAACATCGATATCAATACAATGGAACAAATTGATAATTATAACCCTGACACTGCACAGGTAACATCTTTGTTCTGAAGTTATATATTAAAAATTTCATGTGGGTCTGAACATTTGTGAAAAAATGTGTTTCAATGTTATTTGCAAATGAATTTCCAGTGAAAGCTATTCTTTTATTACAGAAACCATATGCTTCCACACGCATATTTTTTCACTTTTTTTGCAGATAAAACTTCATTTTTCATGACATTTGACTTTAATGTTTTAGTTTTACTTTCAGACTTTTTTGGTAAGTCCTGAATACTATTGACAGAAGTAAGTGACTTAAAAAGAAAATTCTCAAAGAGATTTGGATTTTTTCAAAGTATAATCCTAAATTATGTTTTCTAAATAGAAATAAAACTTAAACTTTCATTTTTGTCTCAGAAGAGCAGTTAATCACTTGCGCCGTATTGAAATGAAGTCATGTCAGCACTAAAAAAAGGAATTTGTTTAAAAAGTGTGAGAAGTGTGAGAACAAAAAAGAAAAGGCTTGTGTTAAATATGTCACTAGAAGTACAAATGTTAAAATGTCCTTGTATACTAAATCAAGAAATCATAGGTAGAAGGCAAGATCATAAACCTATGTCCTGGTTTTTAATTTTTTTGTAGCTTGTGCAGCAGAGAAGTTGTGGCTGGAATGACAGACGTGATAATCATGTAAATAGCATTTGGAGCAGAGAATACAAGTTTGGCCCTACTGAAGATACTGTTCCTCCTAAAATGCATTTACTAGACAAACCAACAACCAAAGGCATGGAGAAAATAATCAGCGTTAAAGGGCTAAAACTTCCAGGCAAAGAGCTCTTGGCAAAAAGGTCAAGGAGTGGTATGTTTTTTATTAAATAATTATGTGAGTAACAGTAGAAGGTTGTGGGAAAAGAAAGGATTTTATCTTGGACTTGATGGTATGAGACTTTTAGAGGCTTAACTCTTAACTGTTACTGTCTGTATTCTGTTTTCAACAAGCTGCAAGACTCAGAAGCCATAATATTAAAGCCTAGATAATGATCAAGGGTGATGGCCAACTTTCCACAGCACTTGATTTTAACTTTCTTTAATTTGCTATAAAGCTTAAGTGGTTTCAATATGAAGTTATTTTTAATACAATCTGTTCTATTTTTATATATTTTTGGGTTTAATTTCTATCTTATAATGGCTTGTGAAGAAATTAAAACATTGTGTTTTTCCTAGCACTGATATTAGTTGCCAGACAGAAAACTTAAAGAATGTTTTCTGTACTCTTCTCACACTGTGTTGCCTATATTCCTTGTATAGGTATTCTTTATGTCAACTTTTTCACTTCCTCTAGTGGATCTGTGCTATCTTGTCTTCTACTTCACCTAAGTTATATGTGCTGAAATAAGCTGTGGGCTTTTAATAGAAGGGGCACTTTTTTGTTCCCATTGTGCTTTATGTAATGTGTTAAGTATTTTCTCTTCCTCTGCTTTCTTTGCTTTCTGATTATGCTACTAGGCCTTTATTTTTGGCCTTTGTTACTCGTGCTATCTTCCCACTCTCTCATTTATCAAAACTTGTAGGTAGTTTAGCAACCTGCCTTTAAATCAAATTTAGTTTTGCTTTCAAAGCATTAAAAAAAAAAAGAACAAACCACACCATATCCAAAATAAATATTATGTTTCATTTTAGTTGTTCTGTCTTCACTCCATCTGCAAAAAATTATTTTTAAGGCTATATACTAGAAAACAATGTTTTCAACTTTTTAACTGTAATGTCAATAATGTTCCTACTAGACCTTACCAATATTTTTAATATGTAAAGCTTAGTTATTTCATCACTGGTTAATTGTAGTATTGTGCTTCTACAATAATGTTTAAATTGTCTAGATTTAGAAGAAATCTCAGATGGAGATCTGTTGAAGCAATATTCATTTACAAAAGCAAAAAGAGTCAAGAAGGAGGATGATCATGAGGATCAAGCACAAAAGAGTGTCTCAGCAATACAAAGCCTTGATTCTTCAGGAAGTTCTCTCACTCAAGAAAGCTCTAACTCCCTGCCCAGAGTTAGAAATAAATTTGCTTCCTTTTTACAAAGGAAAAACAAAGACAAGGATGCTGTAATTGTTCCAGGAACAAGAAGCAGGTATGCTTATGTCATATGTTTTAATAAGTAGCAAAATACTGTTTGCTGTCCTGGTTGCTGAAATAACCTGAATACTAAGCAAAATGCTACCTCAGACTTTTTGTAATTTCATGCACCTGAGCCAAGATGGAGGATCCTTTGTGCTAGGCAGGCTGTCTATCTGTGAGACAGAAAATGTTAATTTTTTACTGTGGAAGTAAAGACTGAGACTATTCGCAGAGTCATAGAATCATGGAATGGTTTGGGTTGGAATGGACCTAAAAGATCATCTAGTTCCACCTCCCTACAGTGGGCAGGGATACCTTTCATAGACCAGGTTGCTCAGAGCAATATCCAACCTGGTCTTGAACACTGCCAGTGACGGGGCATCTCCAGCTTCTCTGGGTAACTTCTTCCAGTGCCTCACTACACTCATAGTGGAGAATTTCTTCCTACTATCTAATCTAAACCTGACTTCTTTCAGTTTGAAGCCATTACCCCTTGTCCTATCACTACATGCCCTTGTGAAAAGTCCCTCTCCAGCTCTTTTGTAGGCTACCCTGTAGGTATTGGAAGGTGCTATAAGGTCTCCCTGAAGCCTTTTCTTCTCCAGGCTGAACAACCCCAACTCTCTCAGCCTGTTCTCATAGGAGAGATGCTGTAGCCTTGTGATCTACTTATAGTCTCTCAGTATAATATTCAATACTTCTGGGTCACAAAATTAATTAGGAACTGGCCATTTTTTCCCAGGTAAAGGTTATATGACATATCTCAAAAAAAAAAAAAACTAACTGCTCTTTGCCAAATATATAAGCAGTTAGTCAATACATTGACTTAAGTTGACGGAGCTTTTTGTTTTGGTAAATTCAAACTGGTCATATTGTATGACAAATACCTATTCTGATCTCCTCCCATTCAGTTGATACTGCTGATCTCTGCACCTGGACTTTGGGTTTGTTAGGGTTTCTGGTTGGGTTGTTGTTGTTGTTTTTGGGGGGGTTTTTTGTTTGTTTTTGTGTTTTTTTTCATTTAGTTGCATTTGGCCACAGCTACTCAAATTTGTTTTACAAAACATTATCACCATTAAGTCTATTATTGTGTGATTATTATCTTAAATACTTTGAATATTTTAGAGCAGTGTAATTTTACAGAGCAGTCTTAATACTGATGTTCTTTAATTTTAAAGCACACCTTCCTGAGCTGAAAGTTTTGTTATGTTGTATCAAATATTAAGAGTTGTCAGTGACGATAGATTCTTCTCTAAATCTGTGCTTAGTACTCTTAGGAGCTGCTGCTATAGCATGGAAGAGAAGTAGTAAGGTTCTAGTTTCCTTGATAAGAGGTGCCTGAAGTATTTCACTACTGCTTAGCTTTATGATAATTAATTAATATATTCTTAAATTTTGTAGGATTCCTGTATGTTTTGCTTTCTGGTGAAGAACCTTATTAGTGTTTCAGTCAATAAATGACATGTTTACAGATGCTTTTTCCCTCCCTTTTTTAACTGTTATTTATTAAATGCCTCCCTCAAGGACTTTGCCCATTGTCAAAATAATTTGTCTGCAAATATACCTTGAAAATAAAATTGATGGATAGAGACAGCTGTTGGATTTTGGAGATAACATACATTTGCAGTAACTTTCTTCTCCCCTGCCTCTACCTTTTTGTTTCTTTTTCAGGTTTTTCTCCAGCGATGCAATTATGTTTGACAGTAGAGCAAAGAAGGATGATGATGATCTAACTCAAGATGCTGAGCAGGATTGCCAGAAACAGGAAATAAAAGATGTAGCAGAAGATGTCTCTCAGTTTTCAGAAACTGAAAAATCAACCAGGACTGTCTTTACACCTCCCAGAGAAATGCAGAAAAGTTGTTTCCAGTGGTTTAGCAGCCTCGTAAGTAATTCAGGAAACCCTGGTTCATCTCATACTGTATTTTCACAACAGTTTCACAGAGAGAGAAACAATTGTGTTGTATCCCAGGAAGATCAGATTAATAGGATTCAAACAGAGAATGAGGCAGTGTGTGATGAATTGGAGGAAGAGTCCTCCCCCTTAATAGAACTGGAACAGTCATCACAGTCTCATGAGTCCTGTGAACCATCAGAATGTAGTTTGGAGTCTTCAGAAATATTACAAATGTCCAACAACAGTTCAGATGCAAAGGTAAGAAAATCAGACATTTGTTGTAGCGTTTGTTTTCACTTTAAATTATAAAAGAAATTATGCAATGAAGTCTTCTCTTCAGAGTGATGGCCTACAGATGATGTAGCTTGTGCTAACGAAACTTGTTTCTAAATAGAATCATAGAATGATTATATTTCATTCTTGTCAATGCTTAAAATAATTGTAATATAATGTGCATTGACATACTAGCTTGAATAAAGTCTGGTTTTAGTTTGTCTTCAGTCTTTCTGCTGCTATTACTACAGTGGGTCATAAAAAACCCTGGTAGGCAAGCTTTTGTTCTCTGCTTTTGTTAGTCCCTGAAGACACTATGATGTCTTCGTAGTGTTGTTTGCTAAAAATAAGCCCAGGTGTTTGTATAGGTTCTTAGAACTACTGAAAAGGTTGTCTTGTAAAGTATATAGCTGTAGATATGAAAATATATATTGTGTTTGCAAAAACAAACTCCAACCTGTTTTAAAACCAAATCAATTTTCTCCTGAAGGAATCTGACTCCAATTCAAAACTGGCTGATGATAAACATACTCTGTCTCTGCTATTTTCTGCTGTTCAAACTGACAAAAAAAATACAGTCATGAAAACTAAGGTAAGAGTTCTTTTAATTTTATGAGCTTTACTAAAATCTGAAAATCAGTTTTTGCTTTCTCCTAGTTCCTTGTGGAACTCTCAATGAAAGACTTAAGCAATGCAAATGTTGGGAAGACAAAACTGTTCTTATTCATCTACATTGAAGCTGAGATGAAATATAACCAGGCCACCTATGGTTGATAAGACAATTGCAATTTGTTTGGGGATTTCAAACACTTAAATATAAAATAAAAAGCCAAGCTAAGGCAAAAAACCTTGGTTAGAATAAAAAACCTTAGTTAGAATAAACTTATGTTCCTTGTCTTTGTGACATTTCTAAGAGCTTTACACATTTGTCTAGTTTGTAAAACTTCTAAGACTTTAACAGCTAAAAGTGCTCTGACTCCTTATGTGGTGTCATTAGAATTGGCCAAAAGATAAAGTTGGAGGAAGATGTTTTCATCCTTTCATGCATAGCCTAACTGACTTTTTTTTCATAAACAGACTAAAAATCAGAAGCTTCTGTGCAAACAAAAATATTGTGTTTTGTAAAATAGTGACATCTTGTGGTTATTGTTAGGAACTTATTCATTAAGATGAAATTTACATTTTTGTTCTGCAACATTAACATTTTTCCTGCTTCTCCTCGATAAGACTGAGCAATGAAATCATTCTGGGATTCAGAATTTTATTACTTTGTTTTTGAGGCTATATTTAATGTTTTACTTTGTTCTGCTCTTGTAAAAGTTATATTGGGAGAATGAATGTACTAAATATTGGGGAATACACATTATGGAAGTACTGAGGTAATATAAGCATCACGTAAAAACAAAATTTCAGCATGCTTGGAGCCCTTCAGATAATAGAAAAACTGCTGAAAATCTGTGAGGATAGTAGGGCTTGTGTAAAGCAAGCAGCTAGTAGAAGGATTTCTCCCACTTATTTCCTTGGCTGTGCATTCTCTCTGCTTCCTTTGCATGCTCGTAATAAGACTTATAAAGAATTGCATCAGAAAACTGGCATGGCCAAAAACTTAACTTGACTGCAATAATCAATAGGTCAATCATATTGGAACTTGGACCCACCCAGACTCTTGGATTCCTTTGAGATCTAGCACCAGTAGGACCATAGGAGAGCAAAGGTAGAGATAAGAGCACCACTTTTGGCTCAGTTTTCTTTTAGGTTTGTTTACTGCAAGGGTAAAACAAGAGAAGTGTTTGCTGGTGTTAAGTATAGTAGAAGATAGCTATAAAAGGGAATAATGAGTTCCAGATTTAGGGAAGAAGCAGTTAATCACTTAAAGCATAATTTATTCTGATTTTGGTAAGCTGAATATCAGCTATGTAGCTGATCTATAGAGAAATTTAATAACTGGGGAGGCAGTCTGAGAAATTTGTCAGCTTCTATTGTGGTTCCAATCCAAAATGTGAAGTGCCTACCTACTCCATTCTAATATCAAAACTAATAGAAGCTTTTTACTCACAAATACCTATAAGATATTGAACTCCCAGAACTTCATGGTTTTTTTCTGTGGTAGTATTCCAGCTGTGGTTTTTATTGCTAATTAATTTTTACAATTGCTGTGAGCTCAGCAAAGAGGCTAATATTGACAATAGAAAAGAGTGTTCTGCTCCGGCTTTAAGTTTCTTAGTGGGTGTTCAGCATGCAGCTTTGCCTAATTTTGGGGTAGCTAAATTAAGTTATAACTCTGATGTAATTCAGTACTACAGAGATAACCTAGGACTATGGGTGAATTCACACTTGCAAAATGGCTGAGGTAATAGATAAATGGCAAAATACTATCAAGGGGGGAGTTTTAGGATTTTATTTTTATTTTTCCTAGTATTCTTGTTCCAATTTTTAGTCTACAGTTTAAACACTTTTTTTTCCCCCTTGGAATACCAAGATCTGCGTGGTAGAAACAGGTAGAAACAATGTAATTTCAATAATAGAATCCTTACGGTTAGCTGTCAGCCCAGCACTACCATGCTCACCGTTGAACCACATCCAGAAGTGCCATATCTACACGATTTTTGAACACCTCCAGGGATGATGATTCTACCACTTCCCTGGGCAGTCTGTTCCAATGCTTTACAACCCTTTCTGTGAAGAAATTTTTCCTAACATCCAATCTAAACCTCCCCTGGTGCAACTTGAGGCCGTTTCCTTTTGTCCTGTCACTTGTTACCTGGGAGAAGAGACCAGCCCCCACCAGGCTACAATCTTCTTTCAGGTAGTTGTAGAGACTGGTAAGGTCTCCCCTGAGCCTCCTTTTCTGCAGGCTAAACAACCCTAGCTCCCTCAGCTGCTCCTCATAAGACTTGTGTTCCACACCCTTCACCAGCTCCATTGGCCTTCTCTGCACACCTCAATGTCCTTCTTGTAGGGAGGGGCCCAAAACTGAAGGCAGTATTCAAGGTGCAAAAAAAATATGTAACAAGTTGAGGGGGGGAGGCAAAATACACTGTCATTTTGGAAAGAACAAAGTTACGAGTTATATTTGAAGAAAAGGGTGCCAATATCTTTTATTTTAAAATACGAAAGTGTTAGGTAGTCAATAGGAAATACCTGGATGAGGGAAGAGCTTTTTGCATTAGTTAGTGAAGCACCTGAAGTAGGCAGAGCTGTGCCATTTTCTAAAGATGATCCAGCAAAACGGAAAAGATTAATTATTTTTAGCAAAACACTTTATTCTTAATATTATCCAAATGGGAAATAAGAGCATTATTTACAACCTAGGTGTCCTTAACTAATCTTATGTAGCCAACTGTAAAATAGTATCTTCTTAGAACTGGAGACACTCACTGTTTCTTCTTTCAAAGAAACATATATTTGCAACCTATTAGAATACAAAGACTTATGGAAACCGGTTTGCCAGTTCTTATAGCACATTATGTTTAATGTGTTTGAGATGCCACTTTTTAGATTATAGAAGCTATCTAAATATACCTTGTTGTGGCAATTCATATTGCATTATCTTGACACAATTTAAAGCACTTTATTTTTTGATTATAAGCTTTGCAGTATAATATTTGTTGCTTACAAGTTTCCATTTTAACCATGTGTGCTGCAATATTAAAATCTCACAGGTTCCTGGTTTACATAAATCCGGTAGTACAAGATCGCGTATTGTAACAAAGCTCAAACCATGGGTACCAGCTAAAGTAAGTGGATTAAGCAGGAAACTGTCACCTGTGCAGAAGAGAAGTGACTGTGATGCTGAAAATAAGCTGGGACTGCAAGTTACTGTTAGTGAACTCTGGAAAAGCTTCCAATTTAAAAGGTGAGTTGCTTTAACCCTTTACTTTGTACCCTGTATACTATTTTTCCAAAGAAACAATTTTCAAAGCAGACTCTACATATCTCCATACAGTTCAATAAAGATAATAGCACAAAATAGATGTTTTCCACGTATAATTTATAATTTTCTAAACTTGATATAAACGTGAAGCATGACTTTTGGTAAATATCTTAGAATTACTTTTTCTAATCAGGAAAAACTCTCAGCTAAAATTCATTTGTTGAATTTTATTGATTAGGGCATTTAGTTTAACATAATTGATATGAAAATCATCGCCATTGTTTGACATCAAACACCAAAAGTCACTTCTTAATCTAAATGCAAGAGCTGCATAGAAATTACTAAATTTAATTGAATACAAGGTTGCTTCTGTTTAGCTCTGCGCCCCTCACATTTTGAGATGGCTGATTGTCAGAAGTACTCTGCTTTCAAGATGACTGTGAATTGAAGAAATATTTCTGTTAGCAGAAGTCTGTGATTGGAAGAGACATTTTTGCACATTATAAAATGCTATTGCTTTTCCTTGTGCAGATGGCTTGTCTAACTTGAAGTTTCTGCAAATATCTTCAAGGTTTGAACTTGAAGGGCAATGATTATTTTAAAAAAGTAAAACCTGAACTGTAGGAATTCTAACTTGCACTGTTTCCATGGGCTAAGGTAAAAACTCTTGGTGGCAAAGTTTTACCAGCTCAAAGTAGCAATCTCTTAAATAAATAAGTCTTATTTAAATAAAATTATTATTTTTGCTAGTCTGAAACCACATGTGAGTAGGTTTAAAGTATTTTTTTCACTGAATGGTTAATAATGTGTTAAGTCAGATGAATGCATTTTAGCAAGTTTACGCCTTAGGGTAGGTTATTATAAACATACAAGTGATTTCTGTTTAAAAAAATATTACTTTTGGTATTTACGTTTTTGTAAGTCTTTATTATCCTCTTGATGCGGGGTAAGAATGACAGTTTCAAGGAGGAAATTAAAGTGTTTGTGTATGTATTGCTTGACCTGTAATTGTAAATGTCGTCCCAGGGTTGTTCACAGGGAGAAAATTCAGATATTTTGATTTACTGGGATACAGGCAGGTAGAACAGAGTGACCCTAGATGGGACTCTGTTCCTTTTCTCTGCCAATGGTTGCAAGATGAGTCTCCCAACATCCGCATTTTATCCATTCGGTTTTGGTTTGTAACTTCTGGGTGTTTATAATGGGGATATATATTTTTGTATTACTTACTTGTGTGTACGTAAAGTGCTTGTTTATTAGCTTTTATGTGATTCTTTTCTTAATACATTTCACAAAAAGGGCTTTTTTACTGCCAGGACTGACTTAACTCTGAGTATTCTCCTTATTTTTTTCATTTTAAAATGTATCTAAATTAGCCTTATGTTTTAACAGTTATGTTACCTGACAGCAAATAAATCATGTGGGGCACTTAAATCTGTTCTGTCTTAATGTCAAGACTCATGGGATATATAAAAACCTACATTTATTCAGAAGACTTAAATGTTCAGAAAGCATGTACAACCCAGAGTAGGATGGGGTACATACAGTCTTTCAGAAATAAAGCTAACAGCTATCATTCTGTCACACTCAGTAAAGTCGTTCAGTTGTACTGAAATTGAATTTAAAACTTTGCATGACGAATTTTTATTTTGTACTTATTCATAGATGAGGAGGGAGTTAGGGGTCTTGTTTTGTTTTAATTCATATGTTCTTACTGGCCTGTGGTTAGAAATATAAAACATCATAACATTCTTGGGTTTTATTTTGTCTTTTTTTGTGCAGAGAGTACAAAAAACTGCCTTCTTGTAGAAAGTCAGATCCTTTATCTCCAATCAAAGATAATATACAGCTCACTCCAGAAACAGAAGAGGAAATCTTTAATTGTCTGGAACGTAGTCATGTTCAGAGAGCTATATTCCAATGAACTGCATGCTCTTCACAATGGGATGGATTTTTAATCATTGTCAAAATTTACCTTCTGGATATTTCATCAATATAGAAAAGTTGCTTTGAAAACCAGCTATATATTTTAGCCTGACTATTGATTTATCATCTCTATTTATAAAAGCGTGAATTGAAAGGTACAGTTCTATATTGACTGGAATAAAATAATTCAGATTCCTCTGTTCTCTTATTCAGAGTCCCCTTGTCAAATTTTTGTCCAAACATTTTCTCTGTTGTCCCTGGGCATTTTATGTAGGTCGCATGTGCAATCCATGTTTCTACAATAGCTATGGTTTTGCCTTTGCACAACAGCAGCAAAACAAGTCTGTGTCCTAATTCTTAATAATTACTCATTTTTTGCCTCTTCCTTCTTTCCTTTTGAGCCTAATCTGGCTTCGAGACAGGTTTAGAACTGCTCTTCAGCGTCCATAAGAGTCTGCAATATACTTCTAGCACTGATAACTGGTTTTTTCCCTATATGGTAAGATTTGCTCTCTCAACAGTTACCTTTCTGTTTGATACAGTCATGTTGTTAGTGGGAATAACTTGAGGACTGCAGGAAGGAATATTGCAAATATCTGCTCCCCAAATTCTCACATTAATAGAATGATATCCAGAAAGGTATAGTGTGTTCCTTTGTTTTACCTCCTTGTTCCGCATTTGTATTCTTCTACAATGATAAGACACCCAAAATGCCAGTTGTTTGAGTGAGGGTTACAAGATAGCATTGTCATCACAACTGGCCAAGCTTCAGTGTTCAACTAAAGGGAAAGAATCCAGAGACTAGGGTCCTTGCTATGTTTGACTGAATTACCATGAAATAGTATGATGGGGTTTCAGATTTCTACCTTTAAAATCGGGATTTGAGTTCAGTGTAAAGGTATGTCTGCATTTTTTCTTTTTTTTTTTAATGGATAGTATTTCTTTCTGTAGCAGAAGAAGGTATAAAAAGATATCTTAGCCTGTGAAATGTATCCTTGCCATTCCTGAGATAATACTTTCCCTTCACCTTTGAGTTTTTAGTGAGAACTTAGAGTTTGAAATTGACCTATGAGGGGCAGGGTTTTTTTAAGTTGCAATGTACTTTTTTCTCTTTAAGAGAATTTGCATCTATGAAACTAAGGTGGCCAGCTGTGTTACATTACAAAGAAGCTGCTTAAAAGAGTAGGCTATGTGAGTTCAGCCCTCTTATTTCTACAGTGGTGTTGAAGGAATGGGATATAAGGAATTGAAGTAATGATGCTCTAGGATAGGCTTTCTCTTGTTTGTGCATCACTAGAAAATCCCTAGTCCTGAAGCAGGGTTTTTAACGTTGATCTTCAGTGATAATTATCTCTGGTGTGAAGTTACAAATGTAGGCCGGGGATAAATATTTCTGTGTTTCCAGTCACAGAACTACTGCCGAGAATGAATTTTTGTGTTCCTAAAATATAATAAAAATTACAAAATGAGTCTTCAAGGGAAAACATTAAATATAATTTGTTTTCATCCGTTGTTTATTTATCAGTGTGGGAGTTGCAAGGTTATTTTGTACAGTGCATTCTTGTCTGTTTCCTGCCTCTTCAGTCAAAGGGCCACTTGTTCCTGCTTTAGTGGATCATCATAAGAGACAAACTACTCATGTATTTTACAGGACAGGTAATTTTAAGGAAATACCTTACATGCAAGCTACATTGTATGATCTTAAAGTAGATTTCTTAAAAATACTGTATAGTTTCTATGCGCTTTGGAGGTCTTGGGTACTGACTTGACATTACAAGGGATTCTTTTTAGGAATAAAGGCATCTATTACATTATGAGTAAATATGTAATACATGTAAGCATATAATAGCATGTAAGTTTTATACTTTTAATGTTGGAGTTCTTGGGTTGGCGTTGGCTTTATGAAAGGTACAAGAACAGATCTACAACTTTGTTCTTGAGTTAAATAGACTAGAGTAATATTCCATAGTAAAAATTAGTCATTATCAAAATAGGAGAAATTACAGGTTATGATGGCATGGGGAAGATTAAATAAAACTTACCACAAAAAAAAAAAAAAAAAAAAAAGGAAAGTCTTGAAACAGGAAGAGTTCGGTGATTTTAAAAATGCAGGCATTTGAAAGTTGAGTAGTTGAAAAACAAGAAATGAGTAGGACGAAATGAAAGCAGATGGCAACTTGGAGGCATATGTCTTTGTGTGTTGTTTGCTTTTTAATCTAATATAAAATACTAAAAACACTTTTTTGCTTTCTATAACTAATAGATTATTTTATCAGCAGGACTTCAAGGTACTTTTACAAAATGGATGGCCTTGCTATACCCTATTAAAGGTGTGAATCTGGCCCAGAAAAACTGAATTTACTAATGGTGGTTTAATCAAGCTTCACTTTTGAAAGTGCTGACTGGCCATTCCTTCATCAGAATGGTCATGTGAACTATAAATATTCAGTATCACAGAATTAATATAAATCATGATCATTGAAATCAAGTAATGGTTTTTAATGATAGGTAAGACACTTGTCCAAATTCAACCGTCTTTCTACTTAAATCTTTCCATTCTAATTACAACAGTTGGTGTTAAGCACATGTTCCATGTCACACAAATCAATACAGTAGTTATAATCATTTTTATAGGACTGAAGAATATTGAAAGAACATAAGGCTTTGCAAACAGATTGTAAAAACAGTCATTACATTTAAATGATAGTATTTTAAGAGAATTTGCAATACTGTGGCATTTGTCATGGATTGAGCTGCCCCCTCCCCCTGGGGGGGCTGGAAGTGGTTGGTCCCAGCTGAGTTTCCGGTGAGGAGCCAATCAGAGCTGTTTTTTCGCCCCTGTGAAATTAGGTATTACAACAGCCGGAAGTTGTTGGCAGTGTGTGTGAGTGTGAAACCATGAGGTGAGAGGAGAGAGGCCTGCTGGCCCCCTTGCGGGGGGGTGGCCAGGCCCTCTTCCCCCCCAGTCAGGCTGGGGGGAGCTTGGGACAATATATTAACTGGACCGGGTGCCTGTGGCCAAGGCTAGGGGGCTCTTTCCCCCCACTGCCCAAGAGAAGTGGTGACGTGGACTTAAGGCTTGGCACTGGAGCCAAGCCAGGAGATGGGCTAGGGGTGGTCCGGAGCCCAGAGAAGCAGCTGCAATGTGCAGAGCTGGAAGAACTCCAGGCAGAGGAGAGACCAAAGCAGCCTCACTGCTCCCTCTTCCCCCCCATAATGGTAGGGGAGAGGGTAGCGACCTTGAGTGAGGCTGAAGGGCCAAGGGGCTCGGAGGAGGCTCTATGCAAGGTTTGGGCGGGAGCATCCGAAAACCAAAGGAGGAATGCAGAGGATGGCCCCCCTTGCCAAGTGGCAAATCGAGCTGAAGCTGCAGCAGCTAAAACAGAGAGAAGCCAAACCAGTAGGCTTTTTCTGGGTAAGGACTTCTGGTGAAAACTATTTGGGGTAGAAAGACTGAGCAAGACCCAGAAACCTGCAACCTGGAGAGGGAGAGTGAACATCTTACTCTCCAGGATGGAACCGTCACAAACCAGGGGGAAAGAACTCACAAGCTGACTCCCTGGACTTTCATGATGAAGACCTGGTGAAGCAAGTGTTCCCTTGTAGCCCAGAAGGAGACCTCAGCAGCAGCTGAGGGCTGGTGGGGTTGCAAGAAGACCCCTTCCCTGACACCACAATGAGAGAGAGACTTTTAATTATCAACCTGAAAACTTCTCCTGAATTGATGTGGGAGGGTCCAGGGTGGTAGGGATTATATTAATATTGTGTATTTATTTGCTCTTTAGTAGCTATAGTATTTATTGTGTAAGTAATAAATTGTAATATAATTCCCTTCCCCCATGCTGCGGTGTGCCTGTCTAAAAACTTCTCTTTGGTGTTGAGGTAAATTGTAGAGGAGCTTGGGGACTGGATTTTTGGGGTCAAACCCCCACAGCATTTTTCATATATTCTTGATGAACTCTTTATGAAGTACTATAAGTGCAGGATATTCAGATTTTATGTACCAAATACTGTCTGTTGATTTTGTTGGTAGCAAAAATGTTAAAATTATGAGGTGGTGAATTTGAGAGACAATTCTTTGGTCTAGAAATGATAAGGTACCAAATTAAAATTATTAACATAGGAGGGAAGAAAAAAGGTGAAATTCCTTTCTGAACAATTGTCATGGTTTGAGCAGGCCCAAAATCCAATTCTGATTCCTACCCCCCCACCCACATCTCAACCCCATGTGAGATGGGTTTTCCAGACAAAAACATGAGACTCAATATGGGGGGAAGGAATATATTACAAAGACTATACACATAAATAAATACTATAATACACTGCATACAATCTTAACTCTATATCTATCTCTACCATGACAGTAATATTTACAATGGCCCAAATCTCTTTTCCCTCCAAATAAAAGTCTAGGAGAGAAGAAGAAGAAAAGACCCCTTCCAGTCTCTCAGCAGCAGGCTCTCTCTAGGCAGCAGGCTCTCCTCTTCCAGGCAGCAGTAGTAGTTGCTGGCTCTCTGCCAGCACACACGAGGGGGTCTCCAAGCCCCTCAGCCCTCCGTCCTCAAAACGGGGGTCTTTCCGTGGACTACGTAACCCCAGACAAGGTCGCATCACCACGGTCATATCACGAAGCACGGGGGTCTTCGTGACAGTCTGGTATCCTCAGGGAAAATCAAGCCCCTGTGCAGAGCTCCCATGCTCTGACTCAAAGATGGCTGCCAGCTTCTCTGAAGCTGCAGCAAGGAGGGGGGGGGGGGGAAGCCCAAGGTCACCCCCTCCACACACATTCCTTTGGCCGTCCTGGCTTTAGTCTGAGCTTCTTGCTCCTCTCTGTAGTGCATACTGCACTCCAAGACTCTTCCAAGTGAGTCCAATCATCCTCTCTCTCAGAGGAATCTCCAGTGAGTTTGGGGGTTTGGGTTATCCAATTCTTACCCCGAAACTCTGTTCCTGCTGCTGGCTCAGTCCTCTTTCAGGTGCTGCCTTTCTGCTTTCCTTTCTCCTCAGACATCTCTGTGTCTTCCATGCAGCATACTGGCTTATGTTCCTCCTTCTGGTCCTTATCAGTTGGCTCTTTGCCACTGCTCTTCAGACGCTGCTGTCCCTGTTGCTCCGTCACCCACTCGCAGTGGAGAAAACTCCTTCGGCATCTCAGACACAGGCACTTAGTTCAGTTCTGAGTCCCTGCAGCCCCTCAACCGGGGGCTGGGGGGGGCAAAGCCCCCAAGGGGCCAGAGCCCCTTCTCCTCGTGGCCTCTACAACATGGCCACCTCTTCTTCTTAACAACAAGTACCACTGCTTCTTTTCCGGTCTCCAGAGATATGTTTATATTTTGCAGGAGCACTGATTGGGTCAAGCCCCAAGGGTCACCACCCCCTGGGGGTTACCACTTTCAGCTTCAGGGGGAAACCTGGTTCAAACCACTACAACAATAGAGGCCATTTTATTCTGATAACAGGCCTGAATATGAATGTAGCAACCCAAGGTTTGGTTGTGACAGTCTAGAAATGAATATACTTGTTGGTCCTATGGCTTTCTTTTCCATGCCTTTCAGTTTGGCAGTGAAATGACAGGTGCCTGAATATTTATGCCAGCTTTGTAGGTAATGCAGAACTAGGCAATATGGTTTCAATAGCAAAGTTAAGGAAGAGTTTTAAGCTGGTAGCAAGAGGACTGGAGAGTGAGAAAATGTGTGGAAGGAAGCCAAGACTAAAAACAGTCCCTGAATCCATTAGGTCAAAAGTTCTGTACAGCTATAGGATAAGCTACTGTTGAATTGCTGTTTCTCACTTGAGTACAAAAAATTTTTAAGTACCCTTGAAGAACAACCATCACAAATAGCAGGCTTCATGCCTCTATTGTAAAATAATGATGACACATCTTAGGAATTATAGATAGCAAAAGCACATCTTATTGAGAATATTAGAAAGTACTCTAGATAATCTACCTTTTTCATGGTATTTGGTAAGTTACACCAGGTTCCGTATCCACAGAATAGCCCCTATAGCATAAAGCCTTTTGAATACATAGAATAGAGCCATCAAGGAGTACAAGACAGAGACTGACTCTACAGATGCTGTCTGCACTGTGACAGAAACAGAATGAATTCTGCACATGAAAAGTACTGAATGATGAAAACTTTAGGGTGACAGGGATAAGTTGAGGAAAAATGCTATGACAGAATTTAGCATGAAAGAAAAACAGCAAAGGGGATTAATAAAAACCAACCATATTAGGGAACAGGATTAGAGGGGGTGTTGGAAATCAGAAAAGGTTTAAGAATACTTGCAACAGGAGGTGGCTATCCTACAGTAATGACTATAGTGATATGCAGATATATGTCCACATTTAAAATTTGGCTCCTTCAAGGGATGTTCTTCTGGTACTACTGCCAGAGACATATTAAATAGGTATTTTTCTTATTATTACAAATCCTAGATAGCAGTCTTCTCAATTCAAGAATATTCTAGTAGAGACTGAGGAGTTTCATGCCTAAGGCATGTATTTTAAAACTTTTTATATCCACTTTGTGTCTGCAGAATGCATATTCTAGGCACAGAGTGAATTTTGCAAGATTTTACAAGAACATAAATGAATTTGAGGTATAATTAATGGCTTCTTAAGAAAGTCACACTTCTACTATGCCCTACACAGCTTATGTAATACAATAAAATATACCATTCTGTCTGTTTAAAATCTGATATTTGGTATATACTGCATCCAAATTACTTCCATTATGATATTTTTGTCATCTGTGATCACATCTTAAATTTTCAGGTTCAGTTTAGACTGCAGAATAATGTTCTGCAGTGAATGAGATGAATTACTGCCCCATTTGGAGTAGGACCTTCTTTGTTTTCATTGCTGAATTCAGCTTATGCATCCCAAAATGCACTGTCTGAGAGTACTTCTCTGTGGAAAGTGAGACTACATGTTTTTTTCCTTCATGTAGGAGACTGTAGGAAACATTAGGTCAGTAGGACTAAAATGCTTGTCAGAGAAACTTCTACTATGTCAAGGATTAGTTTCTGTTCCAATTGCTCCTGTGCTCCAAGCAAAATCTTACTTAACAGATGTAAAATTATGGATTGGACCATGGCATATAACTGTGTGAGGTCCTGTTTTGGAAAAGATTCTTTAAGGGCTTTAAAATACCTGTGTTTAGTGTTCCAAATGCACATATGACCTGGAGTGAGGCGCTCTAAATGTTTGAGATATAGTGGACCTATGTATACAGACAAGACCAAGTTTGGGAAATTAGAAGTTTTATTCTTTCCATTACTTCAAAAACAATAGAAGTTAATATGAACTACTCTACAGCCTGCATCAAACAGGAATTTAGGATTTCATTAAGCTGATTTCAAGTCCAGTGTCTCAGGGAGCACCAGAGTTTGGCTTTTGGAACACATCCTGTTTAAGTACTTGCAGTGAAGGAGAAACCATTACAACATTTGTAATAGCACAAGCACTCAGCTGATGGATTTGATTTTCAGTTTTTTGAGTCTAACTTGTCTTTCATCCATTGGCTTGTGTTTTCATCTGCTGTATGAAAGGAGGTCAGTTCAACGACATTTATCTTGTAGCTACCTCAAATCAAGGGAGTGACAGTGGTTTTCTAAGCTTATACTAATTGAATTTTATTATATTATTGTTTTTTCCAAAATTATTACCTTTCATCATTAACTATTTCTGTTGGTACCCAGCAGAATTCAATATGAAACCCTCGAGTGACAGAGCTTCTGGAAATAATAGTAGTTTACCAGTTGACTGGGCACCTCACCCGCTGCCAGAAGGTGTCAGTACCTCTGTAGTACCAAGAGGGGTGGGGGTGTGGTGGCGGGGGCTGTGGGGAGTGTTTGTTTTAATTGGTTAGTATTTGTTTCTTTAAAATAAAGTATTTACCTTGGTAGCAACAAAAAAAAAGCCTATGCAGCTTGCCCCTTCCTCCTACTGTAAATGTATTTTTCCCAATTATTTACAAATGAGATTAATTAATCCATTAATCCATAATTAATCCATTCATGAACCCATTACATGAACACAGATCATTAAACTTCTTGGCTCCAACAGCACAGAAGTTTCCTACTTTTTCATCTTTAAACTGAGCTTTCAAACGATAAAAATAAAGATTGTCTTACCATGCTATTACTAATTAGCACTCTTCAATTAATAATTTTAAAATTCTCTCAAGTGAGAGGAAAGCAAAGAATTGGATTGCTCTTGAAAATGCATGTGATGTTATTTTGTTTAGCAAAGCTTTTAAACTTAAGACTAGTGAGACTGCTTCCTAGAAACTTAAAGAAGAAACTATATTCCTACAGTGCTTGCAGTTAAGTGTTACAGCATTATGGTAGTATTTAAGAAACAATTACCCTCCCTGTTCCCTGTATTTGAAAAGCCTTCTTCTTTAATCTTGTTTTTAGGGAAGGAGGTATACAAAAGCTTTTTTTATATATACTTTATAAAGTGAGAGATTTGAAAGTACACAAAATAGATTACATCTTAGCAATATTTCATAGTTAACCAAGTTACCAAAAGTAGCATTGGCTAGGGCAGTTTTCAAGTGTTTGCTCCAGGTGTTCACTGCTTCTCTTCAAGCTGGATATATTGGAACAGTATTGTATACCAGCATATAGAAGTTCCTCATGTGTCTGTAGAAGCCCACTGAAATTCCTGCTTTGGTGCTGTCACCTGTCACCTTGGGCAAACTTCTTCATTTCCCACATTTCGTTTTGTATTTCCCATGCTTCACTTTGCAGTTTGTGTAATGAGAATAAGAAATGTTCTAGGCCTATTCAAAGGGTAAATCTGCAGACATTTTGAGAGTCTTTGTATGTAGAGACAGAGGCAAAGAATTTGAGGCATGTTCCAAATCTTACCCTGATTTTGTGTTTGTAACTCTTCATATAGAGCCTAGATTTTTTGCCCAAAAGTGACCCTGTTTTGAACTACAATGAAATGTTATTCTGGTAGGTGAGTTATCCTTGTTTATGCTACAAGCAACTGAGTTGAAGAGATGCAAAAAATGAAATTAAAATTGTCCTTGTCTGCACAATTTTTCTAATTTATTTAGCTGAAAGAGAAGCTGCAAGATCAAACTGGGAGAGTGCCAGTTCAGGACTAATTAAAAGAAAAAAAAAACACAATTGCAAATTATACCTTTAGTGAAATGATTCTATACTGCTTGAGTTAAGTATACTAAGATAATTAATACACCTAAATTCATATAGGATACAATGGGACACATAATGCAACTCATTGTGGTCACATAATGGAGGGGGACATATTTCAGGAGGTCCTGTTATGGTTCACCACAAATTTCAGGACAAGGATGAGTCACTTCTCTTATTATTTTTTATCTTCTTATCTGTTCATGAGTGGAGCATCTGCTCGTGGTAAGCTGATTATAGCTGATATATGGAGCTTTCTGATACAAATGTATTTTCACAATAGTTAAGAACTTGCTTAGACTAATGGCAGTATTTTCTACATTGCCAGTATTATATTGGCACAAAGTCAATATACAGGAGAGACTATTGTGCTTGGATTGACTCTTAATACTCCTGTTTAAGGAATTTTTAATGCTGCTATTAAGAAAGCCAAGAACTGGCATGTTAGGGAGATTCAGCATCTTCTAGTATTGATTCCCTACAATTCATTCAGTTGGAGATTGCACATCCGTTTATTGCATAATAATAATTTAATTAGTGATTATGATCCTTTATAATAAAGGAAAAAAATGTCATATTTATATTTATACCCATCAGAAAAGAGGGAACTCTTCATGTCTTGTAGTGATAGGAGAAGGAGTAATGGGTACAAATTGCAAGAGGGCAAATTTAGGCTGGATATTAGGAAGAAACTCTACTGTGAGTGTGGTAAGGCTCTGGAAAAGTTTGCCCAGAAAGATTGTGGATGCCCCAACACTGGCAGTGATCAAGGCTGGGTTGGATAAGGCCTTGAGCAACCTGATCTAGTGGGAGGTCTCCCTGCCCATGGCAGGGGGGATTGGAACTAAATGACCTTTAAGGTGTCTTCCCAGCCTTGACATTCTATGATTCTGTAACTCAAATAAATATATTTGCTTTGTGTAGGATTGTAGTGTCGTGATTTGGGAGGATTCTGGGAATCAAAAATCCTGTACCAACTTCTTAATTTGGTTAATTGGCATTGTTGTCACATCTGGAACTGCACAAACAGTTTTTTCTATATACAGGCTAGTAATACTGGCTAAAAATAATATTAAATTTTAGTATAGAAGGTAATGTTACTGAAAATCCAGGCCATAGCTCTCTTGTTCATTATTTTCTTGTTCAGAATTTATGACCAAACTGGGAAAAATGCCTGTCACAAACCATTCATGCGACACAAATAGAAATAGCTTGAAGTAGAATAGTTGGCAAATATGCTTTCAGCAGATAATTGTTCATTCAAGGCATTCAGTGAATGCATATGAACATGGATGCTTTGAGGTCAATTAGCAGCCACATTAGCATATTTTTTTTAACAATTAGCTAATTAGTTAAACTAAATAGAGTTATAGTTATTTCACCTCACACTTTTTTTCTCCAATCAAGACCATTTAAAATTAGTTAATGCTAACTTTAGTATATTAAAACTATTTTCATTAGGAAACACAACAACCATTACTTTTCACCTGAACTACAATGGACATTTTTAAAAACATTTTAGCTAGAACTAAATAATGTAAATATTGATTTATAAATAATTTCTAGAGTAAATATAGACAACACTGACTTCTGAAAATCTGGTTGCTAAGTATAAGAAACCAGTTAACATTTTTTGTTGGGTTTTTGTTTGGGGTTTTTTGTTATTGTTTGGTTGTTTTTTAATAAGTTAACCAGTATAAAAAATAAATTTAAAAAAATGTTCTCCTGAGCTGGAGTTGCTAAGAAAAGTAGAGATTGGTTAATGTTCTAAAAAGCTGATTAAAACCAAGCTGGATTGTCCTGTGTCTAATATAATATGAATGTTCAGAGACTTAAAAAAATAAGTTAATATTTGTATTGGCTTAAAAGTCAACTTCTTGGAGATCAGTCACAGTGAGAGCATCCATCTTCTCACTAAACTATAAAAATGATACAGTTTTGGAGGTTTCTGTGGTTTGTCTTGTTTTTCTTGGTTTCCTGTGTCTGGCATGTACATTTTGCCAATGCCAGAGTCCTGAAGTGGTATCTGTTGGACAAGTTTCTGTCTGACAATAAAAAGCAAGAGACTTTGTCAGTTTTCTTCTTGTTAAAGTGGATTTTACCCACTTTGGTTTCATGACGTTACTAGCTTTGGGGATGCAAGAACATTTTGCTCCTCTGTTCAAGTCAGTATTTTTAAGTCAGATTTCAACCAGCTTTAAAGAAGAAAAAAACATTTAAAACAAACCCACTGGCAGTGCGTAGCTGAATAAATTCAAACTACTTATAAATATCACCATATTTGTACCAGTGAAATTTTTGCACATTCCCTCAGGGTTTTTTTTTTTGTTAAACAATTCTTTAAAACACGTTAAAGCTTTGCATAACAGTTAAGTTATGGTGGTCGAAGTATAGATTTATTTTTTTTTTTATGATTTGGCTGCCATTCTGGTATTTCCTCAGCAAAAATAACATGAAAGGCTTTCTTTCTTTCTTTCTTTGCCCTAGCCCTTATTATAATTTATTTATATATTAAGGCATCAAAATGTCTTTTGCTTATCTGCTTTTTAAGCCAGCAGAGACAAGTGAAGAGAAGGAATTTTGTGGATTTTCTGAAAAGTTACAACAGACTGCAGTACCAATTTCCCCAAAATGGATGATTGTTTGGTATGTCTTCTATACAGTCCACTGAAGATTTCTGCAATTTCCTAGATTATAGATTATTACTGTAAATTTATTTATCCAACCTTGAAGTTAGTTCACTGACATCATTATTTGTCTTCAAGGCAATAAACACTGACTATTGAACTCTACAGCTATTAAAATCTGTTTTCCTTCCTTTTCTTTCAAGTTTTAGACTTGCTTTGTAGCACTGGCATAAAAGTGGAACAATAATTTAAAGTATTCTACCTTTTCTCTGCTATAGCACAGAACAATATTTGACCTGCAGCCCCTCCTCTATTTTCTCATGTTTCTCTCAAGTTAAACAGCTGTAATAAGCTCTAAGAGACTGTGAGATTAGATGCCTGAGAAAGTTCAATTTTACTTGAGATCCACTGACTTCTGTGAATTGACAAAAGCGTTCAAAACCACCAGCTCAACATGCTGAATTTGTTTCATGTTTGCCCAGTACCAAGTGTAATGGACCTTTGACCTCTGGGTAATATTTGAGAAACACCAATATATATTGTTAACTATTCTGTGTTAGATATGGACATGCAACATTTCAAGAACAAAAAAATTAACAATAGAAGTTTCTATTCACATTTATCTCCTTATTTGTATTTGAAATATTTCAGACTTGCACAGCTAAATACCACAGAGCCAGAGACAATCCCTGGAAGAAGCTCAGAATGTGTCATAGATACAGGACTGTATCAGCTAAGAATTTCTGGAGAATGCTCACTGAGAAAGCTTGTGGATTCTCAGACATCTTTTTCTATTGCAAATTTTTTCTTGTTGCAGCTTACAACTATTGCTGTTTACTTTATGCTAACAGACATAAGTAATAGTTTATTCACTATCTGTCCTTTCTTTATGCACTTGAATAGGATGAGGGATAAGAGGCCTTAGTTCCTTAACAGACATGGTTAGCCACATGGGGTTGCCATTAAGTCAGCCTCCTCTATCCCCACAAATCTATTTGCAGGTACAAAGTTTGAATGTAGATTTCTTAATTATTTTCTTTTTCATTTCACTCTTGATATTTCCTGTTACATAACACACTGTGGCAACCTTCCCTTAAGGGGAAGGAAGCATTTAAGATGCTCTTCTACATCCTTTTTCACACCAGGAAATAATCCTCAAGTTTTGATAGAAAATCTGATTAAGATCTGTTCCAAATCCTCTTTGTAAAATATAACGCAATTTAAGGCAACGCAGTGAAGTAATAGTAGGGAAGGTGTTATCAATTACTAGAATAAATATTTAGACTGCACTACACTCTATAGGGCATGAACTAAGACTACTTTGCTACCTGTAAAGTCTTAGAGGTAATGGTGAAATCCAAGTTAACAGGAATTCAATTGACTTGCTTCAACCTAAAGGTACTAGGAAGTAACAAGGCTTTATACTGTGTAAGGGTGCATAGCTCAGATGGTATTGGTGCTGTGATGTTCCTTGTAGGCAAGGCTCTTACTGAATTCAGCTTGCTACCTGGGTGTAGAAAGGTAGGTAATATCTATTGCTATTTTAATTAAACACAAAATAGGAGAATTGCCATTCATCTCTGAAAACCATATGTGCCTGGTAAAGGATCTGTAAATAAGGACCATTTTGTACAGTAAATCAGAGCTTACTCCTAGTTTACTGGCATGCCTTGTAATCAAGTAAAACACATTTACAAATTTCTGGCCTTAGGACCCTGATCACAAAACTATACCTGAACCTGGCTTTTAGAAGGAAAGATTCTTTCCAAACATACATTTTCAGTTAAATAAGCAAAATAAATGGTCCTGGAATACAAATGTTCTATGCAGGGTGTGTAAAGTAATTCTTCCACTCTCCTTGGCACTCTCCAGTACCAAGGAGTACTGTCTGGGCACCATACTTCAAGAAAAATGTAGACGCACTGGAGACAATCCAGAAAGGAGTAAAAAGAATGAGCAACAGTCTAGAGGCAGCGTGAGGGAAGGTGGAAGGAATTGGCATTGTTTAGTCTAGAGAAGGGAAGACTAAGGAAAGATGGGATGTCACCCCATAACCATGAACATTGTTTCTGCAAAGAAAAAAATATAAACTATAGATGAGAAAAGAATTAATGAAAAAAATGCAGCAGGGGAGATTCAATATCATGGCTAAAGTAACTAACTTCCCTTGAATAGATTCGTCAAAGGTTTAATACAGTTTTCTGGCTATATTTCATTTTTAGTTTAAAAATTAAATGCTGATGTCTGCAAAGATGTGAAGCGCAAGTAAATGCTGTATATAAGCTGTAACTTGTAAGCCCATTCAGAAATCTTAACAGTAAACTCTAGGATGTCTGGAAGATTTCATATTAGACAAATGTCTGCAGTAAGTCATACCCACTTAGGATGACAGGATGCTAGTTGCTGAATGCAACCAAGTTGAAGCTGAATATAATTAGTGTCAAGTCTATAGTAGCAGCACTTTATTTTCATTTGAGTTTTTATTTCATTTTTCAGACCAGCAAGAAAATCTCCTAGGGTGATAATGGTTCAATCCCAATTTTTCACTGAATTTTTTTCTTTGTGTGGGCCACTGAACAGAAGCATTAATTTTGCTGACAGTCATAGTAGTTAATTTTGTGTAAGATCTGGTCCTCTTTCTATTCAAAGTCTATAATATTTCCAGAAATGAAAAGGGGCTTTAGAAACTTTCACACCAATTGTTTGTAATCTTTCTATGCTTGATGAGGAAACTGATTTTCCCTTTTTATATCAGTGTTCTTTAATTAATTTTGAATGTTTTGAAGCTGAGTTTTCAGTCCTGTCTTCTTGCTCTATTCTTACTCCTTTCTAGAGATCTAAATAATAAATTAACTGAAAAGCACCCACTGTGGCTATAAACAAGCTCTAAGTAATCCAGGAGATTATGTCGACATATGCACATTGAAATTTCATAAAAATTAAAGGAGGATTTAGGCTTATATCCTTTTGAACTGAAACTTGGAACTTTACATTTTCTGTGTGTAGAGGAGTATTTATATTACTCACAAATACTTTATTTGTGCTTCTAGAGACCTGATAACTAGGAAGAGAACATTTACCAGTGATTTGCAAATACACCCAGTCAGAAAAGATGAACATGCTGGGCTCCCCTACCCAGGGTGATACTAGAAATCATCAGATATGGCAGGTCGAGGAAGTTACTTCATCACAATCCTATTTTACTTATTATGTTATATTGTACCATAGTTTGTTATCTCCTTAAGGATGTGAGTTTTCTGGAGGACTTGCCTGCTTGACTGACTACATTAACACACATTAACTACATCACATACAAGTGTAGTGAGAGTAAATTCTGAGTCGCAGTCATTCTACATTTTATAGTTTTCAGTATCTCATCTCAAAGCAAAAAAGATCAACAGCACTGTCCTCATTTTTAAAAAAACAGAAACTGCAAGATTTGGGCTGGGAAGATTAGCCACTGTTCTCCTGTAAACCACTGACAGAGTCAAAACTAGCACTTAGGTACTTTGAATCACAGTTCTGCACTGTAACAAGGAGAGAGCATTCCTGAAATCACCTAAAAGCATCTCCAAAATTATATCAGCAATGAAACCTGATTATAGGACTATTAATGCAACCTTCTGCAACAGGTCACAGATAGTCAGAAAGGAATGGTTCAAACAGATAAGCCCAAAAACTGCAATCCATAAGGTTGGCTATACCATTAATCACCTTTTAAGAGGTCTGGGAGCACCATTACCTCTCTTGATTTATTTTAGGCTCTGCACCAGAAAATCTAAAATGAGGGGAATGGAATAATAGGGATGTGTAAAAGGAAGCAGGAGGGATGTTTAGCCAATTAGAATTCAGCCCTAATTCCAAGAGCAAATGTTCATCTCATTACCCCTCTCTCCTGACCCTGAAAATTCTGCTTGCCTATAACTTTGGGTGATAAAACAATCTTCTTGGAAAGGAGTTGCGTGTCGGCAGGAGACCAAAGGTGTTTGTTCTGTACAATCCTAAATGAATGGACGACACACAAGAATGCATCAGTCTGGTGAGTTATATGTCTAAGCCTCCATTGTCTGGAGTATAACTTGTAAAGCTGCTTCTGCACTTGAGACATGTACCTAATGCTCTCCTAATATAGCTGTGGTTGAGATCGTCTGAACATTCCTCAGCTGCGCCTGCAGGAGGAGGAGTGCAAAAGTGTTAAATCTCCCACATTTATATCTGTTGTGAAATTCTGGCACACTCTAGCAATCAGCATTAAGACTTAAGTTGGTTTTATGGATTTCTTATTTAAATGACACTAAGTTAAGTTTGGAAAACTTCAGTCTCCTATATGTGATAAGGATTTCAGATGTGGATGTGTATATGTCTGTATGTGTGTTGGAGATTAAGAGCTTGAAACAGGAGTCTGCTGTAATTCTTAATTACCTGTGGATCAACCTTTAAATATTGCTCATGAATAATTAGCTTCTCCAGTGTTGTATTCCTGGACAACTACATGCATATGTAGGTACAAAGAGAAATGATTTCTCTAATGTCATTGAACTCACACGTACTGAAGTTTAAACATCAAGAAAAATACTATAACTTAATTGAAAACAAAAATTAGTTCTGAAGTGATGTAATGCAGTGTATTTTCACGTATGTGATAAACTATTTCAAAGAAATCACTAGCCAGTGAGATCACCCAGTTGGCTCCATTTGTCCTTTTCCAAAAATAGATTTGGTGTTGTGCATTGAGAGGTCTATTCCAGTTGTGCTGCTGGAGAATCCATTATTTATCATAGAACTTTTATCAAAAAAACATTCCTTTTTTTTTCAGGAGAGATTAAATATTTGGACTTCAGATCTGTGGGAAACTACACATCAGTTAGAGTCAATGTATGTTCTTAAATCCAGGCCTTGGCCTGTATCCTGGGCAGTTGCAGCACCTGAGGACTTTGCATGTCATTCAAACCTACCTTAGCTTTACCCATCAGGCTTGCCTAAAACCTGACTTGACTGGACCAGAGATTCTGGCTCAAAAAGTGCCTTTTGCAGCTTGTGGGAGGCAAAATAATCCCCGAAAAGCATGGTAAAAAAGATAATTGGTGGGGTCATTTTTGTTTCTCTGCATGTAGATCAATGAAAGTGAACTCAATTTGCTGGAAAATGGTTGGCAGATTTATTTTCAGTGAGAAATGTACCTTATTTTTTTTCCCTCAGTGACTACATTTTTTCAAACAAAACCTTATAATTTTCAATTGTTCTGTGTTTGAAATTCACAAGAAAATTTGCTTTGAACAAGTAGCATTAAAGCTGGACATCTCAAAAATGGAATGGTGACGTATCTTCGATAACAAGGGAGGTAAATGCTCAAAGCAATGCATTCTAGCAATGTTATTTAGCACTCATGACATATGAAGGAGAGATCTAGAACAGGACCTTTTGCCTCAGCTTAACCAGATTGTAAATGTCTGACCTCATTAATCCAAAATGCCAGGTTAGCCTATGTTCCAAACTCCCTATGCAGCATAAGAAGGTATCCTAGGCCACTGTTATGTGGTTACCTTATCCTAGCAGATGTCTGCACTGCTTCCAGAAAAGATTGACCTTGTCTTTTCTCCTCTCTAGCAACCCATTGCCTTTTCCCTGCTGCTTTCTGTGTCCTACCTCTAGTGTGCACATAGCAACCCTTTGAATGACGCCGAAGAACATTACCTATCTTAAAACTAGTATCAAGGAAATAAAAAAAGTCAACATTCTTGCAAGAAAGCAGCCCATGGGTACAAAGGTGGTAGCTCTGCCCTTTTATGGAGCACTGTAGATTTGTACTGAACTGAAGTAACCACATAGCCATGCTCTTAGGGGTTCAGGGAAAATAGCACCTAGAGCTGACGAGACCAGCTAATCAGGAAATAGAGCTATCATAACTCCCAAATTCTGCATGAAGGTCACTTATCATCTGCTTTTCAGCATTTCACAGTTAAAGGTGGAGATGGATACCTATCATGTATGGTACATCAGTAATCACAGCCCACAAAAAAAAGATCAGGACACACATCTGCTATTTTTGTTGAAAGAGGTTTTGCCACCAGCCCAGAGACCGTCCTGGAGTGGATGTAGGAACATCCTTCCATTGCGGTTGAAGATGTAGTGACCCTGTGAGGGAAAGGATTGCAGATTGCTTGGGACAGACCTGGGTATAAGGTAGACCACGATGCTCTTGTCAAAATCTTGTAGACATCAGCAGTTAAATCCAGAGGTGTGTTTGACACTGGCCGCTGTAATAAATATGCACAAGCACAACCTAATTCTGTTATAATTTAAAGGCGTGTCTTCCCTGCCTCTTAGTTAATCTAGGCTGAGAAAGCTCATTCCACATCAGTTAGGATTTCTTAAAATTTGCATCACTTTTTCTGTCACAGCAATGCACAGCTGACATGCATGACTTTATTTATGCTATGTAACCAGGTTAATGTTCTTATAACTCTGCTGCATATCCCATGACACCTTTGTAGGAGGGATGATTCATCTCAACAGTCTTAGCTAGTGAAACTCTTCAAATAACTATGTGAAACATATAGTTCAAGACAGAAAACATTTTGAGAGTGGAATAAAGCCAGGAATAGCAGCTGTCACTAATATAGTACAGTTATAGTGAGATTTGATGTTTCATAGAGGCCAAACCAACCTAGGCTTTTATTTCCAAAAATCTTTGCGTTTACAGACTAGTTAAAAAATACAGGACTACAAAGCATATACTACTTTTAGATTAAAACTGACTTGTCTTTTCTACCATGGCTCAGTGAAAACATTTTGCTCTGTAAGTAGGGCAAAGTTTCCATGTGTAGGTAGGCAGAGACAGCTGCTGGGAGTTATCTGGAAGATTCAGAGTAGAAGAAAGTTGGCAGGGAGGAGCTGATGTGTGTAACAGCAGATCAGGTTCAGGACTCAGAGGGACAGGAGAGTATTCTGCTGATTCATTGCTGGGGCTTAGGTAGGTTGAAAGTCAGAGCAGGTGAGACTTGTGTTTACTTCACTCTGTCTCCTCCATTTTTGTGCCATTCACTCCACTTTGGGGAATCCAGTGCCATCAGAGAGAGATATGTGTTTGAAAGTAGTAAGAATATTATAAAGAAATCAACAGTTATTATAAAGAAATCAACAGTTATTATAAAGAAATCAACTTATACCATCTTTCACATTTGAGTAGGCACAAGCTGTTAAGCAGGAAAAACACAGAACGCCTTCTTTCAGTTTAGCTCTCCAACCCATGTATTTTTCCATGACATGTCAGTTATGGTCTCTGGAGCTCGCATGGGAAAACAGAAATGCTAAACGACATATGCCCAGTTCTGGATGACCCCAGGGTCATCCTAACACATGAGGCCAAACTGTTCCTTGTTTCACCTCTTAGCTTTCAGATGTGAATGGATCTGGGCAGTAGGAGAATGATAGTCTTCTTCAGGGGCCATGACTGGAAGAGAATGCCAAGTCATGCCTCTTATTATACCAACAGAACACAAGTGGTGGACCCATCTGATGCAGCTAGCTGTGTTTGAACCCTTTCTGCTTTTTGGCACTGCATAATAATGTTGCATGTTGGAAAGGGAATGAAAGATGTCATTAAAACAGTAATGGATAGAGAGATCTTCATCAAAACAAGCAATTCAAGAATCTAAATAAGTGCAATAAAACAAGTGCAATTGCAATAAGTGCAATTTATTTCCATTCTTCCGTTTTTTTCCTTCTTCCATCTCCTACTTTTATTTTCTTGCTAGTTTTCATATAGATATAAACATAAGGCAATGTCTCCAAAAGCCATCCTATCTTACCATAGAACACTGGTAAGACTTCATTAACACTAACTGAGGTTTTGAAGTAGAGATCAGTTTTCAAAAAGCATCCAACCTTGATTTAAAAATTCCTGAAGATAGAAAATCCACTGTTACTTTTAACAGGTTTCTCCTATGTTCATTACCTTCACCAAACAAAAAAAATCACTCTGTGTGTAGTTCATTTAGTTCTAATGCCTACCTACTGGACCTTGTCATATGTTTATCTGCTGGACTGAAGAACCCATTATCAATGCTTCCTGCCTAAACTATTAGACATTTAAAAAGAGTAGTTTAGCCATCTATAATCCATGCTTTAGGTAAAGTAGGTGTTTGTTTCCCAACATTGGATCATTCTCCTGGCAATTCTTTGAACTTGTCTCCAAGTTGCAACATCAATCCTGAATTGTAATCATTAGATTGAACATAGCAGCAGTCATCCCAGTGCCAAGTGCAGAAGTAAGATTAAAATTCTTTTCCTTGTTCACATATCCAAGGATTGTATTAGCCTTTTTAATGATTGGCAACATATGGTGTCTACTATAATATGATTATTCTCATATTCTTCTCAGTAGCATCTCCTGTAATTATAGCTGTAGTTGGACTTTATATGTTGCTGTTCTGTTACAGCTGTATGTGATCACCTTCACATCACCCAGTAGCAATAACCCAACCTTCAGTTTTTATCACTGTGCTTTGAGACATCTTGCAGGCCATATCAGCAATAAATTTATGGTGGGGAAGATTGATTTGGTTTTCTTCTGGATTATTGTTTTATATGTTGTGCTAAAAATAGCACAGGTCTAGAAACATGGCTGTACAGGTGTGAGTTAGAAGTACAGTTCCTTGGTGATGATTTTGCAATTTTCATTTTTTTGAGATCTGCTTATGTGCTAGTGCATTTTTCTAGCTCTAGTCAAAATGCTGTGTAATACCAAGGCATCCGACAGATTAAGTGGAGGTTTTAGCATGTTAATACCAATACCTGTTTAATCCTAAACTGTAATCTTATTGAATACCCTGATAAACAACATATATTTTCAATAAGCACACATTAGCATCAATATTCATTTCCTTTTAAGCTGTCAGTTAATCAAGTCCTTAATACGCCTTGACATTACTGATGTCAGGCTGGAAGATGTGTATTTACCTTTGCTGACTCATGTACTCTTTCAATACTGTCACAATATTAGCTCTCAGTCCTTTCTGAGTTTTCAAGTATCTTAAGTAATATTAATTAATAGCAAGTATCTTAGGTAATATAATGACTTTTTTATGGTCAAGCAATTGTAATTGCCATTTAACTCATAGAAAGTCAGTGTGTAACTTCATTGTTCAACTTTACTTCCTTAACGAGGACATAAAACTTACCTTGATCAAGGATTCACTTGTGTGAGTGGCCGAGTGATCCAAGACATTTTCCCAGTTGCAGGGGCTCTGCTGATCTCATGGGGACAGCTGGATCATGGACCTGGAGTTTGTCAGGTTAATTTCAAGCATAAACACTTTCAGCAGCAGCACGGATTTAAACCACAGGCTGTTTTGAAACCACACCCATACACTTGCATTGGTATAAAGTCTTTGAAATCAGACCAATAAAAGGAACAGCATGAAAGTAAGGTAACCTGTACATCGTGTCTGTGTGGTAAGTGGGTGATGTGTAAAGAAAAACTGGTTTTGGTTAACCTCTGTGTTTTCAGCCTACTGGTTGTAAGGAGACTTTAAGCATCATAGAGATACATGCACAGGCAAACACGCATGGCAATAAAACTTGACTCACAACAGTGTCTCTACCTTATGACAAGTAACAAAGAATGAAATTCTTAGAAATAGAGATAGAAGAATGGGGGGAAAATGTTATGATACATAATGTAATCAAGGTACTAGACAGATACCACACCAAAGACCAGGCAGAGAATTGTGGAGGTCAGGGGATACACTGGAAGAGTTTGACTTTTTGACAGAACTGATGAAAACCATTTATATAATCTGCATTGCTCATTAATTCACTCCCTTTTGCCCTGTAAAATATTAACAGTCTGATACTTCTTGACTATTGTTACTCTGCTTGCAACTGTGTCGTGTTTCTAAATATTTTTAGAAACCAGATAAAGAGGTTCTGTATTTCAGTTGAAGAACAATATGAGGAGGTGGGCAGGGTCTAAAAAGCATCTTTCTAATATATAAGTAATCTGTGGCACCGGGGCATTAACACTCTGTGTTAAAGAGTCCGTCAGTTCTGTCGGTTTGGTGTCGGGGGGCTGGGCATGACAGTAGAAGTTGAGTTCGTGGTGTCATAAATGTTTTCTCTACCCCCCCCCCGCTCTACTCATACACACATGAAGAGTATTTGAGTGGCAAACCTTGATTAGGGCTCTGTTGCAAATGAAAAATATAGTATAGCTGCACATGGTAGTGTCAGAGAAATAGAAAGCATAACACAGGGGCAGGAAGGGAGAAGCGATGGGCTAAAGCAGCAAAGTCCCTCTGTCTCCAACATTAAAGTGTCAGGATGGTGGGTTTTGACTGATGCCTGTCAGTATTCAAGAAGCTTTTCTGGAACAAGTCCTCCATTGTGCCACAGTGATTTATTGAGCTTATCTTGAGGAATCTCATGTCCCTTTTTCAGCCTTTCCTTCTTGAGGCTAAACCACCTCAGTTCTTCCAACTTTTGTGAGAGGACACAGTCGAAATTTCTCCTCGTTGTCATTAATCTTTGAATTCTGAGGTAGTTCATATTTTCCTTGGTGTGCAGTGTCTACACTACACACAGTATTTCAGCTGAAGCCCTACCACTATTGAGTACAGCACAGAAGGCTTATTTCACATATCTTGCAGGCTCTACTCATTTAGAAAACCCAGTGTGGTGTTTGCTTTTTTCACAATAGCGTGACAGTGTTGACTCCTGCCTAGCTTGGGATTCAGTATATTCCATGGCCTCTTTTAAGAAGAAATGCCACCAGTCACTTGTTTTCCAACCAGTATTTGTGCAGCTGATTATTCCTGTCCAAATGTATCATTTCTCATCAATCCCTCTTGAATAGTGCCCAGGCAGTGATGACAGCCCGCTTCATTCTTCCTGTAAGATCTTTGCCAACATTTTTGTGTTTCTTGTTGCAAAACCTACAAGATACACAGGATAAGCGATTATATGGATTTTTTTTTTGCCTTTCAATTCATGTCTTTATTTGTTTAGAAGGCAAATGTGTTAGATAAGCACCAGTTCTATTAGCAAACACTTTGTATGTGGACAAGGAGATAACAGAAGAAAGGTCTCAATTTGTGGGGTAAACTCCATAAATTCTGACTTGTTTAACCAGAGATGAAACCCAGATGTGAAGCAAACAGCAGTAAGAAGCAAAAGGCAGGAGATGACATTGGTTAAACCTTTGTAAAGTTCCATGACGTCAAGCAGTTCATTAGAATTTCAATCAGGAGAAAGACCTCCAGCGTGTATAGATTTCCTTTATGTTCTCTTGCAATGCAATCCTGACTTCTGGTGCAAAGTAATCAAAGAATTAGGTATAAAGAAAACATGTCTTTTCAGTATTTTGTAAAAATAGGTCATTATAAAGTGCTTAGCTCACACTTAATAAGCAAAATTAAATAAACAGCTCTTCAGCAATTTATTCTGGAGCCAAAACTGGTTCTGAGCACTCCTCAGAAAGAAAATGTGTATAAATAAAAGTATCATTATGTGTGAGTCTGAGCACAGCTTTTATATCACAAATACTTTCAGTGGTTAACATAAGTATTCAGGTTTACTAGCTGATTAAATTTAGCTGATTTAATTTAGCATGTTTGCTTCAAAACCCACAAAGCACCAGGATTTGTTCTGATCTCAGTTCTACAGTTTTGGAATCACTGTTAAACTATTCTTTGTTTAAAATTAGTAAAACAGAAACTGGGCCAAATTCATTAATGCAAAAGACATTTGTATTTTGAGCACTGAGATTGGTGTCAGCCTTGAATTCTGGCCTGCTGTAGTTGTGGATTTTTAGTTAATCATCTGATTTATTTCCTCTAGTATCCAGGACTAGACCAATAATTAGTTTGAAGCACCTATTTTTATTGTTTGCATAATATAGCATCACTCAAAAAATCTCAAACAGTTATTGACTAAGGTTGTAGCAGACTTTAGTGTCACATTAACTTTGATAACCACATAAATACAACAAACAGCATTCATGGGCTTAGTCAAAGGGTCAGAAAATACACATGTAGAGAAAAATTCTATCCTGTCCAAAGGATTACATTTTTCAAATTTCCTGATGGTCTCCCTGCTATCTGGACTCCTTATAGTCTTAATCTCACAAAACCCAAAGGTTTGTTAACAGATTTCCAGAAGGGTAGGCCCTAAATTAAGAAGATATACACATACAGCCTGAAAGATTCAGTTTGTAGCATGACTGTCTTTTTCAACTTGACTGTAACATCCTCCAAAGAGTTTACCATCAGTAACCAACAAAGCTTCAAAGTCCATGCATAGACAAGTTATGTTGTACCCTTGCTCTTCTAACATTCTGAAGGCAGCTTTGATTTAGTGCTTTCTTACTTCCATTAACATTTTGCTGAGATTCCTAGATAAATCCACTAATGGGCACAGTAGTTCTCAAAACAATTTTTTTTGTGTGATTCTACAAAATTGGCTCCTTTCTTGGTGCTGTGGCTTTTCCTAGTTTACATTTGCCAAAGTGCTTTCAAAGAAACTATTCAAACCTTCCCTAAAACTGCAATTCAAGCTTTGGCTCTAGTTACATAGAAAAGATGTAGCAGGACACAGGTTCTGTATCTCCATATAAGTACAAGGAGAACTAAGAAGTAATTATCTATTAAAGAAGTATTTGATTTAGCTACCAAACAGTGAACTGTAGCATAAAGAAAGTAGTTATCAAAAAGCACTCAGGATGTGCAGTTTCTGTTGCAGACACACGTTTTGGGATGGATTTTTCTGTAGCTGTGTTTCAACCATTCATTCTCACTCTCCTGTGTCCCACCTCATGACAAGTGTTAAAGTATATCTGGAGTGCAGTCTTGAGGCACTTTTGATAACAAGAGCCTCACTCCATAGCTCTGTATAACTTTCTTGACATTTTCTCCCTTTGTTTCAGAAACTGTACTTCTGGCTATTCCCTTCCTCATTGGAGACTGTGTTTCAGCAGTACATATAGTGTGTGTGTGTGTGTGTATGTGTAGGTTTTGGGCGTTTCATAAATGTTTTGGAAAGACTTGTGAAAGGGCCAGGGGAGCTTACCACTAGAATATCCTTCCAGAGTTTTTCCTGACTCACCAAATGAGTTAGTCATCTCATCACTCTATAGATAAGTTGGACAGGAAATGCAGGAAGTCAGGACTAACTCGAAGACAGGCTTATTCCTCTAAATGAGAACCCAAACAGCTTTTTGTGAGTACTAAGTCAGAATCCTAAAGCCACTACTGTTTCAGAACACACTTATGGGTAGAGAAAGCTCTGAAAAAGGCATCAGCCTACAGAAACTCTGCTGATTTCTTTACAGCACTTTTGGAGAGACCGAGTGCATCTTTTCTAACTGCTCACATCCTTCAGTTTCTTATTTCTTGTTCTCTTTGATGAAATTATACATAGGGTGTCCACTCTTCAAATTACTGTTGGCCAGATATGGATCTTACATATGCAAAAGTATTAGGAATTATAGCTTTCTTTTCTCCATGTGTTGGCAAACTGCTCCCTGCACCTCCATGCTCTGTTTTTTGCAATGTGACATATAGGTACTCCACTATAGTTTGTTATGCAGTACTGCTGTTAACAAATCATTCACTAGTTAAAGATCATAAAACATAGCCAAACTGAAAGTGTGTGGATCTCATTTATATGTAACCAAAAAACATCCAAACCCCCCACAAAACACAAAACTTCCTATGCTAAGAATTAGCAGAAAGGTCCACCTCATTTTAAAATAAGGAGACGTCTAAAATAGAATAACCCCTGTTTTGGCTTTTCAGTGTATGGCTGTTCCCATACATAATGCAACTTTTTATGACAGTCACACAGGTGTAACTTTATAGTCAACAAGCATTTTCTTTAATTCATCTTTTCCCTCTTATAAGTTGAGATTTGGATTTTCCCTCCTGACAAACCAGCTTAACTAACACCAATTTGATGGGAAAAAAGTACAGCAGTTTGAATCAGGAAACAAGATACTTGGCAAAACCATATTTTGAAGAAAAACTTTCCAGAAACTTAAACATAAAATCTTTCATGTCTGCTACAGTGCTTGACCTTTCCTTCTTCTCTCCACCTCCTGTGGATAAGTGCTTCCTCCCATGAATTGTAACATGGTAGCTTTAGCTCTGCAGCCTTTATGGCTCCAGGCAGTAGTTTCAGTCCCTGCTCCAGCTTCTACTGGAATTGCTTCATTTACTTTATGGGGTTTTGCCTAAATTTTCCACTAGTAAAACTGAAGCCTCTCACAGATCTTGCAGTTGGACTGTTTATTTTCAGAAAGGGGAGCTGGGTTCAAGCCCCTTAGCCACACACCTCTGCTTTCACTCTGGGCTTTACCTACAAAGGCCCTAGCTTCTAGGGCAGAAAGTTAAAGAAAGCTTCAGCAGAAAGTTAATTTTCTGTGCTGGGTTCGGGGAAGTGGGAGCTACTGGGAGTGCACAGTGTGGAGCTTGTGGCTCAGCCTCTTCAGGGAGAAAAAGGAATTGTAGCAGGGTCAGTTCTTTACCCACTGAGTTATAAGGATGCTCCTCTGTGAAGCACATGACAGTAATCTTGCTCCACACTTGCCTAATGGGCCAGTTGCCTTGGATGTCAGAAACAAAGGAAACCTTCCTTTAAGGTCCTGACATGGACTAGCCTGCAGACCCATATAATCTTAAGACCCATAAGATCTACCTAAACCAGTAGCAGTTCCCCCCCATCAGTTTCTTGAGACAGCCCTCCTCTGCACCAACCCGTTTGTGGAGATTGTCACCTCTCACCAGCCTGCCTCTGGATGAGCTCATGTGAGGCATCCTCCTTTTATGGCAGAATCATCTGGATGAGCTGGGCATGAAATTAAGCTGCTACACTAACCTACCTTGTACCTGTAGCAAAAAGAGTTCAAACTGATGAGTCTGAGGCAAGGCTAAAACACACAGCTATTCTTCAGCTGATTCAAGAAATTTTGTCTCAACAAAATTCATTGGAAGGGGGGGGCTACCCAAATAGCAGTAACAGCCTTGTCCATCCCATTTAAACTGGTGCTTCAGACCCGGCAGAGGCTTAAAAGGCTGAGAGTGACCGAAGCATAGCCAAATTTTGTGGGGCCAACATAGGCTGAATTACAATAGCAGAACAGCTATGAATTCTCTTACAAATTTGTTACATGGCAACTAAGAGCATATTATTTATAGTTTTCAGCAATCTTGGAACTTGTATGCAGGTTCTGCAAACACAGAAGGCCTGGTCCCTTTCCAAAAAAAGAATGGGAACAAAAGTCAGTGAGCATGAGAATGGCTAGGAAGAGCTGAGGGTTAAACCAAATCCAGCTGCCTCCTAGGAAAATGCAGCATTTCTCCTGAGGCCTCTCTTGACAGTTTTGACAGGTTTATAACAGAGCCAGTAGAGTTTTGCATAGCAAAATTATCTTCATAACCTCTAAAATGCTTGGGTTACCCTGACAGTCTAGACAGCACAGATGTGTCTGCACTAAGCTGGTGATACTGCCCTCACCTGCAGCACAGCAGCTGTTTTTTCTATTGATGGCTCTTACTTTGTTGATGACTAACGCATCAAGCTGCTGGAAAATAAGTTACTCTTCCTCAGCCAGTCAGTGTTCAAATATGCAGCTCACATTGCTATCCGACTTATAATTTTTGACCACAGATGCAGCATTTTAGGGGAGAAGGGTCAGACAGAGACCATACTCATATCCATCACTTCACATTATGTTTTTAAGTTCTCAGAGTAAGGGCCAAGTTGCCTTGTGAAGTAGTGCCAGTGCTAAGAATAGAATTTCTTTACTCACCATGTCTTCCTTTCAGCACCCTCCTGTGTGTTTTTTTCCATTGACAGAGTTCACTTTTTATTCAGGAAAAGGCTGTATCCACCCTCCATCTGTGAGCACGCGTGTGTGTTTTCCTTCTCGTAACTTCTCTTTGTGAGATAATGGGTCTAAGAGTTGCCTTAGTGAGGTCACACTGAAGCTCAGGCTTTCCAGGCAGTCACAAGCAGGCTCATGAAGTGCATGGCTGCAGCTGCTTTGGGTGGAAACACTTATATGCATGCTTAACCCCCTGGCTCACTCTATCCCCTCTCCTCACCCACTGGTTAGATGACCTAAAGATTTCCCTACAAATCAATCTGGCAGACTGTCTTGGTTCTGTTCTTGAGAACGAGACATAAATTTTTAGGGACATTCTTGGTCAACAGCAGATGAAGCTGGTTCTTTTTGCCATCAAGAACCATGTAATTGACAGTTTTTCTGACATCAGAGACGCTTGGGCTGAAGGTCTGATGAAGATCCAGACCATGATGTTATACACAGAAAGAAAGTGAAGCCAGGGTCTTGAAATATTTGCAAACATAAACACCATCAGCCAAGCCCACCCTGCAACAAATCATGAGCAGCCTCATAAAGGACCTTTACAGTCCCTGATGGACATGATGTAAGTGCTGAGCAACCCAAGAAGCCCCTCCTCAGTCCCTACTTGCCTGCTCTGGAAGCTCTACATGCACCCAGCTGGGCACACTCCATCCCTCCTGAGGGTCTGCCACTGCAGGGGAAGGGACTGTGCTGCTTTTCAAACTGTGGCATCAAGACTTGCTTTATGTTCTTCAAAACCCCCATGGACTGCACTGCTACAATTTTGTGTAAGAACATTACAGTCACAAGAGAGGCATCACATTAAAAACAACAGAAAGAAAGTGATATGATCATGACTTTCTGGGGAGGAACTTTAAGGGCATTAGCTACCTTCATTAAAATTATATTCATGTTCTTCTAAAGTAGGGTCAGACTGCTATTTATTATAGGACCCAACCACCCTTGCATGTTGTAGACTATATAGAAACAATAGTAGCCAACTAAGATGCAATCTAAAAACATCAGGGGAGAAAAGTGGGTAAAGCTAGTTATTTCAAAGTGTCCTAGGAAAGCTAAATAAACTAACCACATATCCCCAGGCAGAATTCTGGTTTTGGTTGCCTTTTTTTTTTTTTTAATAGAGTGATTCAAAACTATGCTATCTTAAGATTTGTCTAGAAATCTTTCTGGAACAGTGACCCTTGAGGGAAGCATGTGTGCCATTACAAGTTTTGTTTATAGGTTGCACTGTAACATACATGAAATTGCATTTCTCAATCACCTTCAGGGATCCCTTGGAGGTTTTTCCATAGAAACCATCCCCCTCTTCCCCCCTACTTATATTCCCTAAGTCAGAATGCTGTTTTTTAAAAACCGTTTTTCTCATGCTTACGTAATTTTGTTTTCCCCACGTAGTTTCTCCACAGGCTTTCTTGAAAGAGGAATAGAGTAGGACAATTTGATGCTTAAGGTTATATTCTGTTCTATCATTTCATTCTACCTTTTTAATTTACTGTATCTTACACAAGCAAAGGAACTCCTTTGCAAAGGAGGATACAGTCTGTCACTTCAGTGTGTTTAACCATGTATCTTTTTAAAATATCTTTAGCCTGAAACTACCACCATCTGGAAATAGTTACCATGGGAAAACAATAAAAAGCCCATCTAAATTCACAAGAGTTGTTGCCTGCAATACTTCAAGAAGATTAGTATCCCCATTCATTTATTGATTCTACCAACACATAATGTGAAGTCATTTTTAAATTCAAACAGTTCGGAAAGCTCCCGCTGTTGCTTACGTGCTGAAGCCCAAGCTGAGGTTATGATGTTTGCCTTGCAGCAACAAATGCCAATTTGCACTCCATAAAGCATTGTACATAGGTGTACTGTGACTGTAGATGGCCATAGGACTTCTAAGGAAAATACAGATAGCTGAATCTCTCATCTTAGCAGGCATATCAAAAAAGCACTGCTTTCTACTTCAAATTCAAATGCATTGGTAAGACTTTTTTTTTTTTTGACCAGGAGAGCCTATGGGTCTTCTTTTTGTTGTTAAGTGCTACTGTGTTCTTCTCCAGTCACCCTTAAGAGTACTCAGAGTGCACACAGCCTAGAGCATGCACCTCAGGAGTGACATTTGTTCAGGTCTTGAAAATGATCCTGTTCCCAGAGCAGTCACTGTGAAGGCATACATTAGACATGAATGGCACATTTCATTAAAAAAACATTTTTAGCACAGCAAGGTTGTAGCCTGAGATTTCAGATGTTTTTGTATTTCCCTCTTAACTCCAGCAGTGTCAGTGGTTTTATTACATGAGAACTTCTTTAGTACCTTGGTAACATTGTAAGAAAACAGAGTTTAATGATTTTTCTTTATGATTCCACTTGGCTATAATAAATTCGCAACTCTGCCAGTACTG
Source organism: Neopelma chrysocephalum (assembly GCF_003984885.1). NCBI lineage: Eukaryota > Metazoa > Chordata > Aves > Passeriformes > Pipridae > Neopelma > Neopelma chrysocephalum. The sequence continues at coordinate 1,976,890 of NW_020897691.1, read as the reverse complement.
TATTTTACACAATACTCAAACTTCTATCTCAACTGGAAGGGCAGTTTCAGCCCTTATACCACACTTACATTCAGTGTCCTTTGAGTTTGATTGGTTTTATATTTGAAATCAGGGCACAGTGCTTAGTCTCACTAAGGGCTCAGTGCCGTGGACCCAACCTAACAAGTTACTTTAGCAGACCACGTACTGGCTTCGAAACCAGAGCACTGAGCACCTTCCAGGATTTACCTGGCAGTCTATGGAAGAAACAGAGGTATCCTCAGAATGTTTTCTTTCCTCTGGTGGATATTTTTTGTATTAATGAATACAAGTCCATATAATAACTCAGAAATAAAGATACTTTTAAAAACAAATGGCATCTCTACCTTCTCTTTTTACATTAGGGGTACATTGGGTTATAAAATTTGTTTACTGTGGCATTGTGTCCTTTATTGCAAAAACATATATCTGTCTCTTATCAGTAGGTATTTGCTCAAGCAAACATTAGCTCTTCAAACAGCAGCTACATTGAAGTAGCTGCAGTTATCTCAGCCGCATGTCAATCAGAGCAAAGTTTTTGTTTGCTTCTTTTCTAATTCTTGTTCCTTGTACTTCAAGAGAGAATAGGTTGAATTCAAAGCTTCTAAGTGCACCAAAGCAACTTCACAAGCAGGACAACAGAATTATTTGGGCACATAAGTCCTAGTTTATTATTTTAAGACTTTGTAAAAACTGTCTTTGATGGTTAATATCCTACTTGCTTCAACATCTGATAGAAGGGCAAGTCTATTACTATTACCCAGTGCTGAAGCTTTTCCAGTTCACAGGACTTCTCTCTAGGTTCAGCAGGCCAGTTTAAACAGGTTTGCAATGATGCTCTTTACCTTCTTTACCTCTAACTGACCTTCTCCTTGTGTAACTTTTTTGGCTGGATCTGTGACTCAACCTGTAGACACCACAGCCTAATGTCAACAAGTGCTGCAGGGATCAACACTTACACCTTAGCCACTGCATTACAAACCAAAGAAAGCTGGCTGTCAGACAAAACTGCTCCAGCCAAGAATCTGTAGTGCTTCTCTCTTCACGTACCAAGTACCACACAAGACAGGAAGACAGAGGAGCCAATGAAGCAAAATATAGTCCACCTCTAGACCGGCAAGAGAGCTTGAACACAGCAAGACTCCCCTTGCTCTCCCCACCCCAAGGTTCCCACAGCTGTTCAACATTGCTGTGTGGGGCTCCTGCCAAACAGGTGTCTCTGCGTCCCTGAAGGCTGGTAACAAATGACTATTTGAGTTCAATTTGTGCAATGGAAACTGTTTCCATGACAAGCATAAGTGAAATATATGCAAGCAACTGGTTCTGGGATCCCAAAGCCCACATGTTTTCATAACCTATACTGACATAGCCTTAGCCTTTCCACACAGTCGGTCAGTTCAATGATTTCTTTGTTCCTCAGCTCATGAAACATGAGTTGGCAACTACCACCTTCACTAAGGCAGGTCCTCCTCTAAATCCCCTGGTTTGGAGGCTCAAACCCAGGTCTGCTCAGAGCTTCAAGTTCAAGAGATTATTAATGCAAGAGAACCACTGCAAAAAGCTTACACATACATTCCTTCCTTATGCATAATTTAAATACTGTCAACACTCCTTTCTTTGCAGTCTAGTAATTCCTATATTAATCATTCTGCAAATCAGTTTAGTACTGAACAGAAGAATTGCATCATATTGTAACAATTTGACCAATCCTAAACTAAAGTTGCCAGAGATTGATTAATTAACCGCACACTGTGATAGATTTTTAAATTACCTAGTGTTTTACATTGATCATGCATGATCAGAGCACTTCCAGCTTTGCAATACATTCCTCACATGTGAGAGGACCATGAAAGACAGCTTGAGAAATACTTCAGACTAAGACTCATGTCAAGTGTTCCTTTAACACATGTTTAGGAACCAAGTCTGTATATTAAGATGAATCAGCATCTTAGTACATGACATTTGACATTTTCTAGAGACACTGGAATATCTCTTAAGCACAAGGTGCATGACTTAACTCTATCCATCTGTGAAAGAAGGCTCACTGAAGTCCTTTGGGTACCCGACTACAAGGTCTCTGTAGGGGATGGATATAACAGTATCTACAGCAACCACACCAGCAACATTCAGGTGCAAGAATAGACTCTTGAACACTTGATTACTCATCAAGACATGCTATCCACATTTCAGTTATGCTGACTAGCAATCAGTTTACTTATTTAAACAAGTAGTTAGCTATATCACAGATAATGTTTTCTGTAACAGCTGATAGCAGTTTATCCGGGTGTTAAACTTAATACTGCTCTGGCACTAGTCCAGTCCTACTTAATCTCACAGCTCAGATACGTAGCTTAACAAACCATTTACAGGTATGGTTTTGTTTGTGGGTGACACGACGTAAGCTTTGACACTCCATTCAAAAATTCAGAGTAGCTATGCAAGCAGTGCTTCATTTAAAATGCATTGAACTCAAATTCCCAGAATTATTATAAGACCTTCTCCTAGACAGACTTTAACAGTCTTTCCCCAGATTAAAACTAATATGCAATTCAATACTTAAAAAACTTCTTTATTTTACTCTTAGACTTGGCTTCAAGGGCACCTTAAAAATCAGTTACACAACAAAGATTGATATTGCAAAAAAGTGGAGGTGCAGTTCAAAAAAAAAACCCATAGTGTCTTCAAATATAAAAATATATATCCAAATTATTACCTAGGAAGAGTGTACCACCTTTTCTGCCTTAAGCTGGTCCTGCCAGCTTTTGGGTCATAACTCCTCACTACACAGCTCAAGAGCTCACAGTGGAAGGAGCATCTCCAAGGTTCATGTCACAGGCATGATTCATAGCAAACTGCTCTTTGCTGCAGCACACGGACCCAACCTTAAGTTTTCTGAAAGCATTCCATAGTTTTCCCTTGAGTAGTGGTCAAAAAGCATCCAAACATCTCCTGGGAAGCATAGGTCATATATACAAAGCCATCTTCATCTTTGTAGTCCCTGTACACTTCTGCCATTGTCAAAGACATACTGGCCAGGCTTTTGTTGTTCACCAGCAGGTAGAAAGCTTGTGTAGCCGTTAGAGCCATCCTGCTTCTAATTGAAAAAGGGAGGAGAAATAAAGGAATAAGCATTAGCAAATGTATTATGGTTTCAACTTCAGTCTATGAAATACATTAAGCAAAGCAGTTTGCATGAACTATGTACAAGAAATTCTGCATAAAGTCATTTTGTGGTTTAATGTCTCCATCAGCAGGAAGTTAACTATGTTTGGAAGCCGAAAGGCTTGTGCTCTGGGGAAAGGCTTACATGGTTAGACTATGAGTGCTACTGAGCATGGCTTTGAGTTCACAGTTACCAGGGAAAAGCTCAAGTAGAACCTAAAAGCTTCTGCAGTACAGATTTTGTAAAGGATTCCAGCAGCAGTCTGTTACACTTACTATAAAGTCTACCTTCAAAAGAAGAGTCCTTGTCACACCCATTACATACAAGGCTCAGGATCTAAATTATCCAAGAGCCAAAAGCATCTTTTACAGAAATTATAACCTAGAAAGGTCTTTTCCTATATTTTAAGAAGTGTGCTGGAAAGCACACAGCTTTCATACTTTGTCAGAAAATAACACTTAATATTTTGGGAGACTTCTTCCCTGTAACATTTCATTAAAATCAATTTAGAAGCACATTTCATACCATTCACGCGTAAGAGTGCTTTGGACTTGAGCACATTCAGCTAGATGTAGCAAGAGAGCAAGGCAGTGCCAGTCATAAGCAGAACAAAATCACAGATTCCCAGTACCAAGTCCATCAAGCAGGAAGAAAGCAGAACAGGAGTCTTTATGCACTACAGTTAGTGAGAAGACAGAAGACTTTAGGATTCAAAAAAAAGCACAGACCCCATTTTTTCCCCAAGTGCACCTGTGAAAACAACTGTTCATTTTCTTTGAAAAGCTGCAAGAAAGGGAAGCCATTACATTACTAACACCTTTATCCTCCTCCCTACCAAGGCAAGCAAGATGTCCCAGCACAGCGCCAGGAAACACCTGGCTGCAGAGCAGCAGCCAGCCCCAGCTACCCACCTGATGATGGTTATGAACTGTGTCATGGTCAGCTCCTCGGGAACCAGAAACTTGGTTTTGTCCAGGAGAGGAAGGTATTTCTCTTTATGGTATCGCTCAACAATCACCTGTTTTAATTAGAGCCATACTCAGCAAAACCTAAAACGTTCCCTCCCCTCCCACATTTTAGAGAGAGGTTCCCAGCACTACTTTTTAGAATGTTGGCAAAAACTTCCGAAAGCAAAATAGATTTACCGGGATTTTTGTTGGGAACTTCGCCCGGATTCCTGCTACTTCTTCCAGACGGGTGGCTGCGCGGGAGAGGAAAGGAGAGGAGAGTTACGCGTGGGCGCGGCCCCTCCGCCCCCGCTCAGCCCCTCCGCGCCCCCCGCCGCCCCTACCGAAACTCTTCCTCAGCTTGAAGGGCCGGGCCGCCATGGCCCCGGGCGCCGCCTGCATCCTCCCTATCCTCCCTTTCCTCCCTCCTGCCGTGAGTCCCGCTACTACTACAGCCACCCCCGCCCCGCGCCTCTTATGGGGCCGGGGCCGCCCCGCCCCGCCCCGGCAGCCGCACCCGGGGCTGCGGGCAGAGCCCGCCCCGCTCGGCCCGGGGATGCGGGGCGGCCCTGAGTGTCTGCCGCTTCCCGCCTTCTTCCCTCGGCCTCCTTCGTATCCCGGCCCGACCGTCAGCTGGGCGCGCAGGGTTTGCCCCACGGCGTCCCTTCCGTGCGCTGCTTTGTTTGATGTAAATTATCCTAACTGCGAGATATTTTGCGTACAAGGCAATGTAATACTTTGTGAGAAGTCTTTGACAACCCTGCGGGGTGGTTGGAGGGTGAAGCTCAAGGCTGGACTGCCCCCATCTGTCTTACCTTTCCACATGGCCAGGCTTCTTCCTACCTACAAACTGCTTTTGAACTATTTGGTTAAAAAAACCCGACAAAACCAACAACAACAACAAAAACCAAAAAAACCCTTTTCTCTCCCCTGCCAAAAAAAAAAAAAAACAACCAAAAACCCTATGTCGTTTTTCATCTCAGGCTACCAGATTGCTTATTTTCTGAATGACTTGGAGAGCTAAGTTTTAACTCTCTTTTTATCTCTTAAGACATGGTTGTCATTTTAAGTGTTTCCAAGCAGACTTCAGGTCCATCTATTTCCTAAATACAATGAGATAGATTCCCTGCCTTTTGGATTGCTTGTTCACTTGCTTTTACTTCAGCTGTCAAGATGGCTTTGCAGCCAAACGTAGCTCAGCAAGGACTAAAGTTAACTCCAGGCTGGTTGTAGTTTATATAAATCATCTCAGTGTACATCTGGAACTGATCCCCATTACTTATTTGCTTCTCTTATCCCTTTAAAATACAGGAATTTTCATTTTATTTGATCTATCATTTTGCTCACTATTTATTTGGTGTGGCACTTAGGGACATGGTTTGGTGGTGGACTTGGCAGTGCTGGGTTAATGGATGGACTCAGTGATCTTAGAGGTCTTTTCCAACCTAAATGATTCTATGATTCTACCAGGCTAAGGGCAACTGCAAGTTGCCAGGTTTATGAGTTACAATTTATGAGTTATGGGTTTGGGTGCTTTTTCAAGGCAAATCAATGACTGTCGCCTAAGATAATTTTGAAAAGGAACATCTTTATTAAAGTGAGTGTGCACTATGTATGCATATGTCATGATTTTCAACCAGCCTGTGCAGAAGAGAGTTTTCAGCAGCTGAAATTGTTAATGCTGCTCAGCTGGCCTTTTCTCTTGATCTGGAAGTGATGAGCTTTAGCCACAGCACAAGCTCCCCCCTGTGGCACCACAAATTTTATTGGGCAGAGAAGATGCTTTGCTTTGAGGGATTCATGAGCAAGAGCTCTGAACTTTGAGAAAGGATTTGAGCCTACGCTGGAATGGTTTAGATACAGCTCATCCTTATGAGTAGACCTCTGCATCAGGGCAGGTAAGCCCAGGGGTTGGCTTACGTAGCTGGGTCTAGCTTAGGCTCTTTTGAGTAGAGATGAGGTGACAGACTGGGGAAGCATGAGTGAAGGAGTATGTGTGCCACAGAACTGACATGATGCCATAACTCAGTATGGTGAGACGTATTTAAGAAGATGAAGGAACAGAAAAATAACTTGAAGGGTAAAGAGGCAGAATGGACAGCACAGGAACAAAACCTGCAGAAGGCAGAAGGATGTGTGGAGATCACAGTGTGTTTTCTTTGAAGTGGTCAACTGTGGTGCTTTCCAAAGCTGTTCAGGAAGTGGACTGGTTCTTCCACACACTCCTGCTGGTTTCTGCCAAGTAGATCCATGAGAAAGATCTGATCCACTGTGTGTATAGGAGAGGGAACATGCTACACCAGTGCTCTGCCTTGTGTCACTTCTCACTGCAGAAGAAGTACAAAAGCATGGCTCTATACAAGTATCAGCACCCCTGCTCCCAGGGAGAGGTGTTTTCTTTTCATAATCATAAGCTCCTACAGCAGCTTCTAGAGAGAAAAGTGAATACCTAATAAGAGGATGAGGCAAAGAAGATGAATTTCCAGCCTGGCGATCAGCTGCAGCTCTAATGTCTGTGAGAGCTAGGAGTGAGCACTAACCATGGCTTTAGTGAGAATATGCTAACTAATAATGTAAACATGTTGCCTTTTCTGGAGGCAGAGAAATTGGGATGTCTAATGTGTGTCTGTATAGCACCTGCATTTGCTCCTGCACTGCACCCAGTTTCAGACCTAAATGTGGAATTTATTCTTTCTTCTTTCCTTTCCCTTGGAAAGTTTTTCTCACATGCACATAATTAATGAACTGATGGAGCAATTTTGTGTAGAGAATGGAGTACTCAGAGCACCGTACAGAAATGGAAATGGAAGGAACAAAGTGAATTGTTAGTCTGTTTCTACCTGCTTGAATGTCCAAAGCCAACACTCATAGGCATCCTGTAAGTCCCTGAATATTAAAGTACAAACCCGGAATTGCATATCTTATCTAGTCCAGTTTCACTGCCACATTCATAGCCTCTTCCAAAGTCCCAGGTTGGCAGCTGTGTAACTGAATTCTCACATATATCCATTGTCTCTGTATTGATCTGTTCTGCAAGTGCTCTCCAACACTCAGATGTGTCCCAGGGACGCAATGACATACCCAAAGGCAGGCATCTACTTTTTGCAAGTGCTGTGAGACTAATAGCACTGCTTTCTGGTGGATCTGTGAGCGACTGTGGAGATGAGGATCAAGAGCTGCCTACATTAACCAAACAACCAAGGTAGTTTGATCAGGGCTTTCAAGTAGTATGTGTGAGTGCTATGAGGCTGGCCAAGCTTTTTCCTGTTGTAGGAAGCATACAGCTAAAATCTGGTAACTGCGCTGCATTCTACCTTCAGAAGCCTCACCAGTGCCCTCTGATGCTCCTATGCCATCATGGGTAAAAGCCCTGTAAGAAGTCCTGAGGATGGGTTAAAACAAACCACCTGGCTGCCTGCCTCTCCTCATGGTTGGGGGATGCTTCCCAAGCAGGCACAGTTTGTGCCAGTCCCCAAAAGCTGATCCCTTGCTTGGTTAATGCGCAGACCAGTGGCCAAGGACAGGCAAGGAGGCAGCGCCCTGCCACTCTGCCACCAGAGCAGTAACATCCAGGACTTTGGTAAGGTGAGGGCAGTGATGTTTTAAATAACCAAAGCTTTCTTACCAGAGCTCAGGAGGCAGGGCTCCCAGCCTGAAGGTGAATTGAAGCTTGTTAGTCTGTACTGCCAAGTAGCTGAACAGTGCAACACCTAATGAAGGCAAACCCAAGGGTCAGACTTAGTCAAGAAAAGCTCGATAAATGTAAAAATCTGGATGGCATTAGAAGCGATTCGTGTTCCAGTGGAAGAGATTCGCTCCACTGTTACATGGTGCAAGGCACTCTAGTATGGCATGAACTGAGATTAGCTTTTTTCTTTAAGTCAGTATGCAAGCGCTACTGAGTTAATCCAAGTACAGCAAAACTTGGATGACAGATGGGGCTTTGCTCTGGCTATAAATTCCATCTAGCATTTAATAATCCTGAGAACAAGTGGATATGTAAGAGAGGCAGAAGGCAGAAGTACAGAAGGCAGAAAACAGTTATCTATAGACTAACAATTTAAATATGAATGATACAGTGCTAGAGGGACTGAGATTTATTTATTTAAGCAGCCTAACTAAATAGAAAGAGAAATCGCAGCATGATGTTCTAGGGAAAAAATGTGATGGCAGAATGAAGGCTTATTTTATGCACTGTGAAAACCTGTGAAGTTCTACAGTATTATGCATAGTTACATTAAATACATGGTTTCACAGGGGTTGTCTTTAAGTGAAAATAGTCAAGAAGAGTTTGATGAGCCCTCAAGCAGTCTGGCTCAGCCAGCCAACTTAATGGGCTTTAAAAGGGCTATCCTGAATATTTGCACACTCCCTGAACATGGGTAGTTACAGATAGGGAATCCTTTGCTTCCTTCTTTCCTTCTGCAACTTTGAGTCTGTCTATATCTCCTCCTGTGTACGAAAGCAAACCCACTCTTGTGGATAAGTCTGAAGCAATTGTGTGCCAGTAACTAAATTTCTGAATTCATAAGTCTTTATACCAAAAAGCTAGCTGGAGTACTGTTATGTTTAAGGGGATGCTTAGTAGTGTATCTCTGATTTTGATCCAAACTCACCCACTAATAAGACTCCGATCATGAACCTATCTCAAAATGCTAAGATAAGTTCAAAAATGGTATTTCTGGGTTGATTGGCTAGACTTTATATGTACTTTTGGTTCTTTTTCTCCTGATTTTTTAACCCTTATGTTGAACTTAGATCGTAACTCTGACAGCTTTTTGGTGTAGCCACAAGGATTAGATGTGAATTATGTTACTTTTAAATGAGAGACTACATGACTGTGTTGCACCAGAGCTTGAGATTCTCATCTTAAAATGTCTCTTCTGCAAAAGAAAATTCAGTTAGACTCATTTCATTTCTCCTCTTTCTTACCTTTAACTGTATGCCTGGTTTCAGTTCATTGTGATGGACTAGTTTCTTTACACTAGTTTTTCGTTTCAAGCGCACTAATTGTGCTTTTCCTGAGTACTCTATCTTTCGTATCAAGATTTTTAAGACCACTCTCAATATTAATTTGTTACATTTTCAACCATATTGAAATAGCTGAGTAGGCTGAACTATAATGAGGTATCCTCAGTAGCTTTCAAGTTCTTCCACATGGTAAGTGCTTCTGGTTTAGCAGTTTAAATTTTACAAGACTTTGAGACCTAGATTCTCAGTATTTTTCTGCAAGTGTTGCTCAAATTGGTGGTTCTAACTAGACATAAAACCAAAACTAAATCAGTGACTCTTTTTTGAGGAAAGCTGGCATAAGGTGGCAACCTGTTGGCCAAGGTCCCTGCAAGAGCATCTTTGACTTTCTGTTTTCTGCTGTACCAGTGGTTCACCAGATTTCTGTCCCACAGAGGCTGAGCTCAAAGTCTAGGAAGATGCTAAAAAGGGAAAAATATATTGCTTTCTTGTTATCCTTGCTAAGATGTAACGTGTTATTCTTTTCTATCTACAGAAGAACCAGAATTGATGATGTTGCTAGCCAATTTCCTTGGCTGTCTTTTTGAGAAACCAAAGAAATGTTTTTCCTGTGGACAAGACACATAAATTTTCCTGAAGGTATAGTGCTTCAGTTAATGGATTTCCCTTCATAAAATACCATGACCTTCCTAGTCATGGCTGCTTTACAGCTAGTATTAATTGAATAGTGCTGTTCAGAGTTTCTTAATAACAAGGCTCTTCTTTGGGATTGGGTCTGGTTTATGCATACTGTTGCTGAATGATTGGCATTTTTTAGGAGAACAGACATAATTGCTTGTTGTAAGGGACTGCTGGTACTTCATATGCACACCAGCAACTGTTAATGCAAAAGCATCATAAAAAGGGAAAACCTCCAAATTTAACTCTGATTTGAATTAACCAAGCATCTGATAAATCTGACTTTTTGGACATCTATTATGGGCTGGAATTATGGGACACAATTTCCCTCTTATGTTAATGTGTCTGCTGTTTGACTTGGTAGCACATTTGCATTCTGCTTTGCTGGTTTTAGTAGTGCTCCTACTACGACTACAGATCTCAGTGCTTGTGCCTTGGTAAGAGGTAACAGCATCACTTGCTCTGCAAAAATGGATAAAAAAGTTACTCTTTGTCCAAATATGATGATAATACTGTTTGAAGTGGTTTTCCTTCCACATAGGGTTTAAAGTATTTTGTCCAGGGTAGCTCAGTTGTTTTCAGATAAAACAACTTGGCTTTATATCTAGCTTGTTCTTGGCCTCCCTGTTGAGACTCACAAGAATGTGTCAGACAGTGCCAAAAGTATCTACTGGATTTTGGTTTCTAAATTCTGGAAACTAGTTTCTATTTTAACCTTCAAAAAGAGTGTTATAACTGACAGAGAGTAGAAGATTTTAAAAATAGCTTCAACATGTCCCTGTGAAGCTGGCAGCTTTTTTGTTTGACCCTTTTTTGTTTGACCCTTCTGGCAGAAGGGTCAAGAGAGTTAAGCTGTTTTTCAGGGTTGAAAGCCTCATCAGGAGGGCAACGCACAGTTTCCAAGAGTGGCGGGGACTCCTGGATACCTCCCTTTTCAGGTGCCTGTTAAAGAGGTGTGATCCCTACTTGGAAATTGCTCTGCCCTTAATGAAAATCTCGACTCTTAAGGTGCCCACATTTAGGTCCTCAGAAACTGTGGCTCTCAGGACTTTTAAATAGTTTCAGCAGAACTGTCTAAGGCTTAGACAGTTCCAAATCCCAACACTATAGCAAAAAAGTCTAAGTATAAAGGAAAGATTAAGTTCCTGTCCTACAAATTCAAGACTGTTGCTGTGTTTTAGAAATCCTTTTTTAGGGAATTTTGTAAAATGTTATAAAAAATGCCAAGATTAATGGATGTAAATGAGAGGGGTGTTGCTCAGCTATTTGCGAAGAAGGACCCCTAGATAACTATTCTTGGTGGGTCTGCTGAATTCTGTGATCTTAAAACAAATCCTGGAACCATGGCCAAGCCCCCGAGCCATATCACGTGCTTACCTGGATAACAAATGTTTTGCAGAGCTCAGCTAATACTCATGAGCTATGAACGAAGCTCTGTAGAAATGCTAACAATTTATTAGATACAAAAATGATGACAACTGCTATGAACTGACATGGGATTACTGCAAATCATAGCCCAAACGTGTACATCAGCAGATACTCAAAATGGAGATGATGAGGTCCAGAGCCTGGTCTTCTCAGGTGCTGTATATGGTCAATGGAGAGAGAGAGAAAGAGAGAGAAACTTTTGCAGAGTTTGGAAAGCAGGTGGCTTTCATTACCTATTTGCTTTCATGTTCCCTATCCTCTTTCAGTGTCTTGAAAAGCAGTGCATTGCTAGTTTTGCAGTGTAGCCGGAAAGAGCCGAAGTCAGGAACAGATCTACGATTGTTACTGTTGGTGACTGTGGCCATATAGTGGTCACCAGCCTTTACCTAGACACTTCAGTGTTTATAAAGGGAGTCTTCTCAGAGCAGTAAGAATCCTGCATAGGAAATACTGTTCAAGAGGATTTTTTCCATGTTTTAAATTAAAGATTAAGTAAAGCAGATCTGAGACCTGGTGAAAGTTTCATCCTACATAAAGACACAGATAAACAGGGTAGCTGTGGTAGATGGCAATTGTGGAATATTGAATGGCTCTTGGTATGTATGGTTGGTAACCTCAGGGAGCCTATATGTGAGGATCAAGTGACTCACAGAATTGGTATCTAGGTTGTTCGGGACTAGGTTCCTGATATGGATTTTGTGTACTGTCAATATTTCATATCAATTTGTCTGTGATGAAGACTTCTGGAACAAATGCGTAGGATACTGTCATTTTGGTTTCTACTGTGCAGTTCCCCCTGAGTACCATCATTTTTAATAGAGGACAATCACCAAGTGTAAATCTTCTTCTAGTTTTAAAGAAGATCTCTCGAACACAAGGTTGAACCACACTTGGAAAATAGTGGTCCTTCAGAAGAGACAATCTTATCCTAAATTTCAAGAGGGAACCACTGAAGCTGCCTGCTAGTGGTTGTGGACAAACATTAGGTCCATAGACCCTTCTGTCAAATGTAAATCCTCTCCTCTCACATGCATGCTTGGCTGTTCACACTAGCATGATGGATGTTTTGTGCTGCTCTCTTAAAGTCTCTTGGGCTCAGTAGCCAGAGGTGTTCATCATTAAAACTGTCTCTGCTTGCAGGCTGGGATTTTTCCTTCAAACCAAACAACTCCAAGAAGGCTGTGATCAGACTGCAGAAGGGCACATTGAACTTTAAGACAGAAAAAGCAAGAGTTGCATCCCCCTATTCTCTTTCAATATATCCTTCAATATTTCATCAGGTGCTTTTCTGAGTTTATAGTATTCTCTCCTGCAAACAGCTTTCTCTTTTCCATTGGTTCTTCATCTTTTTACATCTACTTGTGTGAATATTTGTATCAAGCTATGCTGAATTATGTTGAATAGTATCCTGAAATACAAATAGTGGAGTGTATTTCCATATATCACTAAGAGCTTAGTGGAAAACCAAGCTAGCTTTGCAACAGCTGAGGCATTCATTTACACCTATTTTTTTTTCTGAAAATCAAACCCATACTCAGACTCACTCTTGCTAATTGTCCTTGTCCCTTATGTGGCATTGGCTCTAAGCAACTGTTAAGTCCAAAAGCTGAAAATAAATGTTTTATTAGCACAAGAACTCTTCTTGCCTTTGAAATTTCAGTATCATCTGTGACCTGAGTTAATTCTGTTCTTGTATTTTCTTTATGGTAAGACAAGAAGCTGTAATCACATCAGACATTGCCCTTTTTTTTGTGTGTATATTTATATATATAAATGTTTATTAGTATATATGATTCTAAGAATATACTTATAAACACAGAAACATGTATATATGTATTTTTTCTTTTCCACTGTAGGTTTGTAGTCAGACACAAACAGTGGATTAAATAAGTTGCTATGGATGTAAATGATACTAAATGATTAAACAGCCCAGCTGTCTGTGGTCAAATGCAGCATCTCACCAAACACTTCTCCAAAATAAAAATTCTTCCAAGGAATGATTTATAATTTAGACCTGTAAAAAGGTTTCCTGGATAGCATTTGTTTCCCATGTGTAATGCGGTTTTAAATCTACTTTCTGATCCAACTTTCTGCAGTTGTCTCTGAAATGGGCTTGGTGATGGATGGTGGCAAACTGCCTAAAGATGACTAGATATTTTGCCTCTCTAACATATGTCTTCAGAGTGGTGAGTTAGTGTCTAGCATGTTAATGTCACAAAGTAGAGGAAGCAGGGTGAGGGAGTCACTAACGAAGAATTACTTGAGCTGGACTCACAGAAGAGCTAGGCAGCCAACTGCCCAGTCTAAATCCTCTTCTTCCATGAACACTTAACTCTCTTTTCAGAAGAGATCTTGTGCAAGCAGAACAACTTCTGAGATTTTTTTTCCCCTGAACAGGAGCAGAATCAAACTGTGTTTATAGCTTTGATGAAAACAGTTGTGTGTTGAGAAAATCAAAATGTTGGGGTGGGTCAGAGTGAGGCAGATTGTCAATGTGATTGTGAGACATGATCTTGATTAGGATGTAGAAGGTGCAGGAGGAAGCCTCTGCCCAGAGGAATAAAAGTGGAAGGTTTTCACCCTTTATTGTTTTCAATGTCTCTTTTTCAAAGCCTCAGTGTCCTATGCGTAGTTAAGTCCCACTCATAAGGATATGGATACATGAAACTGCCTCTCCTCTCTCGTGCCAACACAACCTCCAATGTAATGCAGTTTGGTAACTCCTGGTGAAAATATTCTTACCATTAAACCCTGTTGAGCTGGGCATCTTACCACTTTTGTGTGGCTCTTTTTTTTTTTTTAAGCTTCCCATAACTGCAAGTACAGGAAACTAACCTGGGCTAGTTCCAGCCTGCTGTCTGTAAGCTGGCTATAGTGTTCTGGCACTTGGAAGTGATCATTACAAAATGATACTTTTTCTACCAATGAAGAATTACCACAAGAAAGGTTTGCATCTTGTGAAGGCTGAACTCTGAGACTGTGGATTAATTTCCCAGCTGTATCACAGCCATCTTGGAGCCTCTTTCACTTCTGGTGGGATTTCCAACCTATCTTCAAAAGAGAGGTGCCAAATTCCTCATTTGTACTTTGTGCAGTGATTAGCACAGTATTGCTTTGTCCTTACCTGGAATATACTTGATATCTTGAAATCCAAAGAGAAAGAAGTAGATATTATTACGTACTATGCTTATAATTGGGGAAATTCTATTCTCTATAGAAAAATGATTTTGAGAAAGCTATTTGTCCATTAAAAGCTACAGTTGTGCACTGTGACTTGTGCATGTACTTTCGTATTATGGACTAGGTAATTTTTGTCAGATTGCTTTGAGTACTGAATAAATGCAAGGAGACTGAAATCTATTCAGAAAAGATGCAAGAGCATAATTTATCAAGTTAAAGGTTTACCATGTGTTGGTTTTGGTGTTTTAACCCAATGTTTCATTTACGTCCCTGGTTATCAGAGGGTCTTCCACTCTGATATGAGACCGGTGTATTGCACACGTCAGTGATGCTCCTGGCTGACCTACAGTCAACTCAGTGCAGGTTTGTGTCTCTCTCCCTCAGGTGTCTTGCCTTTATTGCAGCAAGAGACGCGTCTCAGTCCAGTCCCCCTTCCAGTTTCCAGCTGTGGCCAGTACAAATGGCCATATGTAGCTAATATAAATGGACTGTATTTGAACTATGCATTCACTACCAAAATGTTACGAACAGACTACAGGGCAACATGGGCCTTTGGTCTGACCCAACGGTTTTTGTCCTAAAATTACTAAAATGTCTAAAGTAGAATGTGAGAACATGAAATTATACTTGTCCATCCTCTGCCATTTGAAGCATAATAATTTCCTGAGCTGGGGGGATAGTACTTAATACCCTCAGATGTACTTTCTTCTATGACTCTGCCCACTAGCCTTTTTAATTCATGCTGGTATAAAGTATTTGCAAAAACATGCTAGCAGTGGTTCCTGCAACTTAGCTACATGTGGTGTGAGGTCCCACCTCCACTTGTTCATTCTGAACCTTCTGGTTGTTAGTAGTTTCATCCAATCCTTCATTCTGGTACTGAAGGAAAAGACAATCATCCCCTGACCACCCAGTTTGACATACCACTCATCTTTATAAATGTTCCTGCAGTGTGAAAACAAAACACTGATTTTTTTTCTTGGAAATAAGTTTAAATCAAATATTTTCTACCTTGGATGATCAAGTTAGACAACAAGAAGTGGCCTGCCTTTTCACAGCTTGCCCTGCTGTTTTGCAACTTCCATATCAAATTGCTGATTTAGGTACAAGTTATTGTCCTTGTTTTCTAAATTTGAGTGCCCGAGTTATAAGAATTTTGTATATTGTTTGAGTGGCCTTTCAGGGTTATTTTTAAAAAAAAAGGGAGGTTGGGGTTTCCTTAACATTATCAGTGCTGACTCAGCACACAAGAAGCATGTCTGCAGAGGGAGAAGGTGTAGTTTTTTCATATAAGCTGTTTTTTCACCTCAACCACACTGTGACAGACCAGAATGACAACTCGAAAAACTTCAGGCAGCCTCTGGCTCTGTGTAAACCTTACAGGGGACAATTGTTTGTTTGCCTAATAGGCAGAAAACCATTTAGAGGCTGGGATTTTATTCCCTGCAGTCATTGCACCTCCAGAAAGATATGAACAAAATGGGAGTGTGTTCCAGACTGATTTGGGCTCCAAGCATGCAGTGAGTAATGTTTTTTTTTCCACAACATGACAGTAGAAAGTAGGGCTGTAAAAGGTCTGCCTAGCAGAGAATTGTATGAAGGTCTTTAAGGACATAGCACAAAACAATTTTTATACAATACAGCATGTCAGATGCAAGCTGAAACAATCCAGGACAAATGTGCTGCAGCCCAAGGTTCAGGCATGGTTTATTTAGGATAATTGGCCAGCAGGGTAGTTTTCCCTTTCCAGAGTGCACTGCAAAATCTGAAAGCACTGGAAGTATCATCTTGCAATATTTCTGAGTACCTCTATCAAAATAAAAAATACCTCCAATTTTCCCTGGCTTCATAAAAGTCAGAAATCTGCAGGACCTCATTTTTATACCAATGAGTAATATTCTTATTACAGACCAGCTGGACTGCTAATTAAACAAAAAAATCCTTTATATCTCCAAAAATAATAATAATAACCACCTGTTACAGAACTATATATGTTGATAATGGTTTTAAGCAGGGAGGAGGTATTATTTGTATTTTCTTCTTATCAGAGTCAGCTGAGTGCTAAAGGCCTGTCTTGTGCTTAATGTCAAACACACCCTGTACAAGTGGAGCATCTTGCCATAGTTTCCAGCCTGAAGTGGAGAAGTCACCTGTGTTTATAAGGGAGCAAAAGAAACAGTAAGATGTCTCTGGGCATTATGAGGGACTATGGTTTTAGAGTGCAGCCAGGCATCACACTTGAAAAGAGACCAAAAAAAGACTGCTGATACAGAGGTATGTTACGGGAGTTTCCATAAATCAAAACTTCAGTTCCCACTGTTGTTAGTGCTATGGCAACTGCACAAATGATTCTGTATCCATCACCTTTCTCCTTTGTGTTATGAAAACTAGTGCCTTAGACAGAGCTTTCAGATTAAAGATTAGGTTTAAAGTTTTTGCATGAAACAAATTTTATTTGTTAGATTCCACATTTTAGAAACTGAAACTTCTTGCACTCAGTGGACTTCTGCTGAGTGTCCAGAGTCCTAAGATAACCCCATCTTCCTCTCCACAGATGTCTGCTCACAGCCATCCCCTGGGAGACTGGCCAGGGAGTCAGGGAGTCTGGGAAGCCCCAGCCTTCAGTAACACTGATACCTGGCTTTACTGTTGGTATTAGGACAGAGGCAGCTTATCTGAGCTGTTCCAGTGTCTGAATAGCTTCCTGCTGACTGGAGGACTGTGAAGAATAAAGAGATTTCATCTAATTCAAACTGAAACCCAATTCTGAAAAATACCAAGTTTCCTGTTTGCAGGAAACCCCCTTTTCTGGCTGTCCTCAGTTCTAATCTGGCTGACTTGATCCTCTCATCTAAACTTACAATACTTGTGCTTCTTGACTTCTGTATTTTCAGTACAAAAAAGAGATATATAAAGACAGTTGATTATAATGATTGATGTTAATGGGAAGTGCAGAAGGGAATTACCTACATTTAAATTACTAGTGTGTGTCCTAACACTGTTTCTCTCTTAAATCACTGGGAAAATCTAACTAGATTTTAATAGATGGTGTTATATGCAGTTCCAGAAACAAATCATCTGACTACCGTAGTTGGAAGGGAATTTACTCTTTCAGAGACTAGACAGGTTTTTAAGTCAGCAAAATGTATGTGGCAATTTCATAGATTTATACAATGTGTAGACCAGAAGCAAAGGTTAGGTCTTTCACTCTCACACCACATGTAACACAGGCAATAAATGCATTTTCACCCGGTTTCCTCTGTCTTAAGCCTCTTCTTATATGTCAGCAGATTCTACCACATTATTAGGTAGCTCTTCAGGTCTGTTTTATCTCTCAGTGAACTTTCAGGTCTTCTTGTTTGTTATGCACTGTGCATGTTTCAAATGTCATCAGTAACGGAGAATGCAGTGTATTACTAGATAGTGCAATTTTCAAGGAATTAACTCACTCATTTCCTCCCAGCATAGTAACAAGGGTATTAAAGGAGTTTCTCTTCCACTCCTGAACTTCAGACTGGCTGTCAGCTGTTGTACTGTGCTTAGTTTGGTTTGAAAAAGTAATTGAGTTAATTTTTTGTAACTGTAGCTTGAAATTTTGTTCTGTTGGGCCAATTAAATGAGTAGTGAAGTGGTGTCTTTAGTATACTTCCCCATTAACATTTAACATATGTAAATTTGAGTACAAAATAGGTAAATTGGGATCAATATTTGTTATGTCGCTTTTAACTTCCTAGATGTTTAATTCTCACTCAACTTTTTGTGCCTTAAGTTCCAGGATCATCACACAGGAAAATCCAGAGGAGAGTTTTCCCCCTAGTACCCTCCCTGCACCATGCAGAAGACCCCAGACAGGGTTTTATCCAGGTACATTTCTTATGACCACTGTCTACTGTGGCCAGTGTTAATGGCTTTGGTCATAAAATGCCTCTTGGCTCCTTCAAGATGCTCAGCAGGTCGGATAGCAGATCTTGGCTCTACTTGATGCTACACCACCCATTCTTACAGCAAGAAGCTCCTGCAAAGCGAAGGTGGTAGCTCCTATGGGAGAGGACAGAGACCTCCCACAGCAGGGCAGGAGTAACTGGAAGAGGAGGCAGCAGCTTGCCCCCAGGCCAAAAGGGGGAACTCAGAAGCTGCAGTGCTTGCTAAGTTCAGGACAAGCTGGGAGGAAAAAGGGAGGCTGGTAGCACCAGATATCAGTGTCCACTGTGCTTGTCAGTCATGTTGACTAGATTTTCAGCCAAAGCTGAAAAGAGGTGAGAGGGCAATGATACAAAAGCTCTCATCTCACTTAGAGAGGAAGGCACCTTTCAATCTTTCATGGCCAAATCAGCCTTTTCCTAGTGCTTGTCAAACTTCCCACTCCCAATGTGAATGTTGTCAGCTTCCAAGGCAAGGACTATTGAGCTGCACTCACCTTTGGCATCCTCCTAAACATGGTCACGATTTCTTGGGGTTTCTGAAGAAAGTCACCATCATGGGCACATAGCAGTATACATGAAGGCCAGAAAATGGCACAGAATGCCAGAGAAAAGATCCAGAATATAAATTCTTGTTTCAGGGACAATAGGCTGAATGAAGCAGACAAACATTAAAGGTGCAGAGAGGCATCCCTCAACCCATCTTCTAAAGTAGGGGAAAGATGACACAGAGGAATTTTAGAAATATGTTTTCCTTTAGTGAAGCCCTTCCAGTCATCCAACAGAAAAGGCATTGCTATTTAAGCATATTCTCCTTCAGTCCACTTTTAGATCTGAACGCACAGCATAATTGAACCTCCACAGTGCTAATGGACATGAAAACACCAAGAATGGTTGTGCTTCTGTTTGAAAGAAGATAATAGCCTTCTCCTTAAGGCTGAGGCTACAGCTGCAGGAGCCACAGGCATCAGGTATCCTGGTGGAGGTTGCTAATATCAACGATGATAATATAACCAATAATGATAAATCAACCATGCGCTAAAAAATTACTTCCCATGTGCTGTTTGAAATGAAAATGGTTTGGAGAGTGGCTATGGACACCTAAAATACTACTTTGCGTAGAAGATCTGATGACCCCAAACTGGTTAGTAACCAGTCAGGCTTCACATGGCACCTCAAGGTGAGAGCCACTGTCTGAGTAATAACAGCAAAGTCCTGACAACACTCATGGCTGGAGGCAGTAGTGGTGTCCCTTCACATCTGAAATATTTCCATCCAATGCCATCCATGACAGATCCTGATGGCAGTGTGATTGTTCAAATTCAAATTCATGTCTTGCAGCCAAGGAAGTCACAGAAGTCACAATGGGAAGGACACCCAGGCACGTGCAGTCTCAAAGTTCCTGCGCTGTGCTGGAGGAGAGGCAGGCACGCTGCACAGTACTGAGCTCTTGCAGCGTAAACCAACAAAATATGAGCACGTTAGCACCAAGAGGCAGTAGTCATCAGCTCTAGTAGCTGGCTGGCTAATCAGAGTAACCCTTTATGTGGAAGAACTTACTGAGTATTTCATTTTGAACCATTTGTGACTCCCCAAAGGGGAGGTCTTGGGAGTGTTTCACATGTTTTTTGCCTTAGGGACTGGATTTATAAACATAGGCAAATAACTGAAAGCACATACATGAGTCATTACTGAGGCGCACTACAAATTTTTTGATTTAACAACACTTTGATTTAGGAAACCCAGAGAGTTATTGTTGATTTTATGCAGTGTAAATGATTCATGTACTATGTACTTTCCCAGAAACATAAGTTGTCAACGTAAAAATCCTAGAAAGTTTTCATTTTACTCTTGTAATTCTGTCTTATTTATAAAGCCTTCCACTGATGTATACATCATCTTATTTGGAAGCTTAAGAACAGAGACAGCATAGTGGAAAAGGTTCTCTAAGTAGAGGCTTCTGAGGCAGAAGAGAGTAACAGAAGAATGAATATCAGTCTTTGTTTACTGGAAGCAAAAAAAACCCTGGTGACAGTCTCCCTGCCACTGCTCTGCCACTCCTTGAAGCAAGGAGAATAATTCTTAGTGAAGTACACATTTTTGTTGAAAATGTAAAAGGCAAAACACTGAGTATAGTATATGTCAGTCATTCACCTTCCTCTTTTATGTGATTTTTTTTTTCCATACAGCTCTCCTGCCCTTCCCCACGCCCCCAATATCATTTGGGCTTTGAACTCTCCTTTTCCCAAGCTGTCGAATTCCTAGCATTTCCCTGGCTACAGTTTATCTCAAAATTTTGGTGACATGATAATCAGCACAATATTTCAAAACTTAATAAAATACCTCACAATCTTAAACCACTTTTTTCCCCCAGTAATTTTTAATGTCAGTATTTTCAACTTTATCATCACATGATTGAAAATGAAGGATTCTTGCCCTCAGGATGCTTGTTAGAGCTCCAAACAAAGCTACGTGACTACATTTGCCATCAGCTCCTATGTACTTTGCTAATGGGACTGAGCCGAAGGATTGGGAAGCAGCACACTACCTCCACTAAAATTAATAATCATACTGGATACCAAAATCAGGAAAACAATTTAGATATTGCTTTTGTGTTACGCTGTAACTCCTGAATCTACATTTCTATCTGCTATTCACAATACATTATAATTCTTACTCCCCTATCACCATGTCCCACAATCTTTTAGTATCTGTCATTCTCTTGCCCTCTGGACATAACCTACTTACCATGTTTCTCTTGCTCCAGCAAC